>NC_069390.1:5195000-5510000 GCF_027475565.1 Acinonyx jubatus | reverse complement strand
AGGGTGGGCGAACAATGTTTGATTATTCCTAAGCAAGACATTGTTTTGTTTTGTTTTTTATTGAGAAGATCAGTAGTTTTGTGTATAGATTCCTAGAACAAAGCCAGATAGATCTCTAAGGCAAATTGATCCACTTGAAAGGTTAGTCCAGTGAGAGGGATAGAAGCTTCAGTGTTGGCGATGGGTGGGTATTTGGTTGTCCTGAGGTAAAGAGGATTTATTTCTGTGTTTCTGGTAAATTTAGATGGAGAACCTTATTGAGAAATATTGACAAGTACTGAAGATGGAACTTTTTTTTTTCCCATTTGATTTCACGAGCCAAAGTGTTGGAGCAGTTTTGGATGTTTGTTACTGTCCATGTATATTTAAGTATTTATTTGTAGAGAATGTTCAGTATAATACCTTACAGTTTCTTAATCTAAAATGTTAAGTTAAATCCTTAGCAATTATAATGATCTTTCAGGTTTCTAAAATCATACCAATCCAGAGCAATCCTTATTATTGCATAGAAAATCAAGGGCAAAATAATGTGCATTTAAATGCTTAAGATTTCTATGCTATGTAGTATCACTTTAACATGGGACTTTTTCCACTTTTATTGGAAGAGATGGCCCTTGTTAAATATTTTAATACACTGGATTATGATATGTGCCTTCAACGTGTATAATATTTTGTACACATTGTTACATTTAGTATGGAAAAAATTCATTAGCTTCTGCCAAAGGCAATTGTAGAAACAAACGGACACCTAAATCATTGTAAAAGAAAGTGAAGACAGTATACTTCCTGGTAAAAGAAATTATGTAACCTGAATATTTTTCCTCCTGAATTCGCCTAAGTCTAGTGGTGTTATCTGAAGAAGGAGTTGTCGATTTACTTGAGAATTCAGTTTGCTTGTCAATCTTGATGATGACATTAAGAGATATTTTAAAGGATGTTCTTATACTATTGGATGTTCAGTACTGTTAATGTTCCCAACATACGGTTTTCTTCGAAACAGCTAAATCATTTATCTTTTGTAAGAAACTGGGGGCACTGAAGCCCTAGTGATATTCTCACCATTCTTTGGGTTACCCTTAAAAATTGTCTTCCCAGATTCAGCAGCAGTTACCAGATCATCCCTTTTGCAAACAGTCCTACTCTGAATGAGTGGTCTTTCTGACCACACTAAGGTCTATTCTGACCAAGAATGGACTAGGCAAAATAAAATCCTAGTTTTAAGCCATTTTTTTTCCTAGCATGAAAGTATCATACTGTTAACAACTGGAAAAAAAATTAAGACGATCTAAATTGTTGAATTTGCTTACTTATAATTATTTCATTAGACTTAACCTTCAACTGTGTTGGTGGAGGAGTACATTGTTCCGAGTGTTGCAGCCTCCTTACTGATGATGTAGGAAAAACTTGTTGCCCATTTTTTGGGTGATTCAAAATGCAAATAATGAGGGAGCTAATTCTTTATTCTTATGCATCAGTCTTCCACAGTAAGCTATATTTTAGGGACACATAATGAGGACTGTATTTAAGCCCTATCACTTTCTCTTGTTTTATTTTGCTGAGCACTAATCAGTACCATACTTGTTTGTTTGTTTGTGCATCTCTCTCCTTTGGAGTATATGCTCCTTGAGAGTTGAGACTTTCTTTTTGTTTATGGTATATACTGGATGCTTCAAATAGTGCCTTACACATAGAAAGTGCTCAATAAGTAGCCTCAAAAAAAAGAGAAAGTACTCCGTCTACAACACAGAAAGGGCTCAATAAGTATTTGTTGATGTTGTTGAAAGCCCTGATAAATACTTTTCTTTGCTACCAATTTCTTGAGTGCTAGGAATAAGCCACTGGAATGGAGGAGAATTTGGTGACTGGGGATGAGCCAAATACCTGGGTATGTCTTGCAGTGTACATAGAACCAGAAGCTACTTTTGAGAGAGAGAATGAGTGGTAGAGGGATAGAGAGAATCCCAAGCAGGCTCCACGCTGAGCATGGACGTGAGGCTCAATCTCACAACCATGAGATCATGACCTAAGCTGATATCAAGAGTGAGATGCTTAATCAGCTGAGCCACCCAGGCGCCTCGAACCAGAAGCTTTAAGCTATGACGATATATATACAGATATAATATATATACATATACATATATATGTATATATATGTAATATCTGTATATATATTGTATATGCTTAGCACACATCCCAGATGAACATATTTACATATTTATAGTGTTTGGGCCATTACAAATGAAAAAATGTTAACTTTAAAAGCTCATTCTGAATTTTAAGTTCTCCTACCTCTAATCCTGTCCTAAATCTTCTATTTCAAGGTTTTAGCTGGCTTTTAGATAGCCTTAAAGTTGCAAAGTTGCAAGTGATGGTGTTTGTGTTATTCTCAAGTTTTGGTTTTGATCATTAAGCCAAAGAATTGATATATTTACTGTATACCATACAGAGAGACATGGCATTATTTTATGTCCTGCAAAATTTTTCTTCTTGGGGGCGCCTGGGTGGGTCAGTCAGTTAAGCATCCAACTCTTGATTTTGGCTCAAGTCACGATCTCATGGATCATGAGATCAAGCCCCATGTCAGGCTCTGTGCATGGAGCCTGCTTGTGATTCTCTCTCTCCCTCTGCCCCTCCTCTGCTTGCTCGCTCTCTTTTTCAAAATAAATAAATGTTACAAAAAATTTTTTTTTCTTCTTGGGAAGTGGACATCCTTGACTGTAGTTTTCATTAATTTGCTCTGTGTAATCTCATTTTTGGAATAATCCTATATTGTTGCTTTGTGCTTTTATATCAACAAATGTTAGAATTCAGTAAGCATTTATGAGCCACATACTAGGCTGAGTTCTTTCATATACATTACCTTATTTAATTCTCAAAACTGCCTATAAGGTAGATGGTATAGTTTTAAACTTTTTTTTTTTTTTTAATGGAAATGGAACCTTTAGCCTGTGACTTGGCCAAGATCACAAAGTTGGTGAGGAATGGAACCAGACCTTGAACCCCATGTTTCTTGTGTCACACCTTGTCATCTTTCTAGCAGTGTTATCTCATACAGAAAACAAATGATAGCCACTCCTGTTGTAGAAAGTTGCAGACTAAGTACTTTCTCGTTTTTTGAAACTGCTTTTAAAATTTCTTCCCTCACAGATCCTAACATCCTAAATGAGATAGCTACAAATATTTGACAGTCAGTGTTTTATCATGTTTAGAAAAAGTTGGCACATTCTTTTTGTGAACTTTGAGCTTAGTGCACTTGATCTATTAAAACAGTAGTATTTGTGAAGTTTGTGTGTATGTCAAGCCTTTTATTTATGCATGTCACTCATATCATTGTTTTCTGTTTTAAATTTTAGGTTCTTGGGGGTTTTCTCTATCTGTGAGTACTTGGTAAAAACTTAAACCATAAAGATAGAAGGCAGCAGATAGTGACCAAGCGAGTGGTTTTGGCAGATACAGTGGTGAAGGCCTCCTTCAGGTAGGTAGAGAGGAGGAGGGAAGAGGGTGGCCTTACAGGAGGTAAAGACAGCATAAGCTTTACTATGGAGTGGGACACTTCTTAGGCCTATCCTGAGGATGCTCATTAGATTCATAGGACTAAAGTAGATTTGTTTTGGGAGGCACTGTTCATAATGTTGGGAACATACTTTAAACAATTATGAAGGCCAGGTATGGACCATAGAGAGCCATTGGAAGTTGTGGTTTGTTTTTAATCAAATAGCAATTTGATCAAAGTGGTGTTTTAGGAGTAATATTTTTGCAGTTTCAGGTCTGGGATGTGTCCAAAAGAATATTGAAATAAGTTATCTCTTTTTTTTTTTCAACGTTTATTTATTTTTGGGACAGAGAGAGACAGAGCATGAACGGGGGAGGGGCAGAGAGAGAGGGAGACACAGAATCGGAAACAGGCTCCAGGCTCTGAGCCATCAGCCCAGAGCCCGACGCGGGGCTCGAACTCACGGACCGCGAGATCGTGACCTGGCTGAAGTCGGACGCTTAACCGACTGCGCCACCCAGGTGCCCCGAAATAAGTTATCTCTTAAGGTGATAGGTATCTGAGCTCTAGGGCAGTGGTTCTCCAAGTGTGGTTCCCTCACCAGCAGCATCAGCATTATCTGGGTATCTGGGAACATGTTAGAAATGCAAATTTGGGGGACCCTGCTCTGTATTTACTGTATTAGAAACCCTGTGTTGGGGCCCAGCAATTTGTGCTTTAACAGGCCAGGTGATTCTGATACATGCAGAAGTTTGAGAACCACTGTTCTGGGGAATAGTTAATAGAAACAGAAAGGGAGGAAAAATGAAGGACTCACAAAACTTGGTGACTGATGGCTAGCAGCATGTTATGATGGAAAAAAGTGCTTGATTGGGGATCACAAGTGCTGAGTTTCAGTATCATCTTAATCACCAGCTATTTCGACAAGAGAACTGACCTGTCATAGAGGGAATTGTACTTAGGGATTTCTGAGGATTTGGGAGGCGAATGAAGAATTAAGGTGGACCCTGGGATTAAGTCTGGGTTATTAGGAAGATCAGGAAGGAGTTTTAAATTTTTTTAATTTTTTTTTATGTTTATTCATTTTTGAAAGACAGAGAGAGACAGAGCACAAGCAGGGGTGGGGTGGTAAGAAAGGGGGACACAATCTAAAGCAGGCTCCAGGCTCTGAGCTGTCAGCACCAGGGCCTGACGTGGGGCTTGAACTCATGAACTGCGAGATCATGACCTGAGCCGAAGTCGGACGCTCAACCGACTGAGCCACCCAGGCGCCCCTTTAAATTTTTTTTAATGTGTATTTATTTTTGAGACAGAGAGAGACAGAGCATGAGTGGGGGAGGGTCAGAGAGAGAGGGAGACACAGAATCTGAAGCAGGCTCCAGGCTCTGAGCTGTCAGCACAGAGCCAGACATGGGGCTCGAACTCACAGACCGTGAGATCTTGACCTGAGCTGAAGTCGGAAGCTCAACCGACTGAGCCACCCAGGTGCCCCAAAGGAAGGAGTTTTGAAAGGGAGAGGAGAGAATATTGGGTAGATGTTTTAGAAAATTGGAACAGATTACTTAAAGCAAGGGTTCTCGACTGGGTGTGAGTTTGCCTCTTTGGGATATTTGGCAATATCAGGAGACATTTTTTTTTAATGTTTATTTATTTTTGAGAGAGAGAGACAGTGTGGGCAGGGGAGGGTCAGAGAGAGAGGGGGACACAGAATCTGAAGCAGGCTCTAGGCTCCGAGGAGGTGTCAGCACAGAGCCTGACATGGGGCTTGAACCCATGAACTGTGAGATCATGACCTGAGCTGAAGTTGGATGCTTAACCAACTGAGCCACCCAGGTGCCCCTGGAGACATTTTTGATTGTCAGATTAGGGAAGTACTACTGGTATTCTAGTGAGTAGAGGCCAAGGATGCTGTTAAAATATCCTAAACGCACAGCTCAACCCCCCACAGAGGAGGGTTATCTAGTCCAGAATGTCAACAGTGTGAGATTGAAAACCCTGATTTAAAGAGAAATATCCAGTAGATAGGTTCTATGTTTCCATCCTGATTTTCTGCTGTTAATCTTAAGAGTTTTAAGTCTAACACAGAACATTTCAAAAGCCTTCTCAAACTGCGTTTCCCTAGGGCTTTGCCCAAAGTAAGTATGAAGGGTTTTGTTGTCAATTGTCAAAAACTAAATGGTTATGGAAAATCCTCAACCCAGGTGCCAATTTAATACTCCTTTTAATTTATCTTGAAATCAGCTTATTTGGATAACCAAAGTAAGTAAGTATGCACTGTCTTGAGATCAATAATTAAGTTACAACAAGAAATTTCCTTTTGATATTCTCTTTGAAGGATAGAAAAATGAGATAAAAGCTGTGGTATTGATGTGAGCAAATATTGAAATATAATGAATTGCCCTGTAGCTCAATACCCTATGACCATTCTTAAGAAACAACTTCATGAGCTGGTTGTGGCCCTCAGTGTGAATTCAGGGAAGCCCCAACCTTAATCTATCTCTTTATATCCATGGATCATGGAAGCTAGGAACTCTTTCCGGTCAGGGCAGTAATCTGGCCAATACACCCTTGTTTCTGACAGTGACTTCAAGAGAATGTAGATTCATAAATACAGTGATCACTGTGTAGTACTTTCATAGTTTCCAAAGTACTTCTCTGTTTCTTGTGTCTTTTGATCATCTTTATCTTGTGATCATCATAATCCAGGGGGAGGGGGTTGCCAGAACTTGAGGATGGTGCTACCATGTTGCACAATTCCCAAAGGTGCCATTCAGATATCTGAATCTATCTGAAAGGTGCCCTTGGAGTTGTGTGGTAAACAAACAAAAATGGTGAGCCTTTTTGAGTGGATAAGATAAAGGAAAAGTCACCCTGTGTATTTAAAACAAGGTAGGAAAAAGTCCGATCTGATGGATAATAGTACACATTAATTAAGTGCATACTGTATGCTTGGTGCTGCACTTTACACATATAACTGACTTAATTCTCAGCAACCCTTTGAGATAGGTTCTGTGATTCCCATTTTCTGGTTTGGAAACTGAGGCAAGTACAATTAAGTAACTTGTCTGAGGTTAGGTTATCCAGCCAACAAGAGTAAGAGTCAGGATCCAAAGTGGGCAGTCTGGCTACCAAGCCTTCTAAACTGTACTGCCTCTTTTTCTACTTTGTTGAAGGACAGTTTGTATACGTTTTGTTGCTGAACTTTGGGTGTTCCCCAGGTAATCTTTTCTCATTCAGGAGATTCATTCGCATAAATGTTTGTTCAGTGCTTTCACTGTGCCAGCTACTTGGGCCTTACTTTTTAGAACTTCCAAATAACTGTGCTTTCAAATAGTGCTGATTGCTTTGAAGAAATTAAGAAGTTGATGAAATACAGTTGAGCCTGGGACAACATGGGGGCTAGGGGCAGTGACCCTCTGCACAGTTGAAAATCCATGTGTAACTAGTGACTCCCCAAACACTTAAGTCGTAATAGCCTATTTTGACTGGAAGCCTTCCTGCAACATAGTCAATTAACATAAGTTTTGTATGTTATATATATGTTGTATTCTCTTTTTAAGTGTTTGAGAGACAGTGTGCACACACATGCATGTGAATATGAGCAGGAGTGGGGGCAGAGAGAGAGAATCCCAAGCAGACTCCATGCTACCAGTGCAGACCCTGATGCAGGGCTCGATCCCACGAACTGTGAGCTCATGACCTAAGCTGAAATTAAGACGCTCAACCAACTGAACCAACCACCCAGGCACCCCTGTTGTATTCTTATGATAAAGTAAGTTAGAGAAAATGTAAAGAAAATCATAAGGAAGAGAAAATACATCTACAATACTGTGCTATGTTGATCAGAAAAAATCTGCATGTAGGTGAACCCATGCAGTTCAAACCCATGTCGTTCAAGGGTCATCTGTACTTATTAGGGTAAGGATTGCTCCTTGAGATTAGATGATCACGAAAGGCTCCCTGAGAAGATGGCATTTTGTGACTGAGACCTGAAGGATGTGTGGAGTCACTTCTTGTGAAGTTCAAGGGCTTAGGGGACCAAATCTGTGTCAAAAGAGCTCTGGGTAGAGGGACCAGCTAATGTAAAATCCTGTGGTATGAATGAGAAAATATTATAACTTTGTGTCAGACACCAAACAAAGACACTGGGATACAGTGATGAGCAAGACAGGCATGGTCCTTTTGTCATGAAGCTTACAGTCCGGTGGGGAAGTCAGTAATTAAATATTTCTGCTAGTAATGTCAATTATAGTTATGCAAAGGACTACAAAGGTAAATATAGGATGCAGTGAGAATATATAATAAGGTGACCTAATCTAAACTTCAGGAGTGGGAGGAGGCATCAGAGAACACTTTTCCTGAGAAAGCCTTTAAAACTGAGACCTGGGGGCTCCTGGATGGCTCAGTTGGGCATAAGCGCCCGACTTCAGTTCAGGTCATGATCTCGCGGTTCATGTGTTGGGCTCTCCACTGTCAGCATGGAACTGGCTTTGGATCCTTGGTCTCCCTCTTTCTCTGCCCCTACCTCCCCCCACCGCCCAAAAGTAAGTAAACTTAAAAAGTAAAACTGAGACCAGAAGGGTAAGAGGTAACCAGTCAAAAAGGAAGTCATTAGCATATGCAGAAACCCTGAGATTGGAAGGAATCTGATGTGTTTGAAGAACCTACCAACCAAGCAAGACCAAAAAGGCTAGTGTAGTGCAAAGAAGTAGATGGAGGAGAGAGTTAAAATCTTGACAAGATAGTCAGGGGTCAGGTCAAGTAAGACTTTATCTTAAAGATGGTGGGAAGGCAGAAGTTTATCAGAGGACTAATATGGGTGGACTGATAAACAGCTGCAGGATAGGGAAGGGATCAGGGAGGGAGGGAGAATGGATTTGATGACGCCAAGTAGGAGGCTACTATAGTGGTTGAGGTAAGACGGCAATATAGTTGCGAATGTGGGCAGTGGAATTCGGGAGGTTATGGAATATTTAGAAAATAGAATCATAGGACTTTGGTTCCTTGGATACATGGGAGGGTGGGTTTAAGGGGGTACATGTAAACATGCCTCTCAAGGTTTTCGCATGTGAATGGCTTGTGGTGTAGTCCTTTTATCAAGATAGGGCACACTGAAGGAAGGGCAGGGCTGGAGATAGAAGGGAAGAACATAAGCTCAGTTTTGAGTAAGTTTGGATAGATTGAATGTGAGATACCTATGAGACATCTGGTAGAACTGTGGAGTAGGTAACTGGTTCTGGCCACAGGAAGGGTTTGTTGTGTCTCGTTGGCATAGGTATGGTCAATGAAGTTGGGTAGACGTGGAGTAAGCTTACAAAGGTATTGCGGGGGGTAGGGGTGTGCAGAAAAGTATGAGGAAAATCAAGAGAGACTGGTATCTTGGAAGACAGGAAACTGTGGTACTGTTTATCAAGCACCGTGTTAAGCATTAGTGTATTTTTACTCACTTAATGCTCATAACTATGAAGAAGGTGCTTTTATTTCAATTTTATAGGTCAGGAAAATGACAGAAGAAGGGGCTACATAAACAACATTTCATACTGAGAATGTAAAAAAACAGGAGGGCAGTGGTCAGGTGAGGTGGATGCTACCCAGAGGCTGAGATTTTCATTGGATTTGGCAACATAGAGGTTAATGGTGACTAAACAGGGGTTTCAGTGGCATTTGGGAGCAGAACACATCAGATAAATGTTACATTAAACATCATGAAAGAAGAGACATTTAGAGACATTGGCTGTGAAGAGAGAAGGGGAGCAGGTTGTAGCTACAAGTTAAAGTGTAGGATCCAGAGAAGGCTCTCTTAGGTTTTTGTGTGTTATATTTTAAGATGGAAGAGACCACTGCTTTTTTTTTTTAATGGTGTTATCAACTATTACTCCTTTGTCTGTTATCCCTCATGTTTAATCAGTAGCTAAGACCCGATGAATTACTAGTATTCATTGTTAGATAGTTCCCACTGCCATTTAAATTAAAAAAAAATTTTTTTTTTAAATTTGTTTTAATGTTTATTTATTTTTGAGACAATGTGAGAGACGGAGTGCAAGCAGCAGAGGGACAGACAGAGGGAGACACAGAATCTGAGGCAGGCTCCAGGCTCCAGGCTCCAAGCCATCAGCACAGAGCCCAACGCGGGCCTGAACTCACGAACCGTGAGATCATGACCTGAGCCGAAGTCAGACGCTTAACCGACTGAGCCACTCAGGAACCCCTAAATTAAAAAAATTTTAATTTTATTTACTATTTATTTTTTAAGTAGACTTCACGCCCAATGTAGAGCTTGAATTCTGACTCTAAGGTTAAGAGTCAGATGCTCTACTGACTGAGCCAGCCAGCCAGGTGTCCCTCCGTCATTTCTTAATGTTTATGCTCCAAGGTTCTGATCGTGTTGTTCCTATTCTCTGTAGCTTTCCCATTCTGTAGTCACTGGTGGTATGGGAGGGACACTAGGCTTTGGTTCATGTGACCTGGCTTTGAATTTCAGCTTATTAAACTTACCTTTTTTTAACTTCATTTCTTTATTATTATTTTTATTTTTTATTAAGTAAACTCTACCCCCCATGTGAGGCTTGAACTCAGTGATCCTATGATCAAGAATTGTATGCTCTACGACTGAGCCAGCCAAGCACCCCTGGGAACTTTAATTTTTCATGTGTGGAATTAGTGAAAATAAAACTTACTTACTTTTTGGAAATTGTTTATAAGTGCTTGGTTAACTTAAGCGTTTGCCATTGTAGGCACAAACTCCTTAGCCTGATATTCAGGCCCTAATTGACTATAGTCTTATTAGCTACTCTTAACTTATGTATGTTCCAGCCAAACCAAGCTACCTTCTTGTTTTTTTCCACACAGTTGTGCTATTTTGTCTCCCTGTCTCTACCCTAGTTCTCATTTTTTTTTTTTAAGGTAAAGTTTATCCTTTTTCTCTTTCTTTCTGTCTGTCTCCCTCCCTCCCTCCCTCCCTCCTTCCCTCCTTCCTTCCTTCCTTCCTTCCTTCCTTCCTTCCTTCCTTCCTTCGTTCCTTCGTTCCTTCGTTCCTTCCTTCCTAGAATCCTAAGCAGGCTCCATGCTCAGCATGGAACCCAATGCAGGACTCAGTCTCGACCCGGAAATCACGCCTGAGTTGAAATCAGGAATCAGATACTTAACCGATGGAGCCACCCAGGTGCCCCTTTAGTTCTCATCTTCTAAAGCTCATTTGTGATACTGCTTCCTTAGTCCTGTGTGTAGAAGGAAACGTCTTTCTCGAATCCTCATAATTTTTTCCGTATCTCTCATGATGTCTAACTGTGTACAAGATAGACATTTTTTTATGTTTACTTACTTTTGAGAGAGAGACAGAGACAGCACAAGTTGGAGAGGGGCAGAGAGAGAGGGAGACATAGAATCTGAAGCAGGCTCTAGGTTCCGAGCTGTCAGCACAGAGCCCAACGCGGGGCTCGAACCCACAAACTGTGAGATGATGACCTGAGCTGAAGTTGGTTGCTCAACCAACTGAGCCACCCAGGCGCCCCCAAGGTAGAAAATTTAATTATGTCTATATTGTATGCTCCATGAGGGCAGGGCATGGTTTCCCTGGCATATACATAGCATAGTACTGTTTACATCATTAAGACTCATATTGCTGGTTGGTTAACTTTTTATGAAGACAAAGCATAATGTAATAAAATTAATCTATTCCATTCTGTGGTTGAGTGCTCACAGTTATGAGGAGGGTGATGTTTAGAACAGAATCAAAGAGAAGGGAGACAAGGAACAAGAATTTGCCATGTCTGATTGCTTCACTTGTTATGGTCACTGGATAGAGAAAGAAGGAACACACTACTCATATCTTAAGACCATCTGGTTACCCTTGCTCTTATACTGTGTTCACCAGGCTATTTTCATAATTAGTAAAGTTCCCCTGTTTGTTGATATTGGGAAATGGGTTTCCTAGATAATGGGCATGAGTATTCATAGTCATTGCCAGGCAGTGTGAAGAAGCTAATTGACAGTCTTTTTGTCTTGTAGAGTTGAGTAGTAGCCTACCAATATCCCTCCTTTGAACTTTGAAAGGAGACACAGTGTTCACTTTAACAGTAATAGTGTCTACAAACATTCTTACGCACAAAGGTTTGAACATGTTGTATAGAATGCCAAGGTACCATCCTTCAGACCCTTTTTGTAGGGAAGCATTTCTTTGACCACATCTTCCTGTTATACATTCTCATAAAATATCTCTTATGCATAACACTTATCAAAATTGCGACTTTATGTTTACTTGAATTATTGTTTGTTTCCCTTTCAGATTGCAAGCCTCATTAAAGGCTACTACCATACCTTTTCTCACTGTTTTATCCCCATACTTAGTATGGTGTCTGGTCCACAGTAGGTGCTTGATAGATTTTTTTTTTTTTTTTTTCTGTGAATGTGCATCTCTAAAATGCTCTCCCTCCCACCCCGTTCTGTCCTCCTGGTACGCTCCTAATTACCCTCCAAAGTCCCCAGATAGTCTTCTCTGGAGTTCTCCTCAGTTACATTCCTGAGGCACATTACATGCATTTCTGTTGTGGGACCAGTCACTTTGGGTTGTAATTATTTGACAGTGAGTCTCTTTTCATCCAGCTAGAGTAGACTTCTTTAAGGCAAGGATCATGTCTTCTATAAGTGTTCAGAAAAATGTCTGTTGAATTGGACAGAATTGCACTTCCTAAAGATACATGAAATATTTATAACATAATAGCTGAACCCTAACAATGGAAAGAACCTTAGATTGGTAATCAGAAAGACTGTGGTAGTTATTCAGGCTTTATGTTATTCATCTGTGAGGTCTTTCTCAGTTCTAATTGTTTAAACTAGTTGTTTTCAAAGTGCTCCTGACCACATCATCTGGGAGCTTGTTAGAAATACATTCTCAGGTCCTACCCCAAACTTATTGAATCAGACACTCTGGGTTCAATAAGCCCACCAGGTGATTCTGGTAGATGGTAAAGTTTGAGAACCAGTGGAATTATTTTAGTTTGTTTTCTGCGTGTTCAAAAAAAAAATTATAGTTAGTTACTGTAATTTAAGCTTCATAGCTTAAAGTTATTTAAAAGAAATTTTTTTTAATGCTTACTTATTTTTGAGAAAGCGACAGAACACGAATAGGGGAGGGGCAAAGGGAGAAGGAGACACAGAATCTGAAGCAGGCTCCAGGCTCTGAGCTGTCAGCACAGAGCCGGATGCAGGGCTTAGACCCACAAACTCTGAGATCATGACCTGACCCGAAGTCAGACGCTCAACCAACTGAGCCACCCAGGTGCCCCTTAAAGTTATTTTTTTTAAAATAAGTTTAAAAAAAAGTTTTAACTTTTCTCAGGGTGCCTGTGTGGCTCAGTTGGTTGAGCATCCAACTTTGGCTCAGGTCATGATCTCATAGCTGATGAGTTCGAGCCCCACGTCAGGCTCTGTGCTGACAACTCGGAGCCTGGAGCCTGCTTCGGATTCTGTGTCTGCCTCTCTATGCCCCTTCCCTGCTCATGATCTCTCTCTCTCTTTCTCTCTCAAAAATAAACATTAAAAATTTTTTAAAGAAAAAAAAACAGGGGCGCCTGGGTGGCTCAGTCGGTTAAGCATCCGACTTCGGCTCAGGTCACGATCTCACTGTCCGTGAGTTCGAGCCCCGCATCGTGCTCTGTGCTGACTGCTCAGGGCCTGGAGCCTGTTTCGGATTCTGTGTCTCCCTCTCTCTCTGCCCCTCCCCCATTCATGCTCTGTCTCTCTCTGTCTCAAAAATAAATAAACATTAAAAAAAAAATTAAAACAAAAACAAAAACACTTTTCTTCATATGTTGAATTTTGGACATTTTTCTAAGCTACTGATCATAGCTGTATAGCCAGAGTGTCTTTGAATGAGAGGCAGTCCAGAAGTATTTGAAGACTGCTGCTTAATGCTGCTAGCAAAAGCGAAATGTGTGTGTGTGTGTATGTATTTATATCTTTATACATGCACCTAGCACACACGCACGGCTTTCTGTCAGTGGAAACTTCTCCATGATTGGTTAAAGGAAGGAAAGATAAAGTACAGGCCTTAATTAGGCAGACTTGAGTGAATGGTATAGCAGAATAAGACATATCAAAAAGTAGAGGTTGCTTTTTTGCTGTAGCAGGTGTACATGCTCATTCACTTTCTATACCAAGGAGCTTATTTTATTTATTTTAATTCTAGTATAGTTAACAGTGTTAAATTAGTTTCAGGTGTACAATATAGTACACTATAGTGCTTTGTTAGCAATAAACGTCTGCCTCAGTGTTACCTGCGACAGGTTGTTGTGGACTGAAAAGTGCTTATTGTTGGTATTCATTGACTTCCTGTAGAGGGAGTTGCACACTTTACTGATAGAAACCATGTAATAGTATATCTCAGATGTAAATTTTGTGCTTGGCATCATGCTAAGTGCTTCATATGTGGCCCACTTCCACCATTGTTTTGGCTGAATACCTTGAGTTTAAATTTATTCTCTGTTAAATAAAGGGAATTTTTTAGAAATGGAATTCCTAAAAAGAACTCCTTCTAAGATACTGTGTTGCTGCCTGGTTGCATGCTTTCAGGATTTAGTAAACAGTATCGTCCCGTTTTCTTTTTGTACCTTTAGTTATAAAACATCTCAGACTTTCTAAATTGAAGAAGCCTATTTAGTCTTTCCTTACATGGAAGTTGCTTTTTTTTCTTTAATTATTATAATTGCCTTTCTCCACATCTTTTCCTACCTGTTAACTATTTTTTAGTGTGGTTATTAAAACTACAGGAGTTATAGGTTCAGAAGTTTTGTTCTTTTTGGCTTTGTGCTCGTTTATTTAACAAACGTTGTCAGGCATACTGTTGGTGCTTAATGAATGTACTGCGTATATAGAAATGAATATCTTGTAAACTCTCCTCATAGTCTGATAAGAGCCATATAAACAAATAATTATGCTATACTGTGATAAATGAAATTTAGGAAGTACAAAGTATAGAGGCAAGAGAAAGGAGAGAATGAGAAGGAAACTACTAAGTTGGGTATTGGAACATTAAGTATGGTCCAAGCATGTCAGAGGGCAAGGAAGGAAATTCCAAGTAGAGGAAGCAGCATGTCCAGAGGCAAATGCGTATGAGACAGCGTTACAAGCTCAAAACAGCATTGCCAGTAGTTTAGAGTTACTGGAACATAAGGATGGGAGGGAATCTGAGATGCAAAAAGTCAATCCTGTAATGTTGTATGTACTTTATTCAATTGGAAATGGGAAGATGTTAGAGGAACTGTAAATGTGGAAGAGGCCTGATGATGCTTTTGTTTTAGAGAGATTGTCCTTGGAGGGTGTTGTGGAGGATAGGCTGGTAGCGGAAAAATTGCAGAGGCAAGGGAATGAAATAAGAATCTACTATTATAGTTAACTTTTATTGTTTTTTTAAGTTTATTTATTTATTTTAAGAGAGATAGCACAAACAGGTGAGGCGCAGAGAGGAGAGACAGAATCCCAAGCCAGCTCTGTGCCATAAGCACAGAGCCCAATGCAGGGCTCAAACTCACGAGGTATCAAAAGTTTGACGCTTAACCAACTGAACCACCCAGGCGCCTTAAGAATCTATTATAATAGTTTAGAAAGAAATGATAACTAGAGGTTTGGTATCAAGAATGGAGGTAGAGGCTAGACTGAGTCAAGGTATTTTGACACAGAGTTGATGGGACTTGGTGATCTCATTCGATGTTCTTGGAGAGGAGGGTGACTTCTGGGTTCTTGGCTTTAGTTGTTGGTTGATGGGTGGTACCATTGACTGGGAGAGAATACCATGGTTTTATACAGAGGTAAAAATATAATTTTGATTTATTTATATTAATCTTTACATCTGTGGTAGTATTTAATTTACCAGTTTTGGAGAGTACTTTATGAACAACCCTACCAGAGATTCTTGGCTAATGTAATAAGGTGTCAGCATAGGTTTGGGTGACTTTTTATTGGATAAAACTAGTTCAGATTAATTATTATATGTATTATTCTCTAGGCCTTCTCCCTTACACTTGCCCAAGTGAAAGGCTAATTATACAACATTCATCCACTTGGCTTGTGAGCTCTTTATCAATTTATCTCGCTCTGTTTGTATTGTTACCCCATGTTGTCTTCTATGTCATTTATGAAAATACTAGGAACTGTCCCTAGCATTATGTTATGGGGGACACATTTGGAGATACCTATTTTCTTCTTTACTTTATTTTTTTTTATTTTTTATTTTTTTACCAGTTCTTCATATGTGGTACAGAATTATTCTAGATTCTATATTTTAAAAATTCTGAGGGTGCCTGATTCAGTTGGTAGAGCATGTGACTTTTGATCTCTGGATTGTGAGTTTGAGCTCCACATTGCGTGTAGAGTTTAATTAAAAAAAAAAAAAAAGGGCGTTGTAAAAATTCCGTACAAAGCCTTACTAAAGGTTTTTATAATTCTAAATAAATAAATTATACTTCTTTTCTCCTTTTATGGAATCCATGTGGCCATTATAATAGCCCATTCAGGACAGCCTCTCTTGATACTTGTGCCATCTTTTTTTTTCTTTAAGTGTATTTATTTTGAGAGAGAGAACCAGTGAGGGAGGGCCAGAGGGAGGGTGGGACAGAAGATCTGAAATAGGCTCTGTGCTGACAACAGAGAGCCCGATGCCAGGTTCCAACTCACAAACTGCAGGATGATGACCTGAGCCGAAGTCAAGGCGCTCAACCGACTATGCCACCCAGGTGCCCCATACTTGTGCCAACTTTGTACCAGCTGTGAGCCAAAGAACTCCACTGGGTAAAAGCAGAATAGGAATTTCTAAGCCATGGTCACGTGTGTGTGATGGTTTTAGGTGTGGGGAGATAGCACATCTCTATGACTCTCAGCCTTCCCCCCTGTAAGAACAGCCTTCTCTCATTTTTCATAGGTTGAGAGTTTTCTAATTACCTAGCTATTTGATGAAAGACTTTTAAGACCCATCTGAAAACAACTATTGGCTAAAATTTCTCAATCTTGTTCTATTATAATCATTTGAATGATTATGTGTACCTGCCTATATTAATAAAATTCATTGGCTTCTGCTAAAGCTCTAATGGGAGTAGAATCGCAAGCTGACACATGTCTGTTTGAATCAAAATGTGTCTGTTCGTTTCACAAGCATCTGATAGGTTCATTGCCACGGGATTTTAAACCAGAAACACTGGCTTAGCTGTGAAATAGTCTCTATTCAGTTTCTGAAAAGAAGAAGTTCCTTTGGGTGTATAATGCTTTTTTATATGCTATTAAATTCTAAAAATAGTTTATTGGCTAGTTGTACTCTAGAATTGTAATTAAATATAGGGATAATACAAAGGACTTGAGAAAAGTTCAAATGGGATTTTCCCATGGGTAAAATTTTGTTTACCTTTTTCCATACTGATCAGTCTTTTGAATATAATAGTGATGACTTCTTTATTAGTGTTCTTGCTTTCTTCCCTCTACTTTGATAGAATCAATATTTTTAAGAGGATTTCCCCCCGCCCAGTGATAAAAGTTACAAATGCTGGTGGTGAAAAATACAAGAAGGTCACTTATAATCCCTGACTTAACCAGCATCACCATTTTAGCATATCTTCCAATTTTTTCCCATGCATAAAAGTATTTTATGTAGCTGAGATTATGCTTGATATAATTTTATATACCTTGCTTTCAAAATTTATTATGATCATTTCCATGTCACTAAACTTTTGTGAAAGTTACGCTGTGACCTTCTATAGTTCATTTGCTCATTTTTCTGTTATTGGGCACTAGGTTATATTCGCTTTTGGGGGCGTTAAAGATAACACAGTGAACTTAATTATATATTTGTTTTTCTGTGTTTGTAGTATATTCTTATCATTCCTAGAAGTGAAGTAGTTAAGGTTATGAACATTAAAAACTTATGGAAAAATTTAAACATGCATGGAGTAAAGAATAGTGTAATAAATAATAAATTCCTGTATATTTATCACCAACTGCAAAAATCATTAACATGAGGAACTCTTCTTTCACCCCAGTCCTCTACTACCTCTCAATTATTTTGAATTAAATCCCAGATAGGTTCATTTACTTCATCTGTATATATTTAAGTTATATATATATATTTTTTAAGTTTATTACCTTGAGAGAGAGGGCCTGTGTGTGCAAGTGGGGGAGGGGCAAAAAGAGGGAGAGAGAACTGTGAGATCTCATGAACCGTGAGATCATGCCTTGAGCCGAAATTTCACAGTTGGACACTTAACCGACTCAGCCACCCAGGCGCCCCTATATCTAAGTTTTTAGTAAGTAAATAGTAAAAGTAAAATTTACTGTTTGTGAAGTATAATGCACATACAGAAAAGAGCATAAAATGTAAATTTATTATAGTTCAGTGAATGATCACAAAATGAATACCCTGGTAACTACCACTTGGTCAAGATTTGGAATTACCACCACCTCAGAAGCTTTCTCATGCCCCTCCCAGTCACTGGTTTGTTTTTCTTCACTAGTGGAGACTGCTGGCTCTATAATTTAGTTTTACTTCATTTTGAGCTTTTACGGAATGGAATAATATAGTGTGTATTCTTTTGTGTCTGGCTTGTTTTGCCCAACATTGTGAGATTCATCCATGTTTCTCTGTAATACACAAAGACTTCAAAAGCATAGCCATATTGCCAGTATCTCAGTAAAACAACGTTTTTTTTCTTTCTTCCTTTTCTTTCTTTCTTTCTCTTTCTTTCTTTCTTTCTTTCTTTCTTTCTTTCTTTCTTTCTTTCTTTCTTTCTTTCAGATTTTAGTTTTAAGTAATTTATACATCCATTGTGGGGCTTGAACTCACCACTCCAAGACCAAGAGCTGTATGCTCTACCTACTGAGCCAGGCAGATGCCTCTGAAAAATTTCTTAATATCTTTATTGTTCAAATTTCTCTAATCATCTGACTTTTTTTTAATGGTTGGCTGTCTCATTTTTCTTTGTTTTTTTTTTTAATTTTTTTAACATTTATTTATTTTTGAGACACAGAAAGATACAGAGCATGAGCAGGGGAGGGACAGAGAGAGACAGGGAGACACAGAATCTGAAACAGGTTCCATGCTGTGAGCTGTCAGCACAGAGCCCGAAGCAGGGCTTGAACCCACAAACTGTTGAGATCATGACCTAAGTTGAAGTCAGATGCTCAACCAACTGAGCCACCCAGGCGCCCTATCTCATTTTTCAAACAAGGCTAGCCACATGTTTTGTATGGTTGCTCTGTGTCTGAAGTCTCTCAATCTGTTGGTCACTTCTCCCCTTTTTTCTTTTTCTTTTCTTGTGGAAATATTTGGTTACTTGTCTTCTAGAATTTCCCACCTTCTGGATTTTGCTGATAGGATATCTGTGGCATCATTTAAAATGTTTTAAATTTATTTTTATGTTTTTTAATGTTTATTTTGAGAGAGGGAGAGAGTGAGCTTGCGCACATGAGCAGGGGAGGGGTAGAGAGAGAGAGGGAAAGAGAGAATCCCAATCAGGCCCCACACTCAGTGTGGAGCCCAGTGTGGGGCTTGATGTCAGGACTGTGAGATCACGACCTGAGCCAATAGGAGAGTCTGACGCTTAACCGAATGAGCCACTCAGGCGCCCCTTGATGGACGTTTACATTGTTTTCCATTTGGGGCTATTATGAATAAGGTTGTGGTAAATATTCTTATATAGGTTGATGCAGACTTGTTTTTACATACAAAGGAGAAATTGCTAGGCCATGTGATAAATATATGTGTAACTTGAGAGATTGCTAAGCTCTTGAAATGCTATTCCATTTTATACCTCCCCCCACACAATGATATTTGAGATTCCATTTTATACCTCCTGTCCATAATGATATATGGGATTCCATTTTATGCCTCCCCTCCCCCCCCCACAATGATACATGAGATCTGCTGTTGCTCCATATTCCTGCCAGCATTTTGTTTTTGATATTGGCCATTCTAATGAGTACAAAGTAATATCTTATTACTTTAATTCGTATTTCTCTGATGACTAATGATGTTGAATGTTTTTCCATGTGCTTATTGGCCATTTGTGTATCTTCTTTGATAAAATGTCTGTTCAGATCTTTTGCCTCCCACCCCCTTTTTATTGGTTCGTCTTTTCATTTTTGATTTGTAGGTTCTTTATATATTTGGATACAAATTCTTTGTTAGATGTATGTGCTACAAATACTTTTTCCAGTCTGTGACTTGTCATTTTATTATTATTATTTTTAAGGTTATTTATTTATTTTGAGAGAAAGGAAGAGACAGTGCAGGGGAGGGGCATAAAGAGGGAGAAAGAGAGAATCCCAAGCAGGCTCTGCACTGTCAGCACAGAGCCCAAAGCAAGGCTCCAACCCATGAACTGTGAGATCATGACCTGAGCCGAAGTCAGATACTTAACCAACTGAGCCACCCAGGTGCCCCAGATTGTAACATATTTTAAAGTGAGGGTTATAAAATTTTATTTTTCATTCCCCATATACCTAGGAAGAGTTAAAAATTATTGAGTTTGTCTTTGAATAGCAGACATTGATTCACATCTTTCATTTGTGGAAAATAATAGGTTTTTAAAAAGTAACTTGAAGAATTTACAACTGTTCTGTGGTTAGATTAAAAAATACTTTTTTTTTTAAAACTTACTTTTAAGAGAGAGAGAGAGAGGTGGAGGGGGGAGGAGCAGAGGATCCAAAGTGGGCTCTGCACTAACAGTAGAGAGCCTAATGTAGGTCTTAACTCATGAAATGTGAGATCATAGCCTGAGCTGAAGTCGGATGCTTAACCAACTGAGCCACCCAGGTGCCCCTTGTTTTTATAATGTTTATTTATTTATTTTGAGAGAGAGTGCACACGCGAGTCAAGGAGGAGCAGAGAGGGAGGGGGACAGAGAATCCCAAGCAAGTTCTGGCATGTCAGTGCAGAGCCTGATGCAGGGCTCAATCTCCGATCTCACGGTTCGTGAGATTGTGACCTGAGCCAAAATCAAGAGTTGGGCGTTCAACCAGCTGAGCCACCCAGATGCCTCATGAAGTGACATTTTAATTTTTTGTTAAAATATTTAAAAACTGGAGCGCCTGGGTGGCTCAGTCGGTTGAGCATCCGACTTCAGCTCAGGTCATGATCTCACCGGTTGTGAGTTCGAGCCCCGCATAGGGCTCTGTGCTGGCAGCTCAGAGCCTGGAGCCTGCTTCAGATTTGGATTCTGTGTCTCTCTCTCTGCCCCTCCCCTGCTCGTGATCTCTCTCTGTCTGTCTCTCAATAATAAATGCTAAAAAATTTGAAAAAATATATTTAAAAACTATTTCATTATTGGTTATAAATATATGAGGAAATGAAAAACTAGCAAAACTAATATTTATTTGGTACACTAATTTAAAGCATTAGAAACATTGAATGTTAAAGTGTTTTATTTTGGGGGGCACCTCGCTGGCTTAGTCGATGGAGCGTGTACCTCTTGATCTTGCAGTTGTGAGTATGGGCCCCATTTTGGGTATAGAGATTACTTAAAAAATAAAATATTAAAAAAAATTTTTTTAATGTTTGTTTTTGAGAGAGAGAGAGAGAGAGAGAGAGAGAGAGAGAGAGAGACAGCACGAGTGGGGGAGGGGCAGAGAGAGAGGGACGCACAGAATCCGAAGCAAGCTCCAGGCTCTGAGCTGACAGCACAGAGCCTGATGCGGGGCTTGAACTAATGAACCATGAGATCATGACCTGAGCCAAAGCCAGACACTTAACTAACTGAATCACCCAGACGCCCCCAAAAATAAAATCTTTAAAAGAAAAAAAAGTTTTTATTTCTTTGTTTAAAAACGTATTGAGTAGTTTAAATAGTGCTCGCCTGCTTCTTGTCATAACTTACAATATGGAGCAAATATCTTTTGGGTGTTGTGGCTTCCATCCTTTGTACTTTCAGGGTCATGTAATATCTTTGAGAGTTCCTTTAAGAACTCTTCCTCTGGGACATCTTCATCCTTGTTGTCATAATCGCTTTCCTTATTTATGTTGAAAAGTTTGCCTGTACTAATTTTCTCTGATGTGTGTAACTCCCATTTATTTTCTTTCCAGGTTTTACTTCTAGCATTATCACTTTTCGTTTCTTTGCTTCATTTTCGTCTTGTTGGCCAGCTCCCTCTCTTGATTGTCCATTTTGTAAATGGGTTTATCACTGGTAGAGTAGGAGGCAATACAACTATATACTTTGCTGTTTGTGTGTGAACTGAATAACGTGTCCAATGACTCATCACTAACAGACTTTGAAAGAAGTGATGTGATTGGTTACTGATCATGATGTACATCTGTTGTTTACATGGTGAATTGTGGACTAAGGAACTCGCAGTAAAGTTTATATTTTATGCAACAACTCAGAGTTCATATACCATGGTAATTAAAATTTGAAGTATGTTGTTGGGGGACTGATGTTATTTAATTAACTAAACTGTGGTAACTGAAATTTGTGCATATTGGGAGTATGCAAAACAAGTACTACCTGTGTAAAGAGCATGTACGAATGAATACAGATTTTTCTAATGTTAGATTAACTCCTTGCAGGCAGATTTATGTTAATTGTATTTGTTACTGAATTGTAGCTATGGTTTACAGGGAGGATCAGATGATGAGACTGGATGTATATAAAAGTCCTTTGTTAACCACAACACATAGAGAACAAATGTGTGTTATGGTAGGGCAACCAACATATACTGAATAGTTCTAATATACCAGGCAGTATTTTAGATATTTTACATGTATTAGATACGTTATTTGATTATTGTAGCAACCTCTGAAGTTTGGTGGTGTTTTATACTATCTCATTTTATAGATGAAGAAACTGAGGTACAGAGCTAATGTAAGTTTAGTAATTAGCATCAGATCCAGGATTCAAAGTTAGATATCTCTGGCTCCAAATCCATATGTATTTTACAACTCCCATTTTTCATGGTGGTTGTTGGGGATCCTCCCAGAGGCCATTTGATAGTGACTAAATTGAGAGTAAAACATGAGGAAAGGAGCATTTTAGCTATATTTTATTTTGTTTGTGGGGCTTTAGGTGATGAAATTCAAGTTAAGTATTTTGGCAAAAATACTGTACCACTGTGTATATATATTGCATTATATCATGAGACACCGTGTCAGGTTACCTCACTCCTGATGATGCTAGGTTTGACTCTGTTACAGTTATGATTGTCCGGTCTTTCCTGTAAAAATGTATTTTTTCCTTTGTAATTGGAAAGTAATTTGTGGTGTGGTACCTTGAGGTTCTTCAGCAATTTGACTGATCATCCATTTATTTTTATTTTATTTTATTTTATTTATTTTTTATTTTATATTTTTTTTACCGATCATCAATTTATTGTCTTTTCTCAGATATACTTTTATCTTTACAGGTAACCAAAAAAATTTTTTTTAAAGATTTTATTTTTAAATAATATCTGCACCCAACATAGGGCTAGAATTCATAATCCTGAGATAAAGAGTTGCATGCTCCACCAACTGAGCCAGGCAGGCACTCCAAAAATTATTAAAAATTAAAAAAATTAAATAACGTATTTTTTATTGTAGGAAAGAATTAGATGAGCTCGGGAAAAAAGATCCAAAGCACCATTGAACTTCTTTTTATTTTTTTTAATAACTTTGTAATTCCTAAATTATTTTGGAATCATGTGTTCTATGAAGTATGTCAAAGGCACTGTTACTGTATTTTAATTGTTAACACACAAATGCACATTTGACCTGCTAAACTTTTGGAGTTTTTTTCTTACTAAAAAAATTATTTTAAATGTTTATTATTTTTGAGAGAGAGCGCATGAGTCGGGGAGGGGCAGAGAGAGATGGAGACACAGAACCTGAAGCAGGCTCCAGTCTGAGCTGTCAGCACAGAGCCTGACATGGGGCTCAAACTCCCGAACCGCAAGATCATGACCTGAGCCAGAGTCAGACCCTCAACCGACTAAGCCACCCAGGTGCCCTGGCTTTCTTTTTAAATTTTTATCAATAAGCAAAATATAGCACTCAGTTGCAGAAACTCACGAGAAGGTAGAATTTGAGCTCTGCTTGGTTGGTCTAGATGTAGTGGCAAAGAAAAAGAGAAGAGTTCTACTTGTGGTTACTGGGTGGATTGTGGTGACAGGAATTCAGGAATCAGGATTAAGTAATGGCTTCTCTGGAAACTGAGTCTTGAACTGGTGAGGGAAGAGAGCCAAAGAAATAATAATCTTAGAAAGGAAGACCGGAAAAGCACAATATAGAACTTAGTTGTCTTGACATCGGACCGAATTTCCTGAGACCCAGTGAGAAGGTATCTTAATGTTGGGGGCAAGATCAAAGAGGGTGCGGTTGTCCCAACATGGTGGGGGAGGAAAGCTATAATTGTTAGCTTTTAAGTTTTGATGTTCTTTGTAAAGTAAGTCATGAGGTCATCATTTGTAAGGAAAGATGATAGAATGGGGAATAGAGTTTGGGAAAGGAACTTGAAACAGCATGTGTAGTATGAACTGATACTACTAAATACAAAATGAGCAGTACCAAAACTGGAAGGAAAGTAACCATTTACATTTATTTATTTATTTACTTACTTACTTACTTACTTATTTGCTATAGAAAGCTCTTCAGTTTATTATTGGTTACAAACTATAATGCCATGTTTTCCCTATCACTTTAGTGGGTTTTATCTATTTATTCCTTAATTGGAGGATAAGTGTTTTATAAAAGTTCTCAAAGGTACTAGCTTTCTGGTCTCATTTGGGATCATGTTAATGATTGAAACTCCTTGATAACCTGGCTGAGGTCTAAGTTAATTTGTGGCACTAACAGTAAAGATTTCCTGAGCCAGGTAAAAACAGCCAGAAACGTAATGCAAGATGGAAGTTGAAACAGAACTAAAATTTATGAAAGTGTCTGCCATGTGAGTCTACAGTATGTAATCAACTTAAAAACAATGCTATTATGAAAGATTTGGTGTATGAAAGTAGAAATAAGCCTTGTGTGTATTTCATCCAGGCTTAACCATATCTCTTGTGCCATCTTAGGAAAGGTCAGGTTAAAAGATAGGCCTTTCACTGGATTTCAGGAGTCATTGAACCTAGCTAAAACTTATTAAAGTAAGAAGGAAAGAGAATTTCAGGGATCAAGGGCTTACCCAGAGACTGAGTAATTCCATTACATTAGACATTCTTATAGTAAGACTTCTGGCTGAAATAGTGGTGATGTAAATCGACTTGATACATACATTTTGATTGATTAATGTAGAGTCTTTACTAGATCATAATACTTGGTGTAAGTACTTGTTGCTGTCACTGTCGTTAAAGAAAATGATGGGGTATTTTGGTAGGTAAACTCAAATCATAGATTTTTTCCCCTTTATTAGAAACAAATAATCCATGCCATAAAGTGCAATCCGCTGAAATTGTCTATTGTACTTCACCTAGAATAAACCAAAAGAGCTGAGGTATGGGCCTGTGGTAGGTACCTAACTCAGTACTACAGTTCTACTTAAATCTCTTAAAACTTTGAATAGGTTCAGGATGCCACAGCCCTATTCAGCTTTTCAAAAAGCCAATCAAATACGGATGTTCCTACTGCTTCCTTTATTGAGGCAGACAGGTAAATAAGCAGATTTTCTTTTGGAGCTCTTTAAGGGCAAAAGCTAAAAAGTGTTTTCTCTTTATTCCTGAATTAACTCAATATTCCTTTAGCAGGACTATATATAACCAGTGTGTTAAGTTCCCTATGGTATGCTTTAGTGTCGTTTTGGAGTTCCTTCTGGGTCCCAACATTTGTGTGACCTTAAACAAGATACTTCTTAACCTCTCTGAGTCTCAGTTTACTCATTTCTAAATGGGGGTCGGGGGGCAATAATGATACCTTTTTACGGTTGTTTGAGGATTTAATGGGATAACGACTGTAGACTGCTTTGTGAACAATGAACTTTTAATAAATGGTATATATTATAATTTTCAAAACTAAGTTATATAATGAACTAGTTCTACATATTTCAAATCTGACTGGTTTTTAATTATGCAAATAAAATATGAATGCATTATTGCATAAAATTAAAGTTTTACAGATAAGGTTTTTTTTTAATGTTTATTTTTGAGAAAGAGGGAGTGTGCGTGTGCGCGTGCTCGAGCGGGGGAGGGGCACAGAGAGAGGGAGACACAGAATCCTAAGCAGGCTCCAGGATCTGAGCGGTCAGCACAGAACCTGATGCAGGGCTCGAACTCACAAACCGTGAGATCATGACCTGAGCTAAAGTCAGATACTTAACTGACAGGGGCCCCAAGTTTTACAGAGAAGGTTAAAGAGGCCCTTAACTCTCTAGCCCCAATCCCTTCCCCAGAAGTAACTATTTTATCACTTCATGTATCCTTCCATGTCTTTTTCTTTACACACAGTTTCTACTTCATAGGTCAAGAATTAAAAAGATAGTGATTTAGTAATTTTGAAAATATTTACAATTTCTGGTTATTAGAATATGTATTTTTATAGACTCAGTAACAAAATGATAGCAAAATTCAACAATTTGTTACATAGTGTCTGATCTTGAGCCAAATTGTAGAATTCTTTATAACCCTGGAAAGGTTTAGTCAAGGGGAAGAAGCCAGAAGAAATAAACATGGCTTAAGCCATTTAGCTCAAAAATATACATTTGCTTTTCCAGCCAATAAATATAGGTCAGAACTTATGAAATTTACTGTCTTTCAGCTTATCTTAAATTCCACAACTATGAGTCAAAGATATTGTTTGTTAGTCTGACAAGTAAAAAAGTTTTCCTTTTCTCAAAAATGGGAAAATGTTGCCACTTTCTTTGGGGGCAAGGAAAGCGTTTGGGGGAGGATAATAGGAAAGTGTAATTGAAGCTATTCTTTTCATATCACTGATCCTCAAGTATACTTAAATTATTTTTGTAGTGACCTGTGGCATTTTTGTTAGCAGTATGTACACATTGGGAAGTAGATTCCATCCCACTTAGGGAAGGAGATTGATCTTGAAGTGATGTTACTCGTTCTCCTAAAGCCACTTGTTCGGACAGAATTTTCTTTTTAAGTAAGGGAAGGTCAAGAGGAAGAGGCTATAGTTAATTTGAGAGCAGGGATCTAAGAGTTGGAGAATATGGATTTGACATGATCTCTCTTCTGTGGAGAATGAGAGGTAAGTTGGACAGAATTATGTGGAGAGGGGTTAGTGGACGAAGGAAAATACCAGTTTAGAGTGGTGTTATTTCTAATCACTTTGGGAGAGTGATGGTGGAGAGTGGAGTAAAAGACTCAGCTCCTCTTCTTTCACTCTCATCTTAGACTGAACCTGGCAATGAAGGTCAAAGAAAAGAACTCCCAGCCCAGTATGTGTGTGACGTGGTGTAGTAAAGTTCCTTTTGCCCAGAATAGAGATGTGATAACTTTTTTTGTTTGTAGGGTGTCATGCAGGATACCAGAGTAGGGATTGAAGTTAGTTTGTAAGTTATACCTTGATAAATAGTTGTTGTTTACCTGATTATCATATGAAAATATAGAACATTTCCAGCCTATGTTGCCTTGGGAGATTCATATACATATATTAATCACTTTATTGGTAGCTCATTTTCTAAGCTTTGCTTTTGTTGCTTTTTCCAAGAGTTAGATCGTCCTGTCCAGTGTAGTAAGCCACTAGTCACATGTGGCTGTTGAGCATATGAAATGTGACTCATCTAAATTGAGACGAGAGTATAAAATACACACTGAATTTTGAAGACTTAGTATGGGAAAAGAATGTAAATTATCCCCGTAATTTTTTCATAATGATAACATATTGAAATGCTATTATGTATTACATATGAATAGATTTAATGATTTAAATAAAACATATTAAAATTAATATCACCTTTGGGCTGCCTGGGTGTCTCAGTCGGTTAAGCATCCAACTTCAGCTCAGGTCATGACCTCACAGTTTGTGAGTTTGAGCCCCGCTTTGGGCTCTGTGCTGACAGCTCAGTGCCTGGAGCCTGCTTCCGATTCTGTCCCCTCTCTTTCTGCCCCTGCCCTGCTCATACTCTGTCTCTGTCTCTCTCTCAAAAATAAATAAAGCATTAAAAAAACATTAAAAATTAATATCACCTTTAAAAAATACAGCTACTAGAAAAAATTGTACATGTAGCTGACATTATGTTTCTTTTGGGCTCTGCTGGTCTACAACAACCTGCGTTAGGGATAAGTAATTTTTTTCTTGCTGTAAAATTTCATATGGGTGGTTCTAGAGATGTTATATGATTTTAGTTCCATAAAAATGCTTCAGGGGTCATTTAACTTGTATAGTCAGATATTTTTCCCCTTTGGGGGAAATTTTTTTTTTCAAGTTTTTATTTAAATTCCAGTTAGTAGTTAACATACAGTGTAGGGGTGCCTGGGTGGCTTAGTTGGTTGAGTGTCCAACTCTATCTGACTCTTGATTTTGGCTCAGGTCATGATCTCAGGGTCATGGGATTGAGACCCGCGTCAGACTCTGCACTAAACATGGAGCCTGCTTAAGATTCTCTCCCTCTGCCCCTCTCCCCACCTCCCCCAGGGTGCTCTCTTTCTAAAATAAATAACACCAAACATACAGTGTAATACTGGTTTTAGGAGTAGAAGTTAGTGATTCAACACTTACATACAACAACACCCGGTAGTCATCACAAGTGCCCTTCTTAATACTCATCGTTCATTTAAACCATGCCTCTGCCTAGGAGGAGAATTTAAATTTAGTTTTATCTAAATCAGTGGGAATATAGGCTTACAGTGCCAAATTGTGTGTGTGTTGTGTTATGTGCATGCACGTATGTGTTATTTTCCAGGAATTCCTATTCTAGTGATCATGGTGCATCTTATACCCATGGGCCTTATACCCATCAGAAGGCCCGGGTCCTACCAGTCTTCCTACCTGATTAAGCCTGTCCTTGGAAGAGTGATGCTTTTCGGTCCCAGAAAAGAATCCTGGAACCAGGTATAGTCCTCAGCCCAGCTTGTAATAAGCTCTATTCCCGAGGAATATGGAACATTAATCTTAACATATTGTCAGACTTCATATTAGGCAGTCTCAAGCCAGTTTTCTATATTCATAAAATACATTTTCCCCCAAACATTTTTATTTTGAAAAAGTTCTAATACAGGAAAGTTAAAAGAGAAATACAGTGAACATTTATATATCCTTCAGAGTCCCCAATTGTTTTAAAAAAAAAATCGCCACGTTTCTTTAGTTCTACGTGTATTTTTTGGAGTGGAATTATTTGAAAGTAATTTGCATATCATGATGTTATCCCTAAATATTTCAGCACACCTCTCCTAGGAATAAGAAATGACCTTACCACTAATATATTGTCTTACTTAAAGAAAATTACAGTAATTCCACGGTATCCAATGTTAACTTTTCCCCAAATGTTCTGCATAGCCTTTTTTCTGACTTTTTTCAATTCTGGATTTAGTCCAGGTTTATGCATTGCGTTTAGTTATGACTCTTTAGTTTCTTTTCACCTAGAGTAGAGGTCAGCACCTGACAATCCATGTGCCAAGTTTTACTAGCCACCTGTTTTTGTACAGTTTACCAGACAAAAATAGCTTTTACATTTTTTTCTGTATCATTGAAAAAAAACTTACGGTAAAGTTCACCTAACATAAAAGTAACCATCAACCATTTTAATGTGCACTATTCATTGGCATTTGGTATATTCAGTATGTTGTGTAACCATCATGTCTTTCTAGTTCCAAGACATTTTAAGCACCCAAAAAAGAAACCTTTTACCATTAAGCGGTCTCCCCATTTTCTTTCCCTGCAGCTTCTGCTAAGTACTGGTTGCCTTTCTGTCTCTGGATTAACCTATTTTGGATGTCTCATAGAGATGGAATCATAACATGTGACCTTTTATGTTTCGCTTCTTCCACTTAGCATGTTTTTAAGGTTTGTTCACATTGTAGTGTGTATCAGTATTTCATTCCTTTTTATGACTGAATAATAATCCACTTTGATAAAGGTATATCACTTTTTGTTTATCCATTCATCTGTTGATGGACTTTGGCATTGTTTCTACCTTTTGGCTATTTTGAATAGTGCTGCCATGGGCATCTGTGTATAAGTATTTGTTTAGATACCTGTTTTTAGTTCTTTGGTTTTAACATTTTTAAATGGTTGGGAAAAAAATCAAAAGAATAGTATATCATGACATATGAAAACTATATGAAATTCAAATTTCAGTGTCCATAAATAAGACATGCTTATTCATTTGTGTGTTGTCTATGGCTGCTTTCATGCTTCAGTGGCAGAGTTGAGTAGTTGTGATAGAGACCATATGTTCCACAAAGCTTAAAATATTTTCTCTCTGGCCCTTTATAGTAAAAGTTTGATGACTCTGAACAGTCTATCTTTTTGTTTTTGTGACATTGATTATTTTTAAGTTTGTTTATTTGTTTAGAAAGAGAGCACGTGGGGGAGGGGCAGAAAGAGGGAGAGAATCCCAAGCAAGTTCCACATGTTGTCAGCACAGAGCCCGACTCGGGGATCAATCCCACAAACCATTAGATCATGATCTGAGCTGAGATCAAGAGTCAGATGCCCAACTGACTAAGCCACCCAGCCACCCTGTGTGTGTGTGTGTGTGTGTGTTTAACTAATAAAACTTTATTTTTTTTTAACATTTATTTATTTTGAGAGAAAGAGCAAGCAGGGGAGAGACAGAGAGAGGGAGAGAGAGAATCCCAAGCAGGCTTCATGCTGAGCCCCAGGGCTCAATCTCACAACTGCGAGGTCACAACCTGCACCCATACCAAGAGTCAGATGCTAAACCAGCTGAGCCATCCAGGCGCCCCTAATAAGGCTTTATTTTTGAAGCAGTTTTAGATTGCAGAAAAATTGAGCAGGAAGTAGAATTCCCACATACCCCTTCTCTGCCCCCCAGTTTCTCCTGTTAACATCTTGCATTAATGTGGTACATTTGTTACGATGAACCTACATTGACACGGTGTTATCACCCAAAGCCCATAGTTTACATTAGAGTTCGCTCTTTGTGTTTATAATTCTTTGGGTTTTGACAAATGTATATGGTTATGTATTTGCCATAAAAGTATCATACAGGATAGTTTCACTGCCCTAAAATTCTATTATGCTCCATTTATTTATCCCTTCCTTTCTCTGTTTTCCTCTCCCCCTCACACCAGCAGCTAGAGATATTTTTATTCTCTCTGTAGTTTTGCCTTTCTAGCATGTCATATAGCTGGAATCCAAATACAGTATGTAGCCTTTCCAGGCTGGCCTCTTTCACTTAGTAATATGCATTTAAGGTTGCTCCATGTTTCTGTGTCTTGAGAATTCATTTCTTTTTATTGCTGAATAATATTTCATTGTATAGCTGTACCACCACAGTTTGTTTATCCATTTACATACCGAAGGACATCTTGGTTGCTTCCAAGCTTTGGCAGTTGTGAATAAAACTCCTGTAAATGTTTGCAGGTTTTTTATGGACATACATTTTTTAAAAACAGGCTATTTTTTAGAGCTGTTTTAGATTCGTAGTAAAATTAAGTGGAAGGTACACAGTTCTCATATACCTCCTGCCCTGCTCTGTGCACATAGCTTCCTCCTCTATCAGAATCACACACATCAAGTGTTATATTTATTAACACTTAATGAACCTACAATGACATTAGTCCCAACGCCTATAGTTTACATTAGGGTTCACTTTGGGTGTTATACACTGTATGGATTTTGGCAGATGTATAATGGTATGTATCCACCATTACAGTATTACACAGAATAGTTTTCATTCTGATTCTTGAAAATCTGTGCCCTGCCTACTTATCCCTTCCTCTCCATATCCTCTGGCAACCACTTACCCTTTTACTGTTTATAGTTTTGCCTTTTCCAAAAATGTCATATAGATGGAATCATATGGTATGTATATAGCTTTCTCAGATTGGCTTCTTTCACTTAGTAATATGTATTTTAAGTTTCTTCCGTGCCTTTTCATGACATAATAGCTCATTTCTTTTTAGTGCTGAATAGTATTCCGTTATTTGGATGTATCACAGCTTGTTTATCCATTTACTTACTGAAGAACATCTTGGTTGCTTCCACATTGTGTCAATTATAAGTAAAACTGTTATAAACATTTGTGTGCAGGTTTTTGTGTGGACATGAGTTTTTACTTCCTTTTGCAGATTTTTTTTTTCTGGTTGTGGCTTATCTTTTCATTCTCTTAACCGTGTCTCATGCAGAGCAGTTATTTTATTATTATTTTTTTAATGTTTATTATTTTTGAGAGAGAGAGACAGAGAGCAAGCAGGGGAGGGACAGAGAGAGAAGGGGGGAGACACAGAATCTAAAACAGGCTCTAGGCTCTGAGCTGTCAGCACAGAGCCCGATGTGGGGCTCGAACCCACGAGCTGTGAGATCATGACCTGAGCTGAAGTTGGGCGCTTAACCAAACTGATCCACCCAGGTGCCCTGGGATTGTGGTTTTGTTGTTATAGCTAGAAACTTGTTGCCAAATCCGATGTACCTAAGCTTTATCTTCTAGAAGTTTTATAGTTGTGTGTTTTACCTTTTAGTCTCTGATCCATTTTGAGTTTTTGTGTAATGTTGTATAAGGTCAGTATTTGTATTTGGGGGAAGGATATGTATATCTAGTTGTTCCAGGAAAAGTTTCTGAAAAGATTTTTTTTCCACATTGAAATGTTAAATTGTCTTTGGCCCTTTGTCAAAGATCGGTTGACTATGCTTGTATGAGTGACATTATCATTTAAAATGAATTTGTCTGGGGGCTCCTGGGTGTCTCAGTTGGTTAAGCATCCGACTCTTGGTTTCAGCTCAGGTCATGATCTCTGGTTTCCTCTTGGAATCTGCTTGGGATTCTCTCTCTCCCTCTTTCTCTGCCCTTCCCCCACTCGCACTGTCTCCATAAACCTGGAAAAAAATGTAAATGAATTTGTTTCTTCATTGTATAGTTTGTTTTCCTAAAATGTATTCCTTGTAAACTGGAACTTGGGTCTAGAGGATTAGATTCACATTAAACATTTTGGCAAGAATGCTTCCTAGGTGACAGAACACTTCAAATAGTATCAAGTCGGGAGGTACCCAGTATTAGAGTGTCCCACTGGTAGTGATGGTTAAGATTGATTAAGGTAGGGTGCTTGGGTGGCTCAATTGGTAGAGTATGCGACTCTTGATTTTGTGGTCATGAATTGGAACCCCACCTTGGGTGTAGAGATTGCTTTAAAAAAATCTCCTTTCCACTCCTGAAACCACTATTACACTATATGTTAACTAACCAGACTTTAAATAAAAATTTGAAGAAAAAAAAAAAGATTGGTTAAGGTGGTAACTAACTGATCTTTCCATTATAAAGGCATATTTTTCCCTTTGCAATTAGTAAGTAATTTGTGTGGTCATACTTTAACCATATAACAAATGAATATTTGAATCTATATTTGTCAGGCATGTACTAGGTTCTGAAGAGACAACAGTAAAAAGAAAGATTTCTACTCTCACAGAATTTGCCTTTTTCCCCTCTAGGTTTCAAGACAGTAGTGGGATTGGGTCTATCCTTGGAGAGGGATGCATTTGCATCTTAGGGTATGTTGATAACAGAAAATTATATTATTGCAAAAGTATATGCCAGTAAGTACAGAGTTTCAGTATGAGATGATGCAAAAGTTCTGGAGATAGTGTGATGGTTACCTAACAATATGAATGGACTTAATGCCATTGAACTACATGCTCAAAAATAGTTAAAAAGATAAATCTTATGTTTTATACATGTTACCACAATTTTTAAAAAGTATGTGCATTATAATTTTCATCAAGCTTCCTATTGGTCTGTTTGGACTAGTTGGGAGAGAAACTTTCTGAAACAAAATTCTATAGTATATTTCTGGTAAAGAGGAAGAGGCAGTGATTTTATATCTCACCCACTGCCTTCAGTAGAGTTTGTCTTTGTAGTTTCTCAGGGAAACCATTGAGACCTCTGGGTGTCCTGGATTGTTCCCAGGCTGTGGGTGGAGCTTCAGCTGTTGGTAGACTGGCTCTGCCTTTCACTATGTGCTGTTTCCATTTGTTGCAGTTCACCAGATGCAGGCCTGCCTTTGTCAGGATACCAAGAGAGATCTGCAACTTGAACCATTGTCTGAATGCTGCAGTTTTGACCCAAGAATTCCTATAGAGTCAGGATAAGAGCAGTAACCATAATGCCAGTGATCTTTGGAAAGTGATTTTTGGCCAGTTTGCTGTGAAGGAAGTATAAGGGCAAGAGCTCAAGAGCACCTTTGTTTGTGGCTGATGGAGTTTGGATAACCTCTCTTGCCTTCCTTTTTCCCTGAATTGACTGTGGAAGAGAAGGTAGTAGGAAAGGCTTTAGCGATGGCCGTAGCGTGATGTGGTAAGGTGAACTGTGACTTTCTTCAGTCTATAGAAGTTTTATCCATCTGAAACCTTTAATTGCCTTCATGTTGGAGAATGTGTAACTTATCATAAATTCTCAGTTTTTAGTCTACAGATTGTAGGTTATTTGTATGGCCTTTGCTTTGGCAGAATTGGAAATTATGTTGTCGTACAGTGTTTTCACAGTTTTTGACCTGCAGTAGGAAATATATTCTGTTACCACCTATTACTTTGCATACTAGATATATGTAACTAATAGAAGTTTCAGGAAGTGGAAGTGTACTACGTTTTCTGATCTTTTCCATTTCATTCTGTCATTTCATTTTTCAAAAATACATATATGACTTAAATCGATTTTTATAACTCACGGTTTAAAGATGATTGGTGTGGGGGCGCTTGGGTGGCTCAGTCAGTTGAGTGTCCGACCTCAGCTCAGGTCATGATCTCAGAGCTCGAGAGTTCAAGCCCCGCGTCAGGCTCTGCGCTGCCAGCTCAGAGCCTGGAGCCTGCTTCGGATTCTGTGTCTCCCTCTTCTCTGCCCCTCATCCACTCGCACTCTGTCTCTGTCTCAAAAATAAATAAACATTAAAAAAAATTTTTTTTAAATAAATAAAGATGATTGGTGTGGAACAGTGGTTTGCAAAGTGTGGTATATAGTCAGGATTCTTTTATAGGGGTCTGCAAAGTCCAGACTATTTTCATAGTAATGTTAAGATGTTACTTGTTTTTTTTTCTTTCTCATTCTCTAATAAGTGGAGGTTTTCCAGAGCTACATGATGTGTGATGGCATTACATGCAGGGCTAATGACATGTATATTTGTCTATTCTTGTATTTTCTATAATTTCCTAAAGTAGTAGGATATAAATGTGCCTTTTTTCAGATATTAAACTCCATTTTCAGTACTCATATTGTCCTTTTACTTTTGATTATACCTGCCTGCTATAATCTCTATAACCTCATTGTGGTCTAGTGAATCATTACTTTGAAATCCTAAAGTTTTCCTTCAGCCTATGTGGAAACGTAAGTACAGTTTGTTGTCTTGTTTTGCAGTTTTATATATTTAGAGAATTCCTGGGGCACCTGGATGGCTCAGTCTGTTAAGCACTGATTGAAGCTCAAGTCATGATCTCATGATTTGTGAGATCAAGCCCTGAGATCAGAGCCTGCTTGGGATTCTCTCTCTCCCTCTCTCTGCCCTCCTTTGCTTGCTCTCTTTCTCTCTTTCTCAAAATAACTAACATTAAAAAATAAATGAAAGTTGAAAAAAGATAATTTCTCAGTTTTAATTGTGATCAGTAAGTATTGACATAAATATCCCATATAAACAAAAGCTGTTTGAGGTCCTCTAATTTTTAAGAATGTAAGGGGTTCCTGAGACCAAGAAGTTTGAGGGTTAAGAATGTAGACTTGGGGGGGCAATGCCTGGGTGGCTCAGTAGGTTGGGCATCCCGCTTTGGCTCAGGTCATGATCTCATGGCCCATGAGTTCAAACTCCATATTGGGCTCTGTGCTAACAGCTCAGAGCCTGGAGCCTGCTTCAGATTCTGTGTCTCCCTCTCTGTCTGCCCCTTCCCTGCTCACACTCTGTCTCTCTCGCCTTCAAAAATAAGCATTAGGAAAAAAATTTTTTTTAAATGTAGACCTGGAGGTGGGGGAGGTCACACTTTGTATGTGTGTGGTTTAAAAATACACACACACACACATATATACATATGTGTGTGTGTGTGTATATGTAAGATCTGTACTCTTAAGTTTTTAAGTATACAGTGTTCAGTGTAAGCACAGTGTTGTACAATAGATCTAGAGATTTTTCATCTTGTGTAATTGAAACTTTATACACATTGAGCAGCAGCTCCCTCTTTTCCCTCTTCCCCCAGCCCCTGGTAGCCACCATTTTACTTTCTGCTTCTGTGAGTTTGACTAGAATGCCGGCCTTTTTGTAACTGTTGGACCTAGACTGAAATCAAGTTACCTAACCTTTTTGATTCTTAACTTTCTTTATAACTAAAATTGACATTTTATTATCTTTCTTCATAAGGCTGTTGTGAGGATTAAATGAGCTAGAAAAATGGCCTTGAAAATAAATGCTTAGGACATAGGAAGCATTCATATGTTATCTATTATTATTATTATTATTGAATATGTAGTAACATCTAGCCACATTGATATTTAGCTGTAGTTTTTTTTTTTTTTTTTACATTTTATTTATTTTTGAGGGAGAGAGGGAGGGAGAGAGAGCACAAGTGGGGGAGAGGCAGAGAGAGAGGGAGACACAGAATCCAAAGCAGCCTCCAGGCTCTGAGCTGTCAGCACAGAGCCCAACGCGAGGCTCAACCTCACATACTGCGAGATCATGACCCGAGCCGGAGTCGGATACTTAACTGACTGAGCCACACACGCACCCCTTAAAATTTTTTTTAATGTTTATTTTTATTTTTGAGGGACAGAGAAAGAGACAGAGGGCAAATGGGAGGAGTAGAAAGACACACAGAAGCAGGCTCCAGCCTCCGAGCTATCAGCACAAAGCCTGACGCGGGCGTTGAACCCATAAACCAGGAGATCATGACCTGAAGCCAGATGCTCAACTGACTGAGCCACCCTGGCACCCCTTAGCTGTAGTCTTCCTTTCTTTTTTTAAAAAAAGGAAATAATTTATTTTAGTATTTTTATTATACCATTATATATCTTTTTTTTAATGTTTATTTTTTAATTTATATCCAGGTTAGTATATAGTGCAACAATGATTTCAGGAGTACATTCCTTAATGCCCCTTACCCATTTAGCCCATCTCCCCTCACACAACCCCTCTAGTAACCCTCTGTTCTCCATGTTTAAGAATCTCTTCTGTTTTGTCCCCCTCCCTGTTTTTATGTTATTTTTGCTTCCCTTCCCTTGTGTTCATCTGTTCTGTGTCTTGAAGTCCTCATAAGAGTGAAGTCATATGATGTTTGTCTTTCTCTGACTAATTTCGCTTAGCATAATACCCTCTGGTTCCAGCCACGTAGTTGCAAATGGCAAGATTTCATTCTTTTTGATTGCCAAGTAATACTCCATTGTATGTGTATATACCACATCTTTATCCATTCATCCATCTATGGACATTTGGGCTCTTTCCATACTTTGGCTATTGTCGGTAGTGCTGCTATAAACATTGGGGTACACGTGCCCCTTCGAAACAGCACACCTGTATCCTTTGGATAAATACCTAATAGTGCAATTGCTGGGTCATATGGTAGTTCTATTTTTAATTTTTTGAGGAACCTTCATACTGTTTTCCAGAGTGGCTGCACCAGTTTACATTCCCACCAGCAGTCAAAATAGATCCTCTCTCTCCACATCCTCGCCAACATCTGTTGTTGCCTGAGGTGTTAATGTTAGCCATTCTGACAGGTGTGAGGTGGTATTTCATTGTGGTTTTGATTTGTATTTCCCTGATAATGAGTAATGTTGAGCATTTTTTTCATATGTCAGTTGGCCATCTGGATGTCCTCTTTGGAGAAGTGTCTATTCATGTCTTTTGCCCATTTCTTCACTGGATTATCTGTTTTTTGGGTGTTGAGTTTGATAAGTTTTGTATAGATTTTGGATACTAACCCTTCATCTGTCATTTGCAAATACCTTGTCCCATTCCGTCGGTTGCCTTTTAGTTTCGCTGATTGTTTCCTTCGCTGTGCAGAAGCTTTTTATTTTGATGAGGTCCCAGTAGTTCATTTTTGCTTTTGTTTCCCTTGCCTCCGGAGACATGTGGAGTAAGAAGTTGCTGTGTCCAAGATCAGAGAGGTTTTTGCCTGCTTTCTCCTCAAGGGTTTTGATGGCTTCCTGTCTTACATTTAGGTCTTTTATTCATTTCGAGTTTATTTTTGTGTCTGGTGTAAGAAAGTGGTCCAGATTCATTCTTCTGCATGTCGCCATCCAGTTTTCCCAGCGCCACTTGCTGAAGAGACTGCCTTTATTCCATTGGACATTCTTTCCTGCTTTGTCAAAGATTAGTTGGCCATACGTTTGTGGGTCCATTTCTGGGTTCTCTGTTCTGTTCCATGGATCTGAGTGTCCTTGTGCGAGTACCATACTGTCTTGATGATTACAGCTTGAAGTCCAGTAGCTGAATTATTTCTTAGCCACACTCACCTGTGTGAAGCTGGATTGACTAAACTTCTCATTCTCACTCTGCTCTTCCCTTTGCCTCTAGACTTTTCTTAATTAACTGAGTTTTGTTTCCCAAATTGTGAGCTTCTTGAAAATAGCAGCCCTCTTCTATTTCTTTCTGTTGTGTCTTAGTACTCAGCCTTCAGTAAGCACTCAAGACGTGTAAGTCCTAGTACAAAGACCATGGGACACACAGGCTCGGAATTCCCATTAGGGTGATGGTGGGAAAAGAGCTTTTCAGGTCCTTCTCCTGATTGTTTACTCTGTCTTAGGAACTTTCCTCCACTGCCGAACAGGCTTCCTAAGAAGTCTAATGAAGGATGAATTATAATTATTAAATAATATCGATTTCATTGGTTAATTCCATTCCTCTTGGCAGTATGAAGTTCAAACATAATTATCATATTTCTCACCTGGGTTTCTCTCATTACAGTCCAACAATACAAGAAAATTATAATAATAGATGCCAAATAATTCATATTAGGGTGATTTTTAAAAAATTTTTTTAATGTTTATTTTTGAGAGAGAGAGACAGCGCACGCGGGACGGGCAGAGAGAGCAGGAGACACAGCATCTGAAATAAGCTCCAGGCTCCGAGCTGTTAGCACAGAGCCTGATGTGGGGCTCAAACTCATGAACCATGAGATAATGACCCGAGCCGAAGTTGGACGCTTAATGGACTGAGCCATCCAAGTGCCCCTCAGATTAGGATGACTTAATTCTTATTGTCTAGTAGGTATAAATAAGGATTACTTTTTTTTTTTATAATGATTATTGCTAAAGCCCCTGATATTTGGAGCGACACAGGCAAAGATGTATGAATGTTGCTTAAGCCTTTTATTTTTGTTGATCATTCCTCTTCTCTCCAAGTCTACTTACAGCCTTCTGCTCTAGTCTTGACTGTCTTGATATCCAGAAACTTATTCTTAAGCACATTGCTACTCTTTTCTTCTGTTCACATTTGAGCATCCCTTCAAGCTCTCTGTACCCAGAAATCAAGAACAGAACCCACTCTGTTGTTTAGAGCAGAGGCTTCTCCCAAATTACACCTTCTAGAAATGACCATATTAAATTGCTGGCAGTGACGGGTGGAGAGAATGAAGTTGTTGGATTTCATAAAATTTTATCCCTAGGATTAGATATTTGGTGTGAGGAGATTTAGAGATGGTGGAATCAGAAGAGAGCTTCTGAAAGGGATGGACTTAGAAAGCTTATTAGAAGCATACTACTTGGGATGATAAGAAAATCTTATTTGATGTTTAATGCTATTTGAGAAGAGGCATATGAAGTATGATTTGTCTCTAGCCACATAGACCATTCTTTTTGGAAAAGATAGTTGGTTTCTCAGTCCAATGTTGATTCATGTTCAAAACCATAATTGCTAATATTTTTTGAGCATGTACTAGCTATTTTTTATTTCACTTAATCCTCCTACAGTCCTGTGCAATGACTTCTGTTAATTAAGCAGCTCATATATAGCGAGAGGCTCAACCATGAGCCTGATTTGAACCCTGGAAACCTGGTCCAAACCCTAGCACTACTCTATACGGCCTCTTTTTTTTTTTTTTTTTTTTTTTAAATTTCTTAAAATGTCTATATACTTTTGAGAGAGAGACAGAGAGAGACACAGTACAAACGGGGGGGCTGGGGGGCAGAGAAAGAAGGAGACAAAGAATCCGAAGCAGGCTCCAGGCTCTGAGCCATCAGCACAGAGCCTGACGTGGGGCTTGAACCCATGAACTGTGAGATTATGACCTGACCCAAAGTTGGGCACTTAAACAACTGAGTCACCCGGGTGCCCCAGCCTCTTGCTTTTTTTTTTTTTTTTTTTAAGTTTGTTTATTTTTGAGAGAAAGAGTGCATGAGAGTGTGCTAGCAGGGGAGGGGCAGAGAGAGGGAGAGAAAGAATCCCAAGCAGGCTCTGTGCTGTCAGCATAGAACCTGATGCCGGTCTTGATCCCACAATGTGAGATCATGACCTGAGCCAAAACCAAGAGTCAGTTGCTCAACCAACTGAGACACCCAGGCACCCATAGCCTCTTTTTATGTATAGGGCACTTCACAGTTTATAGAATAGTAGTACATTTGTTCTCATATAAACTTCACAAGCATCTTGTGCATCAGGTGAAATTTTTGACATTTTCACCTGATGAAAAGGCATCTTAGGGAATTTGAAGCTCAGTGTGGTGGTACTTATACCCAGGCCCATACCCGCTTCTTAGTTCAGTTTCTTTGTTCTCACTATGAATTGCTAAAGATAGTAAATAATAGAGTCATATCTGAAGGTGAATTTGTTAAGAATTTTAACTTGGCTGAGGGTGATTGGTAGTGTTCTAGATGTGATACTTAAGCCTAGAGAAATTTAGCAAAGACGTGATTGTTAACTGGCACTATTGGCTTCCCTTGGTAGCTTGAGTATAACTGCCTTGTTAAATATTTTGTTGTTGTTGGACTTTTTAATGATGGGGTCAGTTTACCACTCTTTATTAATGTTCCTAGGTAGATTCAGGAGTGGAGACATAGTTTTCTCTGCTTTAACTTCAGTTGGCACAGATGGGTGACTGAAAGCTTAGAAGGAAAGAAGTCTTGCCAGGATTATAATGTAGTCATGACAGTGGGATAGGGGAGGAGTAAATGATTTATGGGGGACAGTTTAAAAAATCAGCTCTTTTGCCAATTCCTTCTAGAGCTTCTACTTCTAGATATGAAATTTGATGATCCTTTTTTTTTAAGTTTATCTTTGAAAGAGAGAGAAAGTGTGAGTGGGGGAAGGGTAGAGAGAGGAGGAGAGAGGATCCCAAGCTGGCTCCATGCTTTCAGCACAGAGCCTGATGAGGGGTTCTAACTCACGAACACTGAGATCATGGCCTATGACGAAATCAAGAGTTGGACACTCAACCCCCTGAGCCACTCAGTTGCTCATCGTGATCCCGTTAAATCTCTAGATTGACCTTTGTCTGTGAATCAAAACCTTGATCATCGCTCCACAAAGGGACATAGAGGAAAGCATCCTGATGAGAGCAATGTAGCAAGGCTGGAAATAGGTGCATTTATATAATCTGGCTTCCAGTGACTTTTTGCTGTCTCGCTAAACTCACTGAAAGATTCAGAAGATGTATGTGTGGCACATTTCATTGCTTGTGTTATTTACTGAGCAAATGTCTAGAGTTAGTGTTTTTCAGAACAAGCTGTCCTTTAAGGTCTGCAGCACCTTTTTCAATGACAGGCAGAAAGATCACTTACTTCCCCTTTAGATTTAAGATTTAACTTTGAGGGGTGTTTTCTTTTTCTATAAATTGTTGTTGCCTGACAGACATACTAACCTTTACCTTTTAGGAGCTGCTGTGGCATGACTTGCACCACATATTATACTAATGTCTTTCTGTTGCACCAGTTACATCAGTTACAGAAGATGTGAAAAAACTAGGCATTATCTCTGTTTCTGTGTTCTGGGTGTCTGTTGCTATAGAAACACATCAGGCAGTAAACAGATGTGTTCAGGGAGTATTTGAATCTCAGTGGATATTATTGGCTAATGAAAATAAAGTTAAAAAATTGGTCGAGTTGAGGGAGAAATTGAGTATTTCTGAGTTCATTATTGTTTCCATTTTTGGTAGGTGATATTTTTTTGTAGCATGTGGGTAATTTAAAGATTATTTCCTACTAACTGGGTCTTCTAAAATTCCCTTGTTTTTTGTTCTAGGAGGTAAATAATTGGAAGAAGCAAACTTTTTACATTTTGGGGGGAGGATTATGGTTTCACTTAGACTAATTTTTAAATGTCAGATAGTGGAAGTGATAAGTTTAAAAATTGTTCTGGGGCTACAAAAAGGAGGTGAAGGTTTGAAAGAGTGGGACAGAAGGTAGAGTGAGGAATTACACATCTTTACGAGGCTACTTGTGGATAAGGTAATTGTACATTTGCATGTTGCTAGAAAGTGTAATATTGCTGATACTTCTTTTGCCAGTATCCAAGGAAAAGAGTGTATGTATATTAGAAGAAAGCCTTTGAGGGAATAAAAATATGCTTTTGGTGTAATATTTGAACTCAGATTATTTTTCTTCAGGATGTTCTTCAGATGCCTTACCTTCATCCTGAATTTCAGAGGATGATTTTGCTACAGTTGTAGCCACACTTTTTTCCTTTGCAGAATTGTGGCAGTATCATGGTTAAATCTGCAGCAAGCACACTGAACAGTTGATTATATTAAATGGTATGTAGAAAAGCAGGCAGTGTTGGTGGAAGGGATCCAACACTTTAACTCATTTCTCAGCCAGTTGGTTTTGTGGAGGGCATATTTGTGGTCAGGGTAAGTGTATGCTGACTCTTTCAGAGAATTTTAGGATCATTCTGTATATGTAGTAGGTATTTGACACTAGTTTTGAGAGAACTTTCAAGAGAAAATTCACTTTGTGTTGTATATTCCTCTTCCCTTTGAGCATTCTGCCTTCTCAGCTGCCTGTTTGGTTTTTTTTTTTTTTTTTTTTTTTTTCCCTAAACCAAGAGAGACTTAGCTGCAAATAAGCTTCTTGCCAAATTCTATAGATAATGTCTTCCTTTTATGGATTACTCTTTTTGTTGGAATTAACTGTGATCTACTAAAGTCTTTCATATATAGAAAGTGTTCTGTGTGCCGTTGATCTCTGCAGAAGTTGATCTAAGTTAGCCCAGAAAATACTTGGAGGCTGACCTAGCTGAATTTCAACAAAAGAAATGCAAGCTTTTTCAGCCATGCCAGTTGATCAGTACTCATTCTTTGAAATGTACTAAAGCAGTTATGTTAAAATGTGTTCTTCCTTAATCCTTATGCTCAAGCCTCTTAATATTTTGGGGGCAGTAAGTGTTACATAGATCAAAAGATAAAAACTTGGGCACTGTGTTCAGTCACTGTAAGGCAGTGATTCCTACAACTTTTGTACTACCTTAGGATGTTCCCATTAATATCCCCCATTAAGTGAGGTGTAATGAAATTTTCACATGTTCTAAATAAAGATTATAACCTTTTATTTATTTTTTATTTTTTTAATGTTTTTATTTATTTTTGAGACAGAGAGAGACAGAGCATGAGCAGGGGAGGGGCAGAAAGAGGGAAACACAGAATCTGAAGCAGGCTCCAGGCTCCAAGCTGTCAGCACAGAGTCCGACGCAGGGCTCAAACTCACAGACCATGAGATCATGACCTGAGCTGAAGTCGGACACTTAACCGACTGAGCTACCCAGGTGCCCCATAACGTTTTATTTTTGAAAAATGCTCACGGTCTATCTATAGGTTATTAATGAGATACTGAGAAATCCAGTAGTATGAGAGGGAAGCCCATAAAAGTCTGAAGAGGTCACTGCCATAGAGGAGCAACATAGAGTCTATTTATATCCATTGTCCTTGGAACTTCGTAGGTATTTAGTAAAGCTGTACTCAATGAATAAACATTTCCTCTTATATTAGTTCTTATGTGGAGCCTTAACCAACCCTTCTATGCTAGTTGTTCTTCCTCCTGAGCTTTAATAACATTTGTATCTATCTGTTTGACTACAAACCATGGTGAAATGTAATACTGTAATTCATTTACATGTCTGTCTCCCTCTACTGGCCAACAGCTTCTTGAGGACTAGAACTGTGCCTTTTTCTTTGTATGCAGGGCATCTGGCTATTACTTCATATTCAGTGTGTGTTTTATGAGTGAATAACTATTCAAACAATAAATTTTTATAGCACACACACACATGCACATGGGAGGGGTATAGACCACAATCTATATGTACAGTGTGTGACCTTGGGGTAATGTTGAGTTTTCAAAAGCATGGAATAAAGAAAATCAGAACAACACTTTAAAGTTCAATTGATTTTGGGGATGTGTATGTTGTTCATATGTTTGTGGGGGTGTTGGGGAGAGAATGAGAGCCTGAGCATGTTTCTTCTTTTTGAAGTGTATATCAATGCATACTAAGGCTATCAAGTGGCGATTTGGTATATGTTGCAAAGATTCAGATTTATTTAGTCCATATAAATTTATAAAAATATGCCCTCAAACTTTTTTTTTAATAGCAGTATCATGATGTGAGACATGAAAATCTAGTTACTACTGTACTTCCTATATCATCACAAGCACAGGCTCTGTAATTAAAATTTTTCTCTCAGGTAGTGGGATAAGATAGGTCAGAATTGTAGAGAAAATAATGGGTCCTGTCCCTGTGCTGCCATTTTGTACCGGAAAAAAAGAATGTTTGAGAAAATAGGAGATGAAATTAATCTTGGTAAAAAATATTGGCAATTTCATCTTTATAGAAAGTGTGTAATGTCACTTTGAGTACAAATTTAGAGAGTGAGAACAAGTTTAATAGTATACACAATACATGTGCTAAGTTCAAAGCACTCTATGATATAAAATGGTCTCTGGTTAAGAATAGTATTATTTTTCAGCGAGAATAGCTAAATGACCAGTAACATAATTTGTCAAGTAAAAACTAGAATTAGAAATCAGGAATCGTTGGGGCAACTGCCTGGCTCATTCGGTAGAGCATGTGAATCTTTTTTTTTTTTTTTAAGTTATTTATTTTGAGAGAAAGTGTGAGCAGGAGAGGGGCAGAGAGAGATGAAAGAGAGAGACTCACTCCCAAGCAGGCTCTACACTGAGAGCGCAGAGGGGCTTGAACTCACTAATTGTGAGACTGTGACCTGAGCTGAAATTGAGAGTTGGGCGCTTAACCTTCTGAGCCACCCAGGAGCCCTGCATGTGAGTCTTAAATCTCAGGGCTGTAGATTCAAGCCCCACGTTGGGTGTAGAGATTGATTAAAAATAAAATATCTTAGAAAGAAGGGAAGGTAGGTAAACAGTGGCAGAGCTAGAAAAGTAGCATCCCTTAGCAAATACCAGAAATCTCCTACCCTGGGGAAGAATCTTTGCTAACCTCCTATCTACAAAGCACAGTGTTCTAATTTAAAGAAAATCTCCTTTGTTGCCATCACCTCTCACCACTTCTCCTTTCTCTGCCAGAGCCATTTCAGCTGTATGGAGTCTCCTTCCTTTGCTAGTTTCTTCCATCTGCCTCAAGCTACTGGTCTGGCTGAAGTTTCATTCCAAACCAGTGTCAGCATAGAGCAGTAGTTAAGACCATTGGCCTAGAAACAAAGTATCAGGGTTCAGATACCATCCACACCAATTTTACTAGCTTTGTAACTTGGGGAAGTTACTTCTGTCCTTCGTTTTCTTTGTAAAGTGGAGAGGATAATAATCTTACAGGGATGTTGTTTGCCTTATGGCAGTAGCCTTTCTGGGTGTCATTAATAAGAACTGCCTTTTTGTGGGGCGCCTAGGTGGCTCAGTTGGTTAAGTGTCCGACTTCGACTCAGGTCATGATTTCATGGTTTGTAAGTTCGAGCCCCATGTTGGGCTCTATGCTGACAGCTCAGAGCCTGGAGCCTGCTCTGGATTCTGTGTCTCCCTCTCTCTCTGCCTCTCTCCCACGTGTGCTCGCTCTCTCTCAAAAATAAAATATAAAAAAAAATAAAACATAAATAAAAACTGCCTTTTCATACTTTATACAGCTTATTCCTTCTCTGATTTCTTTTGTGCCCTTTGGGGATGAGAATTGCCTAAGCTCTCCAGAAAGAACTACTAACATCTGGTTGATTGAGATATGTGAAAGTTTGTTTAATATGGGAGAGGGAGTTGTGGGAAGATGGGAAGAAGATGTGGAAGTCCCTAGGAGAGCTACCCTGCCAACCGCCAGCAGGTCTCCCTGGTCAGGGCAGAGGAAGCCGGATCTGAAAAAATATTCTTTGAATAAGGACAGACAGATCCGGGGGACTGGTATGCAGCAGATTTTCCACACTGTATAATACAGGAGCAAGACTGAGGTCTCAGCTGGAACCAGATTGCAGAGGACTTTATTTTAGAACACAAAGGGAAACACCAAGGGAAAATTAGATCTAAAGAAGTTAAATGATTTACTTAAGATTGCAGAGCAAAGTAGTAGTAGTAGAATGACACTATGTAAGTTCTCCCTTTAGACACTTGCGCTTTCTTGTTTTTCTGTTACCCAAAAAAGTTAATGTAGGTCAGTTTTACGTGTCTTTTTCATTTGTAAAATAATGCCATCCTATTTCCTGACCCTCACAGGGTGATTATCTTAGGTAAGAAAACTACTAGAGGGGTGCCTTAGTGGCTCAGTCGGTTAAGTGACCTGCTGACTCTGGGTTTTGGCTCAGGTTATGATCCCATGTTTCATGAGTTCAGGCCCTGCGTCGGTCTCTGTGCTGAGCAGAGCCTGGTTGGGATTTTCTCTCTCTCCCTCTGTCTCTGCCTCTGCCCCTGCCCCTGCCCCACTCTTTTTCTTTTTCAAAATAAATACTGCAAAAAAAAGAAAAGAAGAAAAACTATTTGATACAAAAATTGATATGATACATAATTGTACATTGGTTCTCAGAGAGTGGTTTTTGGTATATTACATGATTCTTTAAAATTGTGGTAAAATAGGGGCGCCTGGGTGGCTCAGTCGGTTAAGCGTCCGACTTCAGTCAGGTCACGATCTCGCAGTCCGTGAGTTCGAGCCCCGCGTCAGGCTCTGGGCTGATGGCTCGGAGCCTGGAGCCTGTTTCCGATTCTGTGTCTCCCTCTCTCTCTGCCCCTCCCCCGTTCATGCTCTGTCTCTCTCTGTCCTAAAAAAAAATAAATAAAATTGTGGTAAAATATATATAACATAAAATTTGCCGCTTTAACTATTAAAAAAAATTTATGTCTATTTTTGAGAGAGTGAGCAAGTGAGTGGGGGAGGGACAGAGAGAGAGGGAGACACAGAATCCAAAGCGGGCTCCAGGCTCTGAGCTGTCAGCACAGAGCTTGACTCGGGGCATAAGCCCAGGAACTCGGAGATTATGACATGAGCCAATGTTGGAGGCTGATCCGACTGAGCCACCCAGGCACCCCTAACTACTTTTTAAATGTTTGTTTATTTTTATGTCTCTCTCAAAAATAAGTAAACATTAAAAAAATTTTTTAGGGGCGCCTAGGTGGCGCAGTCGGTTAAGCGTCCGACTTCAGCCAGGTCACGATCTCATGGTCCGTGAGTTCGAGCCCCGCGTCTTCGAGCCCCGCGTCGGGCTCTGGGCTGATGGCTCAGAGCCTGGAGCCTGTTTCCGATTCTGTGTCTCCCTCTCTCTCTGCCCCTCCCCCGTTCATGCTCTGTCTCTCTCTGTCCCAAAAATAAATAAAAAACGTTGAAAAAAAATTAAAAAAAAAATTTTTTTTAAATAAATGTTTATTTTTAAAAGAGAGTGCAAATGGGGGAGGGGCAGAGAGACAGGGGGACAGAGGATCTGAAGTGGGCTCTGTGCTGACAGCAGAGGGCCTGGTGCAGGCCTCGAACTCACGAACTGTGAGATCATAACCTGAGCTACCCAGACGCCCTGCCCCCATTTTAACTATTTTTAAGTGTACAGTTCAGTGGCATTAATTACATTCACAGTTTTGTGCAACTATCATCAGTATTTATTTCCAAAACTTTGTCATTACCCCAAATAGAAACTCTAACCATACAGCAGTAACTCCCCATTCTTCCTCTCCCCCCAGCCCTTGATAACTTCTAATCTGCTTTCTGTCTTTGTGAATTTGCCTGTTCTAGGTACCTCATATAAGTGGGATCCTACAATATTTATCCTTTTGAATCAGGTCTATTTCGCAGAGCATAATGTCTTCAAGATTCATTCAAGGTGCAACAATGTATCAGAACTCCATTCCTCTTATTGCTGAATAATATTCCATTGTATCTATATACCACATTCCATTTGTTTATCTGTCAGTGGACATTTGGGATTGTTTGTGCCTTCTGACTATTATGAATAGTGCTGTTATGAATATTAGTGTAAAAATATCTGTTTGAGTCCCTGCTTTCAGTCTTTTGGGTATGTACCTAAAAGTGGAATTACTGGATCATATGGTAATTCTGCATTTAATTTTTTGAACAGCTGCCCCACTGTTTTCCACACAGGCTTCACCATATTATGTTCCTATCAGCAATGCATAAGGGTTCCAGTTTCTCTGTTTCCTTGCTAACACTTGTCATCTTGAGTGTTGTTTTTTTTTTTGTTTTTTTTTTTTGTTTTGTTTTTTGAGAATAACACATCCTAATGGTGAAACTTCATTGTGGTTTTGATTTGCATTTCCCTGACGACTAGTGATGCTGAGCATCTTTTCGTGTGCATATTGGTCATTTGTATATCTTCTTTGGAGAAATGTTTAAGTCCTTTCCCAATTTTTTTTTAATGTTTATTTTTCAGAGAGAGAGAGAGAGAGAGACAGAGGAAGGGGGAGGGAGGAGCAGGGGAGGGACAGAGAGAGAAGGAGACACAGAATCTGAAGCAGGCTCCAGGCTCTGAGCTGTCAGCATAGAACCAAGCTCAGGGCTTGAACCCGTGAACTGCAAAACCATGTCCTGAGCTGAAGTTAGATGCTTAGCTGACTGAGCCACCAGGCACCCCAGTCCTTTGCCCATTTTTAAATTGAGTTATTTTGTTGTTGAGTTGTAAGAATTCTTTATATATTCTAGATATTAATTCCTTATCAGATACAGGATTTGCAAATATTTTCTCCCATTCTGTAGTTTGTCTTTTTGCTCTGTTGATAGTATCCTTTGCACAAAAGTTTCTTTTTTTAAAGATTTTATTTTAAAGTAATCTCAGCACCCTGTATGGGGCTCGAATTTACAGCCCTGAGATCAAGAGTTTCATGTTCTACCAGCTGAGCCGGCCAGGTGCCCCTGCACAAAAGTTTTTAATTTTGATGAAGTCTAGTATGTCTGGTTTTTTCCTTTACTTTTGGTGTCATGTCCAAGAAATCCAAGGTTGTGAAGATGTTCCCTGCATTTTTTTCTAAAAATGTTACAGTTTTAACTCTTTTTTTGTTTTGTTTTTATTTATTATTACTTTTTTAACACTTTATTTATTTTTAAAAGACAGCGTGAGTGGGGTTGGGCAGAGAGGCAGAGGGAGACAGAGGATACAAAGTGGGCTCCGCACTGACAGCAGCAAGCCCAATGCAGGACTCGAACTCACTAACCCCGAGATCATGACCTGAGCCAAAGTCAGATGCTCACCTGACTGAGCCACCCAGGTGCCCCTATATAGTTTTAACTCTTATGGTTAGGTTTTTGATCCATTTTGAGTTAATTTTTGTATATGGTGTTAGATAAGGGCCCAGCTTTATTATTTTTTTAATGTTTATTTTTGAGAAAGTAAGAGAGACAGAGCATGAGTGGGAGAAGGGCAGAGAGAGAGGGAGACACAGAATCCAAAGCCGGCTCCAGACTCTGAGCTGTCAGCACAGAGCTCAGCGCAGGGCTCAAACCTCCCTGCGAGATCATGGACTGCCAGATCATGACCTGAGTAGAAGTCAGACGCTTAACCGTCACAGCCACCCAGGAGCCCACCCCTCCCTGCATCATTTGTTGAAAATGTATTTAATCTGCTAGTTGCTACCATATTGGACAGCACAGATGTAGATGATCATACCATTTTTGTCCTCTACCCTGTTAACGTGGTGAATTATATCTGTAGATGGGAGTGGAAATTCTTAGAACTAACAAACTGTTTTTGCATTCCTGGAACATCATGGTAGTTCATTAAATACTTAACTTTTTTTTAGTCACTTGTCTATGCTCCCTTTCATATAAAATCAACCTAAATGGCTATGGCAATTATTTAGAAAACAAATTGTGCTTTATCAGAAACGTTATTAAGCAGTGTGTCTTGAATGGGTCTACATCAAACCTTATTCTCATATTATCAAACTACATTGCTTTATTTAAACATATACATGTATTACCCCTTTCTTAACCTTTTTTCTCTTACCGATTGCCAGTCATTTTTTATTGAAATACAATTTCTGTGCTATACAAGTCACCCTTTTAAAGTGTACAATTCAGTGGTTTTTAATATATTCACAAAGTTGTGCAGACATTACCACTATCTAATTCCAGAACATTTTCATTACCTCAAAAAAACCCAAAAGTCATTAGCAGTTAGTCCCCATCTCTTTTCCCTCCAGCCCCTGGCAGTCACTAATCTACTTTGTCTCTATAGATTTACTTATTCTGGACCTTTCATATGAATGTTATCATATAATATGTAGTCTTTTGTGACCGGCTTTTTTCACTGAGCATTGTTTTTAAAGCTCGTTATGTGTTGTAGCGTGTATCAGTATTTCACTCCCTTTTATTGCTAAACAATATTCCATTGTGTGAATATACTATATTTATCCGTTCTCCAGTTGATGGACCTTTGAATTGTTTCTGCCTTTTGGCTATAATGAATAATGTTGTTATGAATGTTTGTGGGCATATGTTTTCATTCTCTTGGGTAGGTACCTAGGAATGGAATTGCTGGGTCATATGGTAACTCTGTTTAACCATTTGAAGAACTGCCAGACTTTTTCCAAGGGGGTCGTGCTAGTCTGCATTTCCGCCAACTGTGTATGAGGGTTTTACTTTATTCACATTCTCACCAGCGCTTTAGTTATCCAGCTGGTAGGTACAAGGTAGTATCTCATTGTAGCTTTGATTTACATTGTCTTAATGACTAATAATGAACTCATGACTAATGATACTTCATGTGCTTACTGGCCAGTTATATATATTTGAGAGATAATTATTCAAACCCTTTTCCTGTTTTTTAATTTTTGTCTTTTTATTATTAAGTTGTAAGAGTTCTTTATATATTCTAGATATCCATCTAGATACAGATATGTATTCAGGATACTTATGAGATACATGATTTGCAAATATATTCTCCTATTCTGTAATTTGATTTTATTTTTCTTGATAGTGTTTTTTGAAGCACAAAAAGTATTAATTTTGAGGAAGTTCAGTCAGTTTTGTTGTTCAGTTATTTTGATGTTATATCCAAGAAGCTATTGCCTAATCCAAATTCATGAATATTTACACATTTTCTGAAGACTTAGTTTTAGCCATTACATTTTAAGTCTTTGATCCATTTTTTTAAGTTCTTTAACTTCCCCTTCCTTCCTTTTTTCTTTTTCTTTTTTCTTTTCTTTTTCTTTCTCTTTCTCTCTTTCTCTTTCTCTCCTTCCTTCATTCCTTTCCTTCCTTTCCTTCCTTCCTTCTTCCCTTCCCTTCCATTTCTTTCCCTTCCTTCCTTCTTCCCTTCCGTTGCCTTCCCTTCCATTCCCTTCCTTCTTCCCTTCCCTTCCTTCTTCCCTTCCTTCCTTCTTCCCTTCCCTTCCTTATTCTCTTCCTTTCCTTCTTCCCTTCTCTTCCTTTTCTTTCCTCCCTTCCTTCCTTCCTTCCTTCCTTCCTTCCCTTCCTTCCTTCCCTTCCTTCCTTCCTTCCCTCCCCCTCCCCCTTCCATAGGCTTCATGCCCAGCATGGAGCCCAGTGCAGGGCTTGAGCTCACCACTGTGAGATCAAGACCTGAGCCAAGAGAGTGAGACATTTAATTCACTGAACCACCTTGTATGTCTTTTTCGTGCCTAATCGCCTTGGCTAGAACCTCTAATGCAGTGTTGAATAGAAGTGGAGAGCAGACATCCATGTCTTGTTGCTGATCTTAGGGAGAAAGTTCTCAGTCTTTTACCGTTAAGTGTGATATTAGCTGTGGGGTTTTGGTAGATGCCCTTTATTAGCTGAAGGAAGTTACCTTCTGTTCCTAATTTGCTGAATGTCTTTTATCATGAAAGGGTGCTGAATTTTGTCAAAGAGGATCACATCATTTTTGTCCTTCTTTCTATTACATTACTTTTGTAATAAAAATATTAAAGAAGTTAGGTATTGAAAGAAAGATGGTATGGGGAACATGAAAACCTTTCACTAAAAGTTAACAAATATGAACTGTTGTCTTCCACTGTTTCTTTTTTATGCACACTTTTTATTTTTTTTTATTTAAAAAAAAATTTTTTTTTTCAACGTTTATTTATTTTTGGGACAGAGAGAGACAGAGCATGAACGGGGGAGGGGCAGAGAGAGAGGGAGACACAGAATCGGAAACAGGCTCCAGGCTCCGAGCCATCAGCCCAGAGCCTGACGCGGGGCTCGAACTCACGGACCGCGAGATTGTGACCTGGCTGAAATCGGCTGCTTAACCGACTGCGCCACCCAGGCGCCCCTATGCACACTTTTTATTTTAATGTTTATTTAAAAAAAATTTTTTTTAATGTTTATTTATTTCTGAGACAGAGACAGAGCATGAGCGGGGGAGGGGCAGAGAGAGAGGGAGACACAGAATCCGAAGCAGACTCAGGCTCTGAGCTGTCAACACAGAGCCTGATGCGGGGCTCAAACTCACAAACTGTGAGATCATGACCTGAGCTGAAGTCGGTCGCTCAACCGAGTGAGCCACCCAGGTGCCCCTTTAATGTTTATTTTTGAAGGGGAGAGAGAGGCAGACAGAGCATGAGCAGGGAAGGGGCAGAGAGAGAGGGAGGCACAATACAGAATCCAAAGTAGGCTCCAGGCTCTGAGCTGTCAGCACAGAGCCTGTCTACGGGCTCAAATTCGCATAATTTCATGTGCTGAGTTTTTTTGTTTTTTTGGTTTTTTTTGAGAGAAAGACAGAATCTTAGGCTCCACACTCAGTGGGGAGCCCACTGCAGGGCTTGATCCCATGACTGAAATCATGACCTGAGCCGAAATCAAGAATTGGATGTTTAACTGACTGAGGCACCTGGGCACCCCACATGTACTGATTTTTAAACTTAGCATTTTATAAGCACTTTTCAGTGTTATTTGTTGTAATAAATGTGTTAATGGTCACATATTCACTAGAGTATATGTTAGTCTTGGATGGCTTAGCTGTTTTCCTATAGGACAAGTCTGGTTTTATCTGACCTTTAAAAATGATTTCTCTTTCTCACCTCGTTCCACTCCCCAGATATCTAAGAGAGGCAGATGGTTGCTGGCATTAGGGAATTCTCTGCTGTTTTACTTTTTTTTAATTTTTACTCTCTGTAAAAATTCTCTGCTGTTTTACTCTCTGCTGTCTTACTCTGCTCTGCTGTTTTACTTTTTTTTTTATTTAAAAAATTTTTTTTCTTAACGTTTATTTATTATTGAGAGACAGAGAGAGATAGAGCACGAGCATGGGAGGGGCAGAGAGAGGAGACGCAGAATCCGAAGCAGGCTCCAGGCTCCGAGCTGTCGGCACAGAGCCCGATGCGAGGCTCAAACTCACAAACCGCCAGATCATGACCTGAGCGGAAGTTGGATGCTCAACCGACTGAGCCACCCAGGCGCCCTGCTGTTTTACTTTTTAAGTGTGTTGCATAAAGACATCTTAAGACAGTGCCCTTTCCATCATTCTTTTTTTTACTACATGTTTAGAAAAGAGAATGCTGAAAGTTTCTATATAATGATTGATACCTGTTTGCATCTAGTCTTGCCTCATTATCTTTTTTTCACCTAATCATCTAGGGAAATGATTGTGTAATATTTATATCCATTGAGCTTGACTTAACCTGTCGGTAATTGAGTTAATCTAAATATTCCATTTATGTAGCCATTTATATCATTTAATGTAGTTAATTACAACTTGACTGAGAGTGGTGAGTGTTAGGGCGTCTAGGTGGCTCAGTTGGTTGAGCATCTGACTTCAGTTCAGGTCATGGTCTCACAGTTCCTGAATCGAGCCCCATGTCAGGCTCTGCACTGTTAGCTTCGGAGCCTCTGTCTCCCTCCCTGTCTCTGCCCCTCCTTTGCTCGTGAGTTCACACGTGCGCTCTCTCTCTCTCTCTGTCTCAAAAATAAGAGTGGTGAATATTTTTAAGGCAGTTTTAAAATTCTTTTTATTATTTGAATCCTGGAAAACATGAGTTTGCTATATAGTTTGGTCATCTAAATAGAATAAACAGTGATTGGTTATTCATGACTACAGCTCACTATTGACCCTGGAAAGTACAAATTGCTTTTGAGTGAAAATGTGGTTGGAATAGATTTCAGTGTTCAGTTTGTACCTGCTATTTATTGTGACACCGAGTTCAGTGAGGGCTGGCATCTATGGGAGGCCAGTAACTTCCTCTGGGTTGCCTAAATTGCCTTCATGAAAAGCACCTAGAATAAAAAAAGCACAGCATGCTGGTAAACCATTTTGAATTATTTGGTAATGTTGGTGGGCTGGAGGGGATTGGTGGTTGCTTTCCTTAGCATTAAAGTGGCCTTGCCTTTTGGGTTTCACCTGTAGCAAATTGTGTTATTGCCTACTGATTTCCAGGCTTATTACAAGGACTGACTATGTTTTTATAGCACTAAGAAATTTGCTATAGATGTTTACTTTCACCAGGATTTACATTAAGACAAGGAATAGACAGAAAAACAGCAAACACCATTCTTGGCAGTGTTAAAACTGATACAAATAATTTTTGCATTATTGCTGACTTCCCATTTACAACACTCAAAAAGAAAAGAATCCAAATTCATTTTTCTCTTGTCTTTTACGTGGCTTGGCTAGAGCAGATTTCCCTATATCCTTATATTCTCTATATTGAAAGTGTAAATGAAAGGAGTCTTCTTGTATATTGGAAGGAAGAAGCATATAAAAATAAAGGAAGGATGGGGGAACTTCTGGCCACCATGTTAGAAATTTTGGGATAATCAGGGTGATTATGTCCTCCTTACTGAAGAAGAATCAGTAATGGTAGACCCAGGAAAAGTTGAAATTTGAAAATATGACTGGAATTTTTTTTTTACAAGTATATTAGAACTTACAGTGCAAATTAGTGCTTTCTAAATTTTGCAGGGGAGAAGGGGAAACTACATTAATTCTGATTGTATTGTCTTTGTTCTATGATACTTGGAATTCATATTTTGGACTTCTCTTCAAAGACACATAAATGAAGTACAGTAAGGAGGGGAGCTGAGGAGGGGCACCTGGGTGGCTCAGTCAGTTAAGCATCCCACTTTGGCTCAGGTCATGATCTCACAGCTTGAGTCCCGCCCCCGCATAAGGCTCTCTGCTGACAGCCTGGAGCCTGCTTCAGGTTCTGTGTCTCCCTCTCTCTCTGTGCCCCTCCCCTGCTTGCACTCTCTCTCAAAAATAAATAAACATGAAAAAAATTAAAAAAAAAAAAGAGGGGAGGGGAACTGAAGATATCTTATATGGAAGTAAACTCATGCAGTTCCTGTGCCCAAGAAGCTACTGTTGATAGCCAGTATTGATGACACTTGGCTAGGGGCTGTGCTGCCATCATGGGCAACTTTGCCAAGGCCACTTTTTTTTTTTTTTTTTTTTTAATGTTTATTTTCGAGAGAGAGCATGTGTGAGCGGGAAAGGGGCAGAGAGAGAGGGGGACAGAGGATCCGAAGCAGGCTCTGGGCTGACAGCAGCAAGCCCGATGTAGGACGCCAACTCAGGAACCACAAGATCATGACCTGAGCTGAAGTTGGATGCTTAACCAACTGAGCCACCAGGCACCCAGCCAAGGCCACTTTTGATGCCATTTCCAAGATAAGACCTACAGCTGTCTCAACCCTGACTTCTGGAAAGAGACTGTGTTCACCAAGTCTCCCTATCAGGAATTCACTGACATCTTGTAAAAGATACCCACACCAGTCTCCGTGCAGAGGACCCAGGCTTCAGCTGTGGCCACCACATAGTTTCATAGAAGAAAAATAAAGTTGATGAGTTTGAGCCCAGCGTCAGGCTCTCTGCTGTCAGAGCAGAGCGCACTTCTGATCTGTCTGGCTCTCTCTCTCTGCCTCTCCCCTGCTTGCATTCTCTCAGAAATAAAAAACGTTAAAACAAAAAATTTAAGGGGCACCTGGGTAGCTCAGTCAGTTAAGCATCCAGCTTCGGCTCAGGTCATGATCTCACAGTTCATGTGGGTTTGTGCCCCATGTCAGGCTCTGTGCTGTCAACTCAGTGCCTGGAGCCTGCTTTGGATTCTGTGTCTCCCTCTCTCTCTGTCCCTCCCCTGCTCAAGCTCTGTCTCTCTCTCTCAAAAGTAAATAATACACATTAAAAAAAAATTTTTTTTAATTAATTTAAAAAGGTGGGAGAGTACCTGGGTGGTTTGGTCAGTCAGTTAAGTATCTGACTCTTGATTTCTGCTCAGGTCTCAGGGTTTGTGGATTTGAACCCCAAGCCCCTGGCATTGGACTCTGCATTGACAGCAGGGAGCCTGCTTGGGATTTTCTCTCTGCCCCTCCCCTGCACTCCCGTGAGTGTGTGTTTTCCTTGCCCCCCCCCCTCTTTCTCAAAATAAATAAACTTCAAAAGTTTAAAAAAAAAAACAAAACTTGTGTCAGAAACTGTCAGTGAAGGGTCACCTGAGTGGCTCAGTCGGTTAAGTGTCTGACTTTTGGTTGCGGCTCAGGTCATGGTCTCACAGCTCATGAATCGGGCTCTGTGCTGACATTGTGGAGCCCACTTGGGATTCTCTGTCTCCCCACCCCACCCCACCCCCGCCCCTTCCCAGGTTGCTCTATCTGTCTCAAAAGAAATAAAAACAAAAAAAAAAATGTCAGTGAAAATAACCCCCTCTATCAAGGTACCTAAAAATATTTTGAGCAGTGATGGTATTATTGAAATAAGTGAAGCTTACCAAAATTAGGTCTTCTTTTGGCCTTTGAGCTGGGACTTATGGCAGCAAAGGTGGTAGGTAAAAGTATTATAAAGTTTTTGCCAAATATGGAAAAGATACCAGGTATCCCTCAGTATTTCTACCATACTATTGGTATGCTGAATCTAGCTCTGCTCCAGTGTGTAACAGTCATTCTTACTTTCTTTAATTTTATTTCTTATGACTCGTTTCTGCCCCTTCACTGACTGACCCCCATTCCCCAGGAGACCTTCCCCTAATATCTAACTTTAAATTCCAAGTTTGGTTGTTCTTAGTACCTCCTAGGGTAGGGCTACTTTATTAACCTTTGCCCTTACCACTTCCATACCAGTTGTCCTATGTGTATGTATGCAAGAAATTTCAGCAAAATTGGACACTAGCTAAATATACTAGAATGTGTTGCAGCATAAGCAACGTTATCAGTTTTTTAAAAATAGAGCTTATGAGCTATAATTCATATACTGTAAAACTCACCAGTTTAAGTGTATATAATTCATTGGGTTTTTAGTATAGTCACAAGAGTTGTACAAATATCACCACTTGCTAATTCCAGAATATTTTCATGACTCTTGAAAGAAACCCATACCATTAATAGTCACTTCCTACTGCTCTCCCCAGCCCCTGGCAACTATTAATCTGCTTTCTATCTGTATGGGTTTGCCTATTCTGGACATTTCATGTAAATAAAATTCTATAATCTGTGATGATGTGCTCTGTTGTGCTTGACTTCTTTCACTTAGCATAATATTTTCAGTATTCTTCCATGCTGTAGCTACATACCAGTATTTCATTCATTTTTATGGCCAAATATTATTCCATTGTGTAAATATACCACATTTTTTAATCCATTCATCAATCCGTTGACATTTGGGTTAATGCTGCTATGAACACCTGTGTACAAGTTTTTGTGTGGACATAGGATTTTAATTCTTTTGGATATGTACCTAGGAGTAGAATTACTGCGTCACAAGATGACTCCATATTTAATTTTTTGAGGAACTGCTAAACTGTTTTCCATGGCTGCACCGTTTTACATTCCCACCAGCCGTATATGAGGGTTCTAGTTTCTCTAGATTCTCACCATCATTTGTTATTGTCCACCTTTTGATAGTAGCCATCCTAGTGGGTGTGAAGTGGTATCTCATGGTGGTTTTGATTTTCATTTCCCCTAATGACTAATGATATTGAGTATCTTTTCCTGTGTTCTTTGGCCATTTATATGTTTTCTTTTTCTAATTTATTTATTTAATTAATCCCTATACCCACCATGGGCCTTGAACTCATGACACCGAGATCAAGAGTTGCATGCTCTTCCAGCTGAGTCACCCAGGCACCCTTGTATATTTTCTGTGGGGAGATATCCTTAAAGCTAAATATTGATGGTCTGCTATTTGGAATACTAAACTGTTTAGATTAACTTCTTTTATCTGATGTAAAGGAGTTTTTGTTTCATTAATTCAAATGTTTTAGCCTATTCTTGAAGATTGTTTTAGAAAACTAATGTAGATACAGCTTTCCCCTATGAAAACATTGTATTTTGTATCCTGACCTAAAATATCTATATACAGGGGCGCCTGGGTGGCTCAGTCGGTTGGGCGGCCGACTTCGGCTCAGGTCATGATCTCGCGGTCCGTGAGCTCGAGCTCCACATCGGGCTTTGTGCTGACAGCTCAGAGCCTGGAGCCTGTTTCGGATTCTGTGTCTCCCTCTCTCTGACCTCCCTCATTCGTGCTCTGTCTCTCTCTCTATCTCAAAGATAAATAAACATTAAAAAAAAATTAAAAAATATATATTTATATACATATTGTCTCCAGTCTTTATTGGACTGTGAACACAATTTGGTCATATTTCTTTTTTTTTTTTTTTAATGTTTATTTATTCTTGAGAGGCAGAGACAGAGTGTGAGTGGGGGAGAGGCAGAGAAGGAGACACAGAATCTGAAGCAGGATCCAGGCTCTGAGCTGTCAGCACAGAGCCCGATGTGGGGCTTGAACTCACAAACCATGAGATCATGACCTGAGCCAAAGTCGGACACTTAACTGACTGAGCCACCCAGGCGCCCCGGTCATATTTCTATTGTAAATTTATATCTCTAGGTCCAAAGAGTTAGCAGAGGTAGAATTCACAAGTAGGGAACCAGTGGCCCATCAAAATTTTGTTATATTCTGTACATTCTGAGGACATTACCTGACCTTTAGTTGAGAGAAAGGTTTATAAGGCAAGGAAAATTGATGTTTCAGGTGTTATACCTGAAGTTGAAAGTACATAAAGTTGAAGCGTACATATGTTTGTGAGTACTTTTAGATAAGCATGAAAAAGTACATGATTTGATCCTTCTGTCCCTCTCTCCCCCAGCGTGGTACCATGCGACGACGCTATGAAGATGATGGCATTTCAGATGATGAAATTGAAGGGAAAAGAACTTTTGACTTGGAAGAGAAGCTCCACACCAACAAATATAATGCAAATTTTGTTACTTTTATGGAAGGAAAAGGTCAGTATCATTTTGGTTCCAGGGACCTGCAGTCCCTTGGTGTAGGAAGTTGTAGACTCTGGGAACCATGGGCTCAGTATCTGTGCAGCTAAAATATTGCCTATTGATGCTGTGATGCTGTTTATTTTATCTTATTACACAATGCCATTCTTACACATGCACGTGCCCACACACACACACACGCACACACACACCCACACACCCTCATTTCCCTAGTTCTCCCACCTTGGGAGTCATTCTCTGTGACACAAGAAGAAAAGTGTTTTATTAGGGCCAGGAACATTGTTGGAATTTTTCCCTGAAGCCCTCTTCCTTCTCCTATCCCTTGTTTTAGGTTTAATTTAGAATAGTACACTAAAAACTTTTTTTTTTTAATGTTTATTTATTTTTAAGAGAGAACACATGCAGGAGGGGCAGAGAGAAGGGGGAGAGAGAGAATCCCAAGCAGGCTCTGCCCTGTCAGTGCAGAGCCTGATGCAGGGTTCAATCCCAAGAACTGTGAGATCATGACCTGAGCTGAAGTCGGACACTTGACTGACTGAGCCACCTAGGCACCCCAGTAAAAACTCTTCTATGCATGTACCTCTCCCCACAACCACAACAGAGGTGGGATTCCATGTGTACTATGCAGCTTTGCTCCTTGGCAAACTGACAAGGATGTCATGGTATATACTCTAGTGGACAGTAGTAAATTTTTTGGCTGTGAAGAGACAGGGTGATGATAATTTCTGCTTAGGGTTTATGAGATGACTCATTAATAGTACTACCCTCTGTTGGTTAAATTCTGAATTTACTGTGGAAATACAGACTTAGAAAACACCTTGAACCCTGCCTCTCAGTGTGAGTTTCCTATATCCTGAGGGATGCTTTTTTTTTCCTCCCCTAATATTTATTTTTGAGAGAGAGAGAGACAGAGCACGAGCAGGGGAGAGGCAGAGAGAGAGGGAGACACAGAATCCGAAGCAGGCTCCAGGATCTGAGCTGTCAGCACAGAGCCCGATGTGGGGCTCGAACTCACAAACTGTGAGATCATGACCTGAGCTGGAGTCAGAGGCTGAACCAGCTGAGCCACCCAGGTGCCCCAATGAAGGATGCTTCTTTTGCGTGTATTGTCTCACAGAGCAAAACTATTTACACAGAAACAGCAAATACCATCTCCACCTTAATACTTAGGATCTATTTTATGGTCTTTTTATCTTTTTCCGGCTATACCTCTTGCCTTTCTAACAGTTGTTTTCTTATGGTGACAGATTTTAATGTAGAGTATATTCAGCGGGGTGGCTTAAGAGACCCTCTGATTTTCAAGAATTCGGATGGACTTGGAATAAAGTAAGTGTTCTCGGCCTGATTGGATATAGTTGTGAAATGGCCATATTACACCAGGGCTATAGACAATGCAGTATTGATAACCCAAAGCAGTAGATAATTAAAAATAATCCCCCATATAGTTTTAAAACCATGTATTTTTCTTCTTTTGTTACAAAAACAACTCATGGTTGTTAATAATTAAATGAAAAAATATAGGTGAGCTAAAAAGAAAATAAATCTCTTAAAAATCTATTACCCTGGGATAATAATCACTTGTTAACATTTTGTTATATGTTCTTTTTTATTATGTATATGTGAATATATAATCATATTTAAAATATGTCATTAAATCTAAATATGAATATGAATATTTATGTGTCTTAACTTAGGAGTTTTTAGTACGTTAATGAAGAACTCACACTGATTAGAGAAGGTGTGCTTCCATTTATACTTACAAGTGTTTGTTTCATAGGATGCCAGATCCAGACTTCACTGTGAATGATGTCAAAATGTGTGTGGGTAAGTAGTAATATGTGTGGCCGTTGCGCCTATGAGGCAAAGATTTAAGATTGGGATTGATTTCTAAATTTCTGACTGAAATTTAAGGCTTAGGAACGTTGAAGTACACATTTGATTGAAGTATATGCCTCTTGATAAAAACTACCATTTCATTGGCCACTGAGAATTTTCACAGAAAGAGTTACAAAAGTTGCTTCATTTAGTACACACCGGGCACAGAACTTTAAAACTTCTCCTTCCCTACCTACCATTTTATCACTGTGTGCCCCGCCTTCTCTCCGTGAAAAGCCTGTTCCAGGTCATCTCACCCAGGAAAGTGACATTTTATATCTTCGAGACAAGAAGGAAGATTCATTCATATCTGTGATTCTCTTCCATTCTCCAAAAGCAGTAGAGAAATTTCCAGGAAATTTTCACCAGTGCTACATTTGGTAACTTGACCAAGGTTTAAAACTTTGCAAACTGAAGCATGTGACTCTTGATCTCAGGGTTGTAGATTCAAGCCCCACTTTCGGAGGAGAGATTACTTAAATAAATATATATATAATAAAAACATATATAATGTATATTTATATATTTTTATTTTATATATATATGTATATATATATAATAGTAATAATAAACAAAAGCATTGTAAGCTGAGAAAGAGATATGTTAATATTTCTTTCAGTGACTGGTTGAGTTTTTAGTCTGATTTATATTCTGTTCAAAATTTAGGGGAAAAAAACAAATTGGATCAACTTAATTAAAGAAGAAAGCTTCCTGGTGTCAGTAAAGGTTCGGGTCAAATTTCTGCAGACCATTTGGTTTTCAGGGTAGCCCTGAGACTCACCAGGATCCTTTGGAATTCAGAATGGTTACAGTCTTATACACGTTAAAGCAGTAAAGTGGATTAAAACCTTTTGGACATGTTTCCAACTGGACATGAAGCAAAAAGTTATTTCTGATGCTTTCCTCTCAACATTATAGCTTTTGTTAAGTTTTGTTCTCTATGTTAAAGTTCCAGTGCAATGTCTTGCTTTGGAAATTGACACTGCAGTACTATCTCCTAGCCACCGGAGGGCCCTTTTTAGACAGCTGGATAACTCTTCTGTTTATCCAAGAGGTGAAAGTCACAGATAGCCCAGGTGAAGGAAAGTTCTTGAATTCCCTGGTTTTTTCACTCCTTCACTATTTCTGTGTTAGAGTCCAGCTGTCTGCCTGTCACTAGGTATTTCCTAATATCTAGTGCAATCTCTGGAGTATAGTAGGCACTCAGTAAATCTGTTGAGTGATTAAAATGCTTTCCCACTCTTCACAATGCAGGGCTCTCTCAGAGGACCTCAGAAAATCTTCTTGAGTACCTATAGGTCCATCACTGGACTTCTTTTCCTAACAGACCTCCAGGACAGTAATAAGTTTATTGTTGTTGTTGTTTATTTACATCCAAGTTAGCATATAGTACAACAATGATTTCAGGAGTAGATTCCTTAATGACCTGTACCCATTTTAGCCCATCCCCCCTCCCACAACCCCTCCAGCAACCCTCTGTTTGTTCTCTATATTTAAGAGTCTCATGTTTTGTCCCCCTCCCTGTTTTTATATTATTTTTGCTTCCCTTCCCTTATGTTCATCTGTTTTATATCTTAAATTCCACATGAGTGAAGCCATATATCTGTCTTTCTCTGACTAATTTGCTTAGCATAATACACTCTGGTTCCATCCACGTGGCAGTCTTGCAAATGGCAAGATTTCATTCTTTTTGATTGCCAAGTAATACTCCGTTGTATGTATATACAACATCTTCTTTATCCATTCATCCATCGATGGACATTTGGACTTTTTCCATACTTTGGCTATTGTCAGTAGTGCTGCTGTAAACATTGGGGTGCATGTGCCCCTTCAAAACAGCACACCTGTATCCTTTGGATAGACACCTGGTAGTGTAATTGCTGGGTTGTAAGGTATTTCTATTTTTGATGTTTTGAGGAACCCCCATACTGTTTCCAGAGTGGCTGCACCAGTTTGCATTCCCAACAGTGCATTCTTTCTCTGCATCCTCGGCAACAGCTTTGATCTACATTTTTGAAGGAAAGCATTCACTTTTATTTTTTTAAAAAATTTTATTTTTTCAAATGTTTTTATTTTTGAGAGAGAAAGAGACAGAGAATGAGCTGGGGGGAGGCAGAGAGCGAGGGAGACACAGAATCCAAAGCAGCCTCCAGGCTCTGAGCTGTCAGCACAGAGCCCGATGTGGGGCTCCAACTCACAAACCATGAGATCTTGACCTGAGCCGAAGTCAGACACTCAACCAACTGAGCCACCCAGGCACCCCTGTTTTTTTAAACAATTGTGCTAAAATACAAGTAACATAAAATTTACCATTATAATAATTTTTAAAGTATATATTTCAGTGGCATTAAATTTATTCACAGTGTGCAACCATCACCAGTTTCTAGTTCAGAATGTTTTCATCACCTGTATCTTTAGATATTTACCTAGGAGTGAAGTTGTTGGGTCACATGGTCATTCTGTGTTTAATTTATTGAGGAACCACCAAACTGTTTTCCACAGCAGCTGCACCACTTTACATTATTCCCAGCAAAGTCTTGAGGGTTCCAGTTTTTCTGCATCCTTGCCAGCACTTGTTATTTTCCTTTTTTTTTTTTTTTAATTTGTGGCTATCATAGTGGGTGTGAAATGGTATTACAAGACAATTTTGATTTATCATTAGCATTTTCTTCCAAAATATAAAGGGTAGGTTTGCTTTATTGCCTTATATTATGAGTTATATCTTATGTGTATTCTGCCATGTCTCCTTTATTATGGCCATATTCTAGTCCTCCTGACTATTATCTCATATCTCTGACTAGACTGTAAACGTCTTAGAAGCAGGGGACCAGGTCTTGATACTAGTTGTTATATCCACGAAGTCCAGGTATATAGTAGATGTTTGCTAGTTTCTTACAAATTGGACAATATTCTTTTTTTTTTTTTTTAATTTTTTTTAACGTTTATTTATTTTTGAGACAGAGACAGAGCATGAACGGGGGAGGGTCAGAGAGAGAGGGAGACACAGAATCCGAAGCAGGCTCCAGTCTCTGAGCTGTCAGCACAGAGCCCGACGCTGGGCTCAAACCCACAAACCGTGAGATCATGACCTGAGCCGAAGTCAGTTGCTTAACTGACGGAGCCACCCAGGCGCCCCTGAACAATATTCTTAATATCAGCAGCTTTTTATTCTCTTTCCTTTTCTTGACCACTATTATTTTAACTTTTTTAGCTGTCTTGCCTCTCCATATTGTCTCTTATGCTGCTGCTTCTGCTTGGAATTCTCTGTTGAATCTTTCTTGTTGAAATTCTATTTATTTTTCAAGGCCTAACTCAAAAGTCTCTTCTTCACCTTCTTTTCCTAAAAGGCTTCTCTGGTCAGTCCAATGTTACAAAAATAATAAAAATAATAATAATTTTCCTTTTATTTTTACTACTGTTTAATTGACACCTACTTTGTGTTAAATATTTTCCTTCACAGCGGCCTCCAATATTATTCCCAAGTTAAAGAAGAAGATATTAAGGTTCAGAGAAGTTAAATAGCTTTCCCAACTATTGTTAGAGCTGAAATTTAAACTTAGGTATCTTTGGCTTTAATTAGGCTATTGTTTTTCCTCCCTACTAATTTATGCATTTTCCTTTTTGTTGTAGTTGTTATAGTTGGTTGAGAATCTGATACAGATCTTTGTGTCCCTCATGGTGGCTTTATCAGTCAGTAAATATTTGTGAAATGAATGAAAAGGGAGGTTTATATTAGAAATGCTTAACAGGTTTTGGAAATAACCCTTTTAAACAGAAGAATGGACAGCTTCAGAATGAATCTAGTACTCACTCTATCACTGTATAGTGGATCAAAGTATAGGATAGATAAGATCCTTAAAACTGCATCAAAGCAGTGTAGTTCAGTGGTTAAGAGCATTAACTCTGGAGTTGGTGTAGAGTTCTGGGATTCTTGTCCTGCCTTGTCCTGCAAGTTACCTAACACCTATTTTCTCATCTATGAAATGGTGATTAGTACTTACCATTTAGAATTGTTAGGGTTGAGTAAGATATTGAATATAGGATTTGTTACCTGACCATATAGAAATATGCCATAGGGAATCGCTTTTTTATATTAACCTGTTGTTTTTCCCATTCTCTGTGGTTTGATTTTCTGTTGATTTATCCACCTTGAGTGATAGCTCTCTCCTTGCTTATTACTGAATACCCTGAATAAAGAAAGGATACTTTGTTTCCTTCTACTTGTATTTTATATTCTTAATATATTTGAGGATAATAGCAGCTCAGTAGAGATGATTGATACATCTTTCGTGGCAGGGAGTCGTCGCATGGTGGATGTCATGGACGTGAACACACAGAAAGGCATTGAAATGACCATGGCTCAGTGGACACGCTACTATGAGACCCCAGAGGAGGAGCGAGAAAAACTCTATAATGTCATCAGCCTAGAGTTCAGCCACACCAGGCTGGAGAATATGGTGCAGAGGCCCTCCACGGTTAGTCTGATCATTTTTTCCACATTGTCATTGTCACCAAGAGAGTTGTTTATATACTGGGAGAATTTATAACTTTTTTTTTATGTTTATTTATTAGAGTCAGTGGGGGGCGGGGCAGAGAGAGAGACGGAGAGGATCCCAAGCAGGCTCCGTGCTGTGAGCACACAGCTTGACTCTAGGCTTGATACATGAACCATGAGATCATGACCTGAGCTGAAATCAAGAGTCGGACGCTTAACCAACTGAGTCACTCAGGTGCCCCCTAATCATTCTTTTAAAATCAAGATCTCAGCCTGGGTGGCTGTCATTTAAGCTTCTTACTCTTAATTTTGGCTCAGGTCATGATCTCACTGTTTGTGAGATTGAACCCCACATCACGCTACACACTGACAGCACAGAGCCAGCTTGGGATTCTCTCCCTCTCTCTGCCCTTTTCCTGCTCTCTCTGATCCTCCCCCTGCTCTCTATCCCACACCCCAAAATAAAAAATAAACATTTAAAAATAAATAAAGTCAAGATCTCAGTGTTTTATTCTATCTCCATTTAATCATCCTAATTGCATCAAAATTATGATAATTGCTTCTAATACTGTTATTTTATATATACACCTACATTCAGCTTACCAGTAAGATGCATTGTTATTATCACTAAGACATTGATATGTACAGACCAGCAGGAAAATGTTCTTAGTATTTTACTATTATTACCTGAAGAGACAATGTAATTTTTTGTCATTGCTTCTTGTTACTGGAGATGGCTACAGCTAAGTACAGAATTTCTTATTAAGGGGCGCCTGGGTGGCTCAGTCGGTGAAGCATCCGACTTCGGCTCAGGTCATGATCTCACGGTTCATGAGTTTGAGCCTCACATTGGGCTCTGTGCTGACAGCTTGGAGCCTGGAAACTGCTTCGGATTCTGTGTCTCCTTTTCTCTCTGCCCCTCCCCCATTCACACTCTGTCTCTCTCTCAAAAATAAAGATTAAAAAAATTTTTTTTAAATTTCTTAAGAAAACTTTTATCTCCTTAGAATGATAAAAATCCTTTTATATTATAATTTGTTTGGTCATGTGGAAATATAGGAAGACAGTTAGAATTTAGTCTTGTTATTAGCCAAACATGGTGCACTTAATAAATAAAAAATATAGGGCACCTGGCTGGCTCAGTTGGTAGAGTATGCAACTCTTGATCTTGGGGTCATGAGTTCAAGCCCCACATTGACCATATAGAGCCTACTTTAAAGAAAAAGTTTTTTTAATGTACAATTCAGTGCATTAAAATAATAAGAGAGGGATGTAAGAATCACAATAACATTGTTTATAAATTGTTTTTAATATTGCTTATAAATTAACACTGTTAATATTTTTAGAATTTCAACTTAAAAATAAAGTGATTATAGCTATAAAAGTCAAACATTTATACTTTTCTGTTCTTAAAATTTAGAACTATGTCATTCACACATGAAGCCTTTTTTGTAACATTCTTAATTTATTCACTTTTGTTCCTAGCTTTAATGATAAAAATCCGTCATTATATAACAGAAAAATAATAGACCTAAATGGAGGAGTGGAACTATGGAAGGGCTCAGAAAAGGAAATTTTCTGGAGGACACAGAATAATGCACCAGTATTTTTTAGGGACCTAAAACATGACTGGAAAGATTGAGCTATTACCAAGGTCACTTCCTGAAAGCGGGAAAGCTTTCGATGACTTGCTATGTAAGCAATAATATGCTTATTCTGCTGGGGTATTATTTATTTATTTACTGGAGTATTTTTCCCCACAGTGTATCCTTCCATTTATTTAGGTATTTTCTAACATATCTCAGTAATGCTTTTTTATTTTTATTTTTTATTATTCTTTTTTTTTAATATTTATTTATTTTTGAGAGACAAATTGTGAGCAGAGGAGGGGCAGAGATTGAGAGGGAGACACAGAATCCAAAGGCTTCAGGTTCTGAACTGTCAGCACAGAGCCTAACATGGGGCTCAAACCCACAAACCGCGAAATCATAACCTGAGCCAAAGGTGGATGCTTAACCAACTGAGCCACCTAGTCACCCCAATAATGCTTTTTTAAAAACCAACTTTATTGAGGTATAATTGACATAAAATATACTCATTTTAAGTATACATTTCAATGAGTTTGAACAAATATACTTATTCTTGTAATCTTTCACATAAACCACATAATCTCTTATTCTCTGTGACATTCACACCTTCAGAGTTAGCGTATTATTGGTTCAAGTGCCCACCACGTGCTGAGCACTATGCTAGGTGCTAGAGGACCTGTGGAAGATAAGGTCATTGTCATTCTCACAGTGCTTAAAGTCTCACGGGGAAGAAAGACCAGAGGATAGACATTTTTATGAGCCACACTAATGGTAAGTGCTTCATAAGTGAATAAATATAGAGTGTGGTGGGGGCAAGAAGAAGGACCCCCCCCTAACCTAAACTGGATGAGAATTAGGGGAAACTCTTTGGAGGAAGTGATATCTAAGCTTGACATGAAAGAAATGAGGCAAAGGGAATGAAAACCAGAATTCCAGGCAGAAGAAGTAGTATGTGTAAAAGTAGGTGCAGTGGAAGAGGAAGGTGGGCAACCTTTAGGTGCCTCTTGGGGTGTTAGCATAAAATGGGATTTTCTGGTAAGGAGAGAGATTGTTTTCTGCTGTCATTCCAGCAGTACCTGAGAGGTAGCTGGAAAGTAACATACACAATGTGCAGATTTGTTTGGTGGTGGGAAAATCAGTTCATGTAAGGCTGTGAGCTTTTTTTGTGAAGCATATGAATAGATTAGGTCCTGGGTATTGGACTTCTTACCAGTTTGGCCCTAGTATTGATGCAGAACAGGTAGAAACTGGTGATTACCCCTTCTGGAGACTTGCTCTCACATGGATCGGGCCATTTAGTAAAAGGCCTACCCAGAGCCGAAAGATTAACCGAAGGAAAAAAGTATGAGTCCCATACCACAAGACGATACCTAATAATACCAAAAAATGAGAGGCCAGAATGAGTGACTCAGTGCTGCAGGTGAGAAATTCTGGCCAAAGAAATTCAGCTTTCTCTGAATGAAAATTGAGAAAAAAATACCCATGTGTTCTTAACCCTTCTTTTCCCCATCCAGACATAAGAGCTTATACTGTCTTGAGCAAGTATTGTTATTCATTATTCTGTTAAAGTGTTAGCAAAGGAGAGGACCATGAGATAGAAGGTGCTGACCACTACATTAAGAGAACAGAAAGTAGATTTTGTTTGAGGGAAAGGAAGGAAGTTGGAGTTCATTCAGTGTTTGAGACCCAGTGGATGCTTGGTTAAAACTATTGGCTCCCTGAGCAGAAATCTTTGAAGTGCAGCCACAAGTTAACTTCATGGTTGCTCTCAACTTGCATGTCATTGTGATCCCTTCCAGCCTTGCTCCCACGGTTTCCTAGACACCTGCCTCATATCATTATGCACAGATTGTATGCATTTGTCCAGATCTATATTGTCAGGGAAATAAATTATTAAATACAGGTATTGTTGTAAAGCTTACTGTATACGTATGTTTTATAGCCTTAAGTTAGATTATTTGTAGTGTCAATACTGTACTGGACTCCTGTTTTGGCTCACATTTTATCTACCTGAGACTGTTTCTTGGAGGTCAGTGGTTGGGTAATGCACACATTTGAAGGTAGAGGACATGTTATAGTTCAGTGTAAAGTGCAGATACGTCATATTGCTTTCACTTCTTTCAGCACATATAATTTAAAATAGATTACCAAATATAAAAGATCTGTATGCTGAAAACTATAGAAAAAGATCTGTATGCTGAAAACTATAGAAAACTTACAAAGGAAATTGAATAAGACACAAAGAAATGGAAAAACATTCCATGCTCGTGGATTGGAAGAACAAATATTGTTAAAATGTCAATACTACCCAAAGCACTCTACATATTCAGTGCAATCCCAATCAAAATTGCACCAGCATTCTTCTCAAAGCTAGAACAAACAATCCTAAAATTTGTGTGGAACCACAAAAGACCCCGGATAGCCAAAGTTATGTTGAAAAAGAAAACCAAAGTGGGAGGCATCACAATCCTGGACTTTAGCCTCTACTACAAGGCTGTAATCATCAAGACAGTATGGTACTGGCACAAGAACACATAGACCAATGGGATAGAATAGAGAACCCGGAATTGGACCCACAGACATATGGCCAACCAGTCTTTGACAAAGCAGGAAAGAGCATCCAGTGGAAAAAAAGACAGTCTCTTTAGCAAATGGTGCTGGGAGAACTGGACAGCAATATGCAGAAGAATGAATCTGGACCACTTTCTTACACCAGACACAAAAATAAACTCAAAATGGATGAAAGACCTAAATGTAAGACAGGAAACCATCAAAACCCCAGAGGAGAAAACAGGCAACAACCTCTTTGACCTCAGCTGCAGCAATTTCTTGCTTGACACGTCTCCAAAGGCAAGGGAAATAAAAGCAAAACAAACTGTTGGGACCTCATCAAGCTAAAAAGCTTCTGCACTACAAATGAAGCAATCAACAAAAGTAAAAGGTAACCAATGGAATGGGAGAAGATATTTGCAAATGACATATCGGATAAAGGGTTAGTATCCAAAATCTGTAAAGAATGTACCAAACTCAACACCCAAAAAACAAGTAGTCCCGTGAAGAAATGGGCAGAAGACATGAATAGACACTTTCCCTAAGAAGACATCCAAATGGCCAACAGATGCATGAAAAGATGCTCAACATCACTCATCATTAGGGAAATGCAAAAACCACATTGAGATACCACCTCACACCGGTCAGAGTGACTAACATTAACAACTCAGGAAACAACAGATGTTGGCAAGGATGTGGAGAAAACAGGAACCCTCTTGCACTGTTGGTGAGAATGCAAACTGGTACAGCCGCCCTGGAAAACCGTGTGGAGATTCCTCAAAATACTAAGAATAGAACTACCCTACGACCCAACAATAGTGCTACTTGGAATTTATCCAAAAGATACAGGAGTCCTGATTCATAGGGGCACATGTACCCCAATGTTTATAGAAGTGCTTTCAACAATAGCCAAATTATGGAAAGAGCCCAAATGTACATCAACTGATGAATGGATAAAGAAGATGTGGTTTATACGTACAATGGAATACTATTTGGCAATGAGAAAGAATGAAATCCTGCCATTTGCAACAACATGGATGGAACTGGAGGGTATTATGCTAAGTGAAATAAGCCAGTCAAAGAAAGACAAATATCATATGTTTTCACTCATATGTGGAACTTGAGAAACTTAACAGAAGACCTTGGAGGAAGGGAAGGGGAAGAAATAGTTTTAAACAGAGAGGGAGGCAAACTATAAAAGACTCTTAAATACAGAGAACAAACCGTGGGTTGATAGGGGGTGTGGGAGGGGGGAAATGGGTGATGAATATTGAAGAGGGCACTTGTTGGTATGAGCACTGGGTGTTGTATGTAAGTGATGAATCACAGGATTCTACCCCCGAAACCAAGAGCACACTGTGTATACACTATGTGTTAGCTAACTTGACAATAAATTATATATGTTTTAAAAAATACAGAATTATACATTTAGCCACATGTATTTTTAATGACCTAGTATTATGTTCATGTAGTTAGTGATCATAAAAACCAAGTGATGAAAGATGGAAAATAAAGGTGAAATGAAAATGAAATAAAAAATAGATTACTAAATTCTGCTAACATTATCTCAAGAAATTTTAACATGTATTTACATGTAATCCTCACAATATCCCTTGGAGTTAATTATCCTCATTTTAGAAATGAGTTCCAGGGACTTGCATGTGATCTTGAGAAAACATGACAGACCTGGAACTTCTGATTCCTAACCTAGTAGATTCTACATTGTTCATGTAGGGCTACAAATCCCTATTGGATTTGTTTCTTTTTCTCCTCCTCCTCCTCCTCCTCCTCCTCCTCCTCCTCCTCCTTTTAAAACTTTGGATGTCTTAGCTGCTCTAACAGTTCACTGTGTTACATCTCTGGTAAGTTTAGAAGTACCATCCAGACAGCACCTTTGATTGAATTAGAAAAATACAGTTGATTATACCAGTATTGACACAGAGGGGATACTACTGTGTTATTTAATGACTTCATTTTCATTAGTGCTATCTTTGTGGTGTTGACGGGTCCATTAGCCTTTATTCTCATTGAAAAATTATTTCTAGAAGGTTTGCCTGTCGACCCTAAGATTCACCAACAGATTGTTTTATTTTGTTTATAATTAAATTATAGTCTTTCAGTGTGTATTTTGAGAAATTCTGTTTTTCTGGACTTTAAAGTTCTCTTTAATCCCAGTCCTTCCATTGAATCCTAAATGTTTCCTTCTCCTTTTTAAAGGTGGATTTCATTGACTGGGTAGACAACATGTGGCCGAGGCATTTGAAGGAAAGTCAGACTGAATCAACAAATGCCATCTTGGAGATGCAGTACCCCAAAGTGCAGAAGTAAGTGGCTTTCCCTGCATTTCCTCAGGTGTATCACCGGGAAACCAGAGTGATGGCAAGGAATGGTTCCTCCCTTTGGAGCCTTGGTCTGTGTCCTAAATGATCAAAAAGATGAATTCTTTAAACAGATTTTACAGTTTCAGAGGGAAGAGTATATATAACGGTGTCATAACCCACAATTACATAGTTTAAAGAAAATGTGTCGTTCTGGTAACATGATGACGCAGTTGTGCTCCTCTTACTGACTGGGAATTGATTATGTGGAAGGTGGGGTGCACAAGGGGAGAGTGTGGTATTGTGGTGGGGCATGCTCTCTTTTTCTAATCGGTGCACTAATGGCTGCTGTTTTTTTTTGGGTCAGGTACTGTCTGATGAGTGTTCGAGGCTGCTATACTGACTTCCATGTGGACTTTGGTGGTACCTCTGTTTGGTATCACATCCATCAAGGGGGAAAGGTACGGTCATAGTTGGGATGGGGGTTGGAATCTGAAGCTGGTTATATGTCTCTGCTTCAGTTCATGCATGCCTAATATACCTAGAAATGAATCTGCTAGGAAATTGTCCCCTATTCTAGAGAGAAACGTTGATTACATTGACCCTTTTGGCTTGACTTCAGTAGGAATTCGTATTCTTCTAGTCTGCTGTCATAATACCAATATTGGCATAGTACTTAGTAAACCTCAGCAGCCTTATTTTTAGATTCCCAAGGCAGAATTCTCCACATGAAGACAAGAAAGTGGTTTTAGGAAGACAAGACAATTTCTCTACGTGGAAGTGTAATAAAGTAGTAGATGGCAACACAAATTTTGTATAGATTCAGGATGAAATCAGCAAATTAGAATCCAAACCACCTTTCCCTATTTTGAAGGCATTGATCTGAAATGTGGCCAGAGGAAGCCTTTAAGTCCTCCCTAAGGATGTGAATAGATTTTGAAAGATTATTCTCATTCGTAAAGAACTGTATTCCAGCTTGTCAGATTGTTTCTGAATGCTGTGTGAGAATGGAAATCTGGGATTAATGTTGGAGGTTTGTAGTATTACGCTCTTATTATTAGTTACCCTTTTTTCCCTTGCTAGAAGTAGATGCGTTTGTGAGAGAAGTAGAACTGGAATGAAAACACATAATGCTTTTAAAATGTGAGGTCCTAATTTAGAACAACTATACCTCCAAATCCAAAGTCATTTTGTTTGCTTTGGATCCATTTCAATGGTATCTCAAGTTTTGTCCTTTTGGTCTTGGTTACTACCCTAGAACAAAGTAAGCTAGGCCTGTCTCTAGAAGATATTGTACCTACTGTATTTCTTAGGACTGTAGAGGCCAGACAGCCAGGGGCAAGTAAGGGACCTCCTAGGTAACAAACTGAATGTCCCTCTTCTCCCTGAGTCCTGGATGGGTTCTGGGTTCTACAGTCAAACTCCAGGGAAGCCCTAAAGCCATTTCATCAAGTGAAGGACAGAAAATATCTGCTTTCTTGGGGCCTCTAGAATTTCCCAAATGGTCAGGTTCTGTAGGCTAGGAGGACTGCTTGCTGCTCTTCTGCCTGTTGGCCTTAACTTTGTACCTGTTTATCAGTTGAGGGAGACGACTGGGTCATGTCAATGGCTGTTAACAGACTGAAGTTTTTTAACTCACAGGTCTTCTGGCTCATCCCCCCTACAGCCCACAACCTGGAGCTGTACGAGAATTGGCTGCTGTCAGGGAAACAGGGAGACATCTTTCTGGGTGACCGGGTATCAGATTGTCAGCGCATTGAGCTCAAGCAGGGCTATACCTTCGTCATTCCCTCAGGTAAGCAAGATGGGAAAAAATTAGTTGTTTACTCTAGCCACTAGAATTAATGGATTACCACCAAGAGTGGTTGTGATGCTGGGGTGGACAGAAAACAATAGTGTCCTTTCCTGTCATTATGGATTAGATGGTAAGAATGTGGATTTTTGAAAAAGGCACTGATTTTCCACTAAAATCAGAATTGTCAGTGGTGGCTTCTCACAGAAGGTCTACATTTGGACTGCACATTAGGTCTAGGTAATCAGAATCTCTAAGGATAAGACCTGGTCAGCGGGCAGTATCTAACGTCTGGGTGAAAGAGACCTACTTTCTAAGGGATGTCTATGAAGGCTGGAGTGTAGTAGCATCAGTGATAATTTTTAGGAGGTCACTAGTTACAAAATAAGTATTTACAGCACAGATTTTGAAGTCACAGACCTGTATTAGAATTCTGACACTTGTAAAAAAAAAAAAAAAGAAGAAGAAGAAGAAGAATTCTGACACTTGTTTACCTGCTAATACCTTTTTGGTCAAATATTTAAACCTCTGTCACATTTTGTTTTGAGGAGTAAATGGAAATACATGTCAGCTCTTGTACTGCACCTTCACAGTAGGTGCTCCTGTAAATAGAAGCAGCATTTTTTAAGCTTACTGTATGCTAAACACTTTACGTGCATTTTCTGATTTAATACTTACTAGTAACCATATAAAGTTTAATTTTTATAGAGGAATATTGAGGCTGCAAGAGATTAAATAACTTGACCAACCACTAAGTAACAATCAGAGTAAAAAGTAGGATCTAGGAGTATTATACTAGTTCTCTGAGAGAGCCATGTTGTAATGTGTGCTTACAGTCACTACCCTCCATTCCCTTTCTTCTAGGCTGGATTCATGCTGTGTATACTCCTACGGACACATTAGTCTTTGGAGGCAATTTTTTGCATAGTTTCAATATCCCCATGCAATTAAAAATATACAACATTGAAGATCGGACACGGGTAAGTAATTGTATTATGTAACAGTTGGATGTGAAGAGATTAACTCCATTTAAGCCAGATGTTAGATTCACTGGTAGTTTATCTCAAAATTTCAAAATTTTTCTTTGAGTTAAAGTGCAGTGTTAACATTTCAGGGACACTGAGAAAAAAGTTTTAACAAGATCTACCTGCTTATTTTGGGGAACTCTAATTCTTTGAGGTTCTTGATATCTTGGATTTTTATAAGGCTAGAGATAGACATTTGGTAATCTTTTGAGCCATGTTTTTAATATGTATGCTCGTAGAATAACCCAGTGTAATGGGATTCATCAAGTCAAAAGTCACAACTTTGAGTGCATGTATGTATCTTTATTCTGATTACTGTCTAACATGTGAAATGTTGTACTTTTCTTTTTTAATGTTTATTTATTTTGAGAGAGAATAAGGGAGGGGCAGAGTGAGAATCTCGAGCAGGCTCTGCCCTGTTAGTACAGAGCCCGACTCCAGGCTCAATTTCAAGAATTGTGAGATCATGACATGAGCCGAAATCAAGAGTTGGACACTTAACCGACTGAGCCACCCAGGTGCCTCTGTACTTAATAAATAAATGTGCATACAGCTTTTCTCAGCTGGGGTTCCATGAGAGAATTAAGTCTTTTAGAAAATGATATGTGTGTCTTATTCTCTTGGTTTTCTTTCCCTAGGATGTTACATAGCTGATACCATTCTAGATATATAGGAGAAAAAGTTCATTACATGTAGTGGGTACCCTAGCAAGAGTTGGCAAACTTTTTCTGAAAAGGATCAGAGAGTGAAATACTTAAACGAATGAGCATGGCTCAAATAAAATAGAATTTTATTTATGGACACTGAAATTTGAATTTCATATAGTTTTCCCATATCCCAAAATGCTCTAATTTTAGGGTTTTTTTTCAGCCATTTAAAAATGTAAAAACATTCTTAGCTCACAGAAAAACAGGCAGCAGACCAAATCCACTAGCTGCTGTTTGTTGGCCAACCCATGTCTTGGGGAAACAGGGCTTAATCTTTAGCAGAACCCAAGTTGGTGAGGGCTGAATTATATATGATGAAAGTATAGATGTTGTAGACATTAAACAGCAGTTAGAGTATAGAGCCTTTAGAAGGCATGATGTTCTCACCTTGTTCTCAAGTAGTTCAACATAATAGTAATAACAACAACAACAACCATGTTGGGGCACCTGGTTAAGTTGCTTGGTTAAGTCAGTTGTTTAAGCGTCTGACTCTTAATATGGGCTCAGGTCATGATCTCAGAGTTCGTGAAATCGAGCCCCCTCCTCAGGCTCTGCGCTGAGCATGGCGCTTGCTTGGGATTCTTTCTGTCCTCTCTCTGCTCCTCCCCTGCTCGTGCATGCTCTCTCTCTCAAAATAAATAAATTAAGTTTAATAATAATAATTACAGCCACGTATGTGAATAGAGATTAGCAAATGTGGGGAAATGTTAATAGCTGGTGAATCTTGAAGAATGCTGTAAGCATTCTTAAACTTTTTGGCAGATTAAAAAAAATAATAAGATAAAACAGAGGGGGAGGCAAACCATAAGAGATTCTTAAATACAGAGAACAAACTGAGTGTTGCTGGAGGGGTGGTGGGTGGGGGGAGGTGAGTTAAATGGGTGACGGGCATTAAAGAAGGCACTTTTCTGAGCACTGGGTGTCCTATGTAAGAGATGAATCACTGGGCTCTACTCCTAAAGCCAAAACTATAGTGTATGTTAACTAACTTGAATATTAAAAAAAAAAAAAAGAAAAGAAAAGAAAGAAAGAGAGAGAGAGAGAAAGAAAGAACTTTTTTAGCAGATTTGAAAGTTTGCAAAGTTAAATTTAAAAAAAATCACAATTTGGGACGCCTAGGTGGCTCAGTCGCCTAAGCATCCGTTGATTTTGGCTGAGGTCATGACCTCACAGTAGTGAGACTGAGCCCCACATTGGGCTCTGAGCTAAGTGTGGAGCCTGCTTAAGATTCCGTCTCTCCTTCTTTCTCTGTCCCTCCTCTGCTTGCTCTCTCCCTAAAAATAAATAAATAAATAATCACAATTAGTGAAGACGTTACAATTTTTGGAAGGAATAGTCATTGACCTGTTTACTGCGAACATGATCAGTTAGCTATGTTGGTGCCTATTTTGAAATATTTATTTTGGTTAGGAGCTATTACACACAACAGTGGTATTGTTCGTGTTCTAGGGATTGCCCTACTTGAATTAAGAAGATACAGTGCTTTTAAAATAAATTTTATAAAAGTAAATTTCTGCTTATTAAGAGTAATGAGGGGTTCCTGGGTGGCTCAGTCAGTTGAGCATCCAACTTCAGCTCAGGTCATGATCTCACAGATCATGGGTTTGAGCCCCATGTCGGGCTGTCAGCATAGAGCCTGGAGCCTGCCTCGGATTCTGGGTCTCCCTCTCTCTCTGACCCTCCCTGCTCTCACTCAGTCTGTTTCTCTCTCTCTGAAAATAAACAAACATTTAAAAAAAAAAAGTAAACTACAAAAAATAATTAGTAAGTTTGAAATTATAATAATAGTAAAAAGTTAAAGTTAAAATGTTTCAAAATAATGTAATTTCACAGAATACTCTTATTTAACTCCAAATTATTCTGAGGTAATACCACTTATCTACTGTAAGAATCTGAAAATTAGTTTTTAGAAAGTACTCCCCTTTTTTGGCCTAAAAATTACTGTATTATACCCATGATTTAATTGCTTAGTTGCTCAGTTTGAGGGAAGAAAGGGAGAATATGTATATATTCAGTGGCATAGGTGAAATGAGGTACCTTACCTTCACATGGAGTTTCTTACAGACTGTTAAACTGGTAATAACTGATCTTGATTTACCTATCTAATTTTCTAAGACTTTGTTTTTTGTTTATGAAAAAAATGTCAAATTTCAGTCTAACCACCATATTATTCCATTTTTCCTAAGTATAGCTTAATTCTTTCATTCTCAATAAGGAACTCCTCTGTGTTTCTACAAAATTTCATTGAGTCCCTTCATATGTATGTACAAAGCAATTATTTTTTTATTGCTTTCTACACCAGCCTTTTGTGTGCCAATACCAGCTGGTATCCAGTTAATGTATTACCTTACAAAAATGCAGTGTGTTGTAAATTTAAGACAATGTTTTTGGTTTCTTTTGCCATGCCAGTGTGGAAATACCATACTATTTACACGAGTGCTGAGGGGCACCTGGGTGGCTCAGTTGGTTAAGCATCCAACTTTGGCTTAGGTCATGATCTCATGGTTTGTGAGTTCAAGCCCCACATTGGTTTCTCTGGTGTCAGCACAGAGCCTGCTTCAGATTCTCTGTCCCCACTGTCTATCTGTTCCTCCCCCGCTCATTCTCTCTCTCTCTCTCTGTCTCTCCCTCCCTCCCTCCCTCTCTCCTTCTCTCCCTCTCTCCCTCTCTCTCCTCTCTCTCCTCTCTAAATAAATAAACTTTAAATAAACTTGAATGCTGATAATTGTTCCACTGGTAGCACTGAAAAGCTCAATTCTGTAAGGTGGATTTTTTAAAAACTCTCTCCCTGCCCCACAAAAAATTTTAGCCCAGTCTTAGAAACTGATATACTCTGTAGTATCTGGCAACATAGATAAAATATGAGGCAAGTTGGGTATGTGATATCTTGGCTGTTATTAATGCAGTCTGATGAGTTCCAAGTAAAAAATCAAAAGTTTAATGATCTACTATAAATTACCTTTTTTTTTTTTTTTTACTGTCAGTATTAGCTTTCAACAGAGTCCCAGAGGGCTGTAGAATTTTGGGTTGTCCTGAACTTTTAATAAAGACCCTTCCAGAAAAGTGTTAATACCTGTAAAAGGTGAGCAGAGAGGTCCGTGTATTATATTTAACTTGGGGGCATCTAGTGCCTGTTAATTCTTGTGGTCCCCCTCCCACACCTTACCAAAAGTAAATTAGTTTGACCTTCTTTTAAGCTCTTATTTATTTTTCAGTAGGCTTTAGGCCCAATGTGGGGCCTGAGCTCATGACCCTGAGATCAAGAGTTGTGTGCTCTACTGACTGAGCGAGCCAGGCACCCCCAATTTGACTTTTAAATAAAGGAGGAAAACCTCTTCTAGTTGTTAAAACTGTAGTTGCTTAAGAGACCTCGATTCAGGGACACCTGAGTGGCTCAGTTGGTTAAGCATTCGACTCTTGATCTCAGCTCAGGTCTTGATCTCAGGGTTGTGAGTTCAGGCCCTCCATGTTGGGCTCTGCGTTGGGCGTGAAGCCTACTTAGAGAGAGAGAGAGAGATTCAGAGCCTGGCTCCTCTGAATTGGAAACCTAATGAAAGGTACATACCTCTCCTGCCTTGCAATGAGGAAAGTAATCTCATTCCACAGTCCTGCTCCATGACCTAGTGAAGGATTTTAAAAGTGGCCTGGCATCCAGATTTCCTTGATTCAGGAATACTGCCTGACGCGGAGCTTTGAAAAGGAGATGAGAACGTACTCAGGAGTTGAATATTCAAAACAATCTTAGAAGTATTGTATGGCTTATCCTTTTGAAAGATGTCCTCTCTAAAAGATGATGGCAAAATATATATAGGTTAGTCCCCATTGTTGATCTTCCTTACTGGTTAATCCATGCTGATTTGCCTTTTCTTTGACTATGCTAGATCTAAAGGGCAGTTCTTTTTATTATTATTTAGCTGGAATAATTTCATGCTACTTCTGGAGGACATGAAAAAAAAAAACTAAGACAATGGCTGATTAGGCCATGTGGAACAGTAATCTAATTTGTGGACTTGCCCTTTTGGCAGACTACAAAGTACTGTACAGACAAGCTGAGAGTTGATGGTGGGAAAAATACTGTCTTGTGTCTTAGACTAGACAAAGCTTGAGAATGAGTCTCTAATTATACTTTTCTATAACTTCAACTCATGTCCTGTTTTCCATTAGATTCTTTGTTTCCTGGTCTTCTGATTGAGGTTAAAACTGTAGTGAAGGCAAGACTGCTTGGCACACCTTTATGTCCTAAGAACCCTGAAACCATTTTCTCAAGTATATTGTGTCTTACTCTAACACTTTACTCCCTGTCCCACAACTTTTTTTTTTTTTTAAGAGAGTGAGTGTGAGAGCCAGGGAGAAGGGGCATTGGAGAGAGAGAAAGGGAGGGAGGGAGAGAGAGAGAGAGAGAGAGAGAGAGAGAATGAATCTCAAGCAGGCTCCACGCCCAATGCAGAGCCCGACATGGGGCTTGATCTCACAAGCCTGGGAACATAACCTCAGCCAAAACCAAGAATTGGCTGCTCAACCCAGGCGCCCCCATAACTTCTTTTGATGCTTTCCCAAGACACCTTCTTGGTGGTTCTGAGATACCTTTTAATTTCTAGTGATTGTTTCCCAAGACCAACATTTTTCAGGTTGTCAGATCCACTTAGATTCTTGTTCCAGTTGCCACCCTACGTTTCAGGTTGACGAGAGAGCATTTTTCCTGGGTTAATCTTTGCAGTGATTCAGTTTGTCTTACTCTCTTTCCTTGAAAATTGTTATCAGCTTGCTTTTTCTCATTGTTTTGTTCCCATGCAGGTTCCAAATAAGTTCCGCTATCCATTCTACTATGAGATGTGTTGGTACGTGTTGGAGCGCTATGTATACTGCATAACCAACCGCTCCCACCTAACTAAGGAATTTCAAAAAGAGTCCCTCAGTATGGGTAAGTGTTCTGCCTACGTGAACTTACCTGCTTGGGTCTACAAAATTCATTCGTTGAAGCTGAATGTTGTTTACAGCTGATCTCTTACCCAGATGTGAATTATTAGGCAAAATGAAATATCTGGATCTCCTCTTTGTCTGAGTTGTTAGTACCTTAGCTCCTTAAGAAAGATGATCACTTTTCTGCTGTGTTTTATTGTATAAAGAGTGGTCTTTGGCAAAGTAAAAACTAAGAACACGCCATCATACTAACTCTTACTGTATTCCAGGCACTTTACTAAGCAGTGTATATACATTAAATTCTAATCATTACTGATGAGGGTAGGTATTATTATCTCATTTTACAGATGGTGGCATTTAAGTTTCAAGGAGATTAAAAAACTTTATCTGTGATCTTATAGTTAATAAGTGGGAAATAATAACGGTTAATAAGTGGGGAAGGTACAGTTTGAATCAGATTGGTAAGACTCTACAATCTATATCCTTAACTTCTATGCTTTAATGTTTCCCCAACTTCTATCAAGAGAAATATTTTATTGGGTGGCAAGATACTTTGTTTTTCTCCTGACTCTCACTGAGATTGGCAGCTTCAAAACTGAGAACAGTGGATGTGATTAGACAAGAGTACTTTCGTTTTCTTTCTTGATTTTTTTAAATGTTTGTTTATTTACTTTGAGAGAGAGGGAGAGAGAAAATCCCAAGCAGGGTTTTTGCTGTCAGCATGGAGTCTGACATGGGGCTTGATCCCAGGAACCATGAGATCATAACCTGAGCCGAAATCAAGAGCCAGACACTTAACCAACTGAGCCACCCAGATGCCCCAGGATACTTTCAGTTGTACATTTTTAGGCTGTTCTATACCCTAAGGTGCAGAGGAGCCAACACTGTAATATCTTGTGGTCATATGTTTCATGGAATCTTCAATCTAAACCAGATATTTTTGGGGCACCTGGGTGGCTCAGTCAGTTGAGTGTCCGACTTCAGCTCAGGTCATGATCTTGCAGTTTGTGAGTTCGAGCCCCGCGTCGGGCTCTGTGCTGATGAGCCTGGAGCCTGCTTCGGATTCTGTCTCCCTCTCTGTCCCCCCACTCGTGTGCACACTCTCTCTCATTCTCTCTCACAAAAATAAATAAACATTAAGAAAAAAAAAAAAACTAAACCAGATATATTTTTTCTTTGAGGGTTGTTTATATTCTTGTTTGAAAATAAAAAATGGTCGAGTACATGAAAGCAGGATACAGAATTGTGTATGTAGCATAATCCCAGTGCAACTATAGTCGTGCACATATGTGTCAAAAAAGATGGAAAGAAAATACACATCAGTTGTTGAGTTATCTAAGGGCAGAGGGATGAGGGATGACTTCTTTGCACCATCCTATATTTTCTAAATTATGATTATTTTTATTATTTTAATGTTTGTTTATTTTTGAGAGAGAGAGCATATGCACAAGAGAATCTGAAGCAGGCTGCAGGCTCTGAGCTCTCAGTGCAGAGCCCGATGCGGGGCTCGAACCCATGATCCGTGAAATCGTGACCTGAGCTGAAGTCAGACCTTAACTGACTGAGCCACCCAGGCGCCCCTGTTTTCTAAATTGTTACTAGTAAACATACATTACTTTTTTTCCCTTTGGATTGGCTAATTAATTTTTATAGGGTATTTTTAATGTTTATTTTTGAGAGAGAATGTGCACAGGTGCATGCGCACATGAGTGGGGAAGGGGCGGGGGGTGGGGGGCAGAGGATCCAAAGCAGGCTCCCTGCTCACAGCAGAGAGCCCAATATGGGGCTTAAACTCACAAACCATGAGATCATGACCCGAGCCAAAGTTAGACACTTAACCAACTGAGCCACCCAAGTGCCCCACCCATATAGTTTTCTTAAAAAAAGGTGGGGGGGGGGGGTGGCGCCTGGGTGGCTCAGTGGGTTAAGCGTCCGACTTCAGCTCAGGTCATGATCTCGCGGTCTGTGAGTTCGAGCCCCACATTGGGCTCTGTGCTGACAGCTCAGAGCTTGGAGCCTGTTTCAGATTCTGTGTCTCCCTCTTTCTCTCTCCTCCACCGCTCATGCTCTGTCTCTCTCTCCTCAAAAATAAACGTTAAAAAAAATTTTTTTTTAAGTTATTTATTTTTGAGAGAGAGCATGTGCGAATTGGGGAGAGGTGGAGAGAGAGAAAATCCCAAGCAGGCTCCACACTGCCAGCACAGAGGCTAAGGTGGGGCTCAAACCCATGAACCACAGGACCATGACCTGAGCAGAAGTTAGATGCTCAACTGACTGAGCCACCTGGGTGCCCCCCCTTTTTTAACTTTTTATTCAAATTCCAGTTACTTAACATGCATGGACGATACAGTGATTCAACTCTTCCATATAGCACCCGGTGCTCATCTCAAAAAGCACACTGCTTAATCCCCATCACCTTATTTAACTCACCCCCTCACCCACCTCCCCTTTAGTAACTAGCTATCAGTTTGTTCTCTGTAGTTAGGGTCTGTTTCTTGTATTACTTTCATAACAAAGAACCAATTCACATTTAACAATATTTCTTTCACTAAAACTTTTGACTGTCAAAAATCTTCCCTTTAAAAAATACTCAGCGTGTGGGGTGCCCAGGTGGCTCAGTCGGTTAAGCATCCGACTTCAGCTCAGGTCATGATCTCACGGTTTGTGAGTTTGAGCCCTGCATCGGACTCTGTGCTGACAGCTCAGAGTCTGGAGCCTGCTTCGGATTCTGTGTCTCCCTCTCTCTCTACCCCTTGCCCCCCCCCCAAAGTAAATAAACATTAAAAAATTAAAAAGAAATACTCACTTTGTTAGCCATATTGACAGGATTCAATTCCAAAGTTTAATTTTATGGCAAAACTTTCAATAAAGCTGCTTTTTAGGGGCACCTGGGTGACTCAATCAGCTAAGCCTCCAACTCTTGATTTCATCTCAGGTCATGATCTCACAGATTTGTGAGTTCGAGCCCAGCATTGGGCTCGGCACTGACAGTTGAGAACCTGTTTGGGATTCTGTCTGTCTCTCCCTCCCTCCCTCCCCCCCTCTCTCTCTCTCTCTCTCTGCCCTTACTTACCCCACTCACATGTGCATGTGTGTGCACTCTCTCTCTCTCAAAATAAACTTGATTAAAAAAAACTGTAAGTATATGCTTCATAATATCTGCCTTTTTGAAGAAAAGTTAATGAAATCATAATCCCAAATTTCAGTTTGGACTTGAAACTAATTTACAGCCATTTTCAGCTGACTTTTTATAACCTCAGGGCCCCTTCCATGCTACCTGTTCCTCTTGTTGATCACACAGTCAAGTGGCATGTTCTTACTATATTTTTTTTCTTGCTGGCAGATTTGGAGTTAAATGGGTTGGAATCTGGAAATGGGGATGAGGAAGCAGTGGATCGAGAACCAAGGCGCCTGAGCAGTAGGCGCTCTGTCCTCACTAGCCCTGTAGCCAATGGGGTCAACCTGGACTATGACGGACTGGGCAAAACCTGCCGAAGTCTTCCAAGTCTGAAGAAAAGTTTGTCGGGGGACTCATCCTCTGACTCTAGCCGGGGGTCCCACAATGGCCAAGTGTGGGATCCCCAGTGTAGCCCCCGAAAGGACAGGCAGGTGCATCTGACCCATTTTGAGCTTGAAGGCCTTCGCTGTCTTGTAGATAAGTTGGAGTCTCTGCCACTGCACAAGAAATGCGTCCCCACAGGGATAGAAGATGAAGATGCTCTTATTGCCGACGTAAAGGTAAGGTCGGTTATGTCGCATGACAGCCCCTGGTCTGGCTGGGGGCAGGCAGTCGCTCAGTTCTGAGAGAGAAAGTACAGGAATTCTGGATAATCTGCGGCTCATTCAGAAAGACATTCATGTGTACCTGTGTGTGCTGCATGGTGCTTCAGTTCTCAGGGCAAGGCTAAGTCCCTGTTGTGAAAACACTGACTTCTGTATGTTCAGTTAGGACTTAAATTTAGTCTTAAAAACAGAGATTTCAGACTGATTGTAAAAATAAAGAAGAGCCTAATCTAAGAAAGTATTTGTATTAGGAAATATTACTTAATCAAGTTACCCTCAGATAAAGAGGCCTGTTTCAGAACAAAAGTGGCCAATAGCAATCTCCAGCAGCCTCCGCCCAAGCAGACGAGAGAGAAGCTTTGCTGTGCTGGGTGGTGCTGATAGGCTTTGCATATTTAGTTTCATACTTACCTACTATTAAGACCAAAAAAAAATACATTGGGACAGCTTCTGAGAAAGTGTCATTGTAAACATAATCTGTCCTGGGGCACCTGGCTGGCTCAGTCTCTGGAGTGTGCAACTCTTGATCTCAGAGTTGTGAGTTTGAGCCCCATGTTGGGTATAGAGATTTAAAAAAAAACCAAAAGACATAATCTGTCCTATTGCTATATCCAGTTTCTTCATGTTATATATTTTTCTTTTTCAAGAGGTCTCCCAGTATCAGTATTTTCAGAGCCTAGCCCACCCCTCATGCATTGATCTCAAAGAAATTAGCTTGTTTTTAAGGAATCCAGATTTCAGCTGTCTGAATTGGAGGAAGTTCTTTTAAGTCTTTCCTCACAAGTTACCATTAACATGAACACCAAAAAGTATAAACCTGGAAATATCAATTTTCTTTTTAAAATCATCATTTGGAACTACATCTTGGGTGCAAGGCCTGGGAATGTGTAGTAGAAAGCTAGTTCACAATTAGTAATTAAGTATTTATTTTTAAACCCTGTCAGATTATCTTAAGCCACAGAAGAATTTATATTGAATAATTTTATGTGACCCTAAGGGAATATAGGCTGAATATCTGAGTATGTCTTTTCCATTCCTGATTCCTGATTCATGTTTTTCCTTGGCCACTGCTATGGTCTGAAGTGCTTCTGCAAGCACCTCAGGAAGAATTCCAAAGTCTGGGATAGGACCTGAACTGTTTTTTTTTCTCTTTTGTTTTTCTTTTTACAATAGACTTTTACATTGTATCTTATTGTTTATGTATCAGTGAAAGGGTGAAAAAATAAAGAGGCTTAAAAAAGTGGTAGCCTGGTTAGATTGGTCCTCTCCAATGGTGATAGAAGCAGGACAGTTGATTTTTTTTTTTTTTTATGTTTATTTATTTTTGAGAGAGACAGAGACAGAATGAGAATGCATTAGGGACAGACAGAGAGGGAGACACAGAATCTGAAGCAGGCTCCGGGCTCCGAGCTGTCAGCACAGAGCCCAACACGGGGCTCGAACTCACGAGCTGTGAGATCATGATCTGAGCCAAAGTTGGACGCTCAGCCAACGGAGCCACCCAGGTGCCCCAACAGTTGATTTTTCAGTTTGGTTTTACAAGGTTTGTTCTAGAAGAGACAGGTGGCATCATCGTGGCTTGTGTTTAGGGGAGGAAATGACAAAGTTCTAGATAAATGTGGTCCTATTTCTATAATGATTAATGTGCAGCAAAACAAACTTAGTCATACTTTTCCAGACTCACAAACTAGATTCCAAACTCACTTTCCACCCTTGAGTGAGCAAAGGACATATACACTTTTTCTTTTCCATTATGATAGGACATATCTATTAATACTTTCTGAGAGTTTGAGTGTAACATCTTTTTTTTTCCTCAGAAGTTTTTTTTATGTGGCTATTCCATAGATACATTTAGGAAACATTAAATTAACTTGCCTGTAGGATCCCTGAAAAGAAAGATTTCTAAGTTTATAGCTCACAGTCTTTTGGCCTGGGTGTCTGTATTTCTGAATCGTGAAAAAGAATAGTTATCTTCTCAGTCCTATGGGATTTGACTCCATTGACTCCAGTTATAGGAAGCCTTATTGTAATCCCCTAGTTAGCTGTACAAGGTCAAGTGTCATAATAGAAATACACAAACTCCCATAACTGTTAAATAAAGATACTTGAGGCAGAGTGGCAGGGGAAAATGTAGAAAATTTTGGGTCAAATACTAAGCAGAGTAAAAGTATGCAGCGGGAAGGGGGGAAATGAGTTAAAAAGAGGTATCTAAAGAGGGCTCTTAGCATTATGAAAAGTGTCTAGAGAGAGCTTCCTTGTGTTTGTCAGGAATCGTGAAAAACATGGCTGCCACCCCGGGCTCAGTCAGAGTGGCACAGAGACCAGAGCCTGAGGAAGGAGTGGTCAGCAGGATGACTAGGAGACTGACAGTGTTTGAATTCTTCCTGCAGGGGCTTGTCTGCACCTTGTTTTGCTTGCCCGATACCATAGTTAAAATGCAGCTGATAGCAGAAGACAACAGACTTAGATACCAGCTATGCAGGTAGTTTAACTTAAGATCAAATGGATTCATTATTCCTGAATTTGACCATTTATATTTAATCTGAGCTTCAGATAATAGTGAATATAGAGCTTGAATACTTTGAGAATCTGAACATCACCCAAAAGAAAAGAAGCTGTGCATTGGGTAGGTGCCACCACCGCACAGCTGGAGACTGCAGTGCTAGAGAGCTTGGTGCTTGTAGCATAGAAGCCTACACTGCAGTGGAGGACAGCAGCAAGCCGAGTTTACTCTTCCTGCAGAGAGAGGGATTGTTTCTTGTTGCAGCCTGTGTGGCTCTTAGGAAGAACTAGCAGAAGAGATGAGAGCTCTACAGTTATATAGCCCCGGAAGAAAAGTCCATTTTAGTGTTGGGGGGGTTGGGGAAGGGCTTTGAAGATTCTAAAATATTAAATTCTGCATTGTTAAAGAAAGATCGGGGCACTTGAGTGGCTCAGGTCATGATCTCAGGGTTCGTGGGTTCGAGCACCGCGTCAGGCCCTGTGCTGACAGCTCGGAATCTGGAGCCTGCTTCAGATTTTGTGTCTCCCTCCCTCTCTCTCTGCCCCTCCCCCAGGCATGTTCGTTCATTTCTTCTCTCTCTCTCTCTCTTTCTCAAAAATAAACATTAAAAATTAAAAAACAGAGAGAGAAAGAAAGAAAATAGAATATAAAGTTGGGAGGGGATTAGATAAAAAAAAAGGGGGGGGGGGCATTAAAAACTGTTGACCTGGGGCACCTGGGTGGCTCAGTCTGTTGAGCATGTTGAGTGTCCAAGTCGTGATTTTGGCTCAGGTCATGTTCTCACAGTCTGAGGGATCAAGCCCCAAGTCACACTCCTTGCTGAGCATTGAGCTGGCCTGGGATTGATTCATATTCATTCATATTCTCTCTCTCTCTCTCTCTCTCTCTCTCTCTCTCTCCCTCCCTCCCTCCCTCTCCCTCCCTCCCTCCCCCTCTCCCCCTCCCTCCCTCCCTCTCTCTCCCTCCCTCTCTCCCCTCCTCTCCCCTCCCCTCCCTCTCTCCCTCTCTCTCCCTCTTTCCCTCTGTTCCTGAGCCCCTCCCCCACCCCTTGCACTCTCTCTCTCTCTCTCTCTCTCTCTCTCTCTCTCTCTCTCTGGAAAAAAAAAAAAAAAAAAGACAGGACTTAGAGCAGTGTCAGTAATACAGTCCTATTAAAGTGAGAGAAAATCTCTGTGCATTGCAGTGGTGCTGGAGAAAGGGACATGCCAACTGCTGACAGTGGGTCACAGAAAGGTGGCAGGAGTCAGCCTGAAGACTGAGTTTTTAATCAGAATTTATTGTTTTGTATTTATTTTGGTCATAAAGGAGCTCTTAATATATATACATACATAAAAAGTTTTTAATATATCAATGTATTTGGCTGCCCAACTCAGTGAAACAAATTCAGTGTTGTATACATATTTACTTTCCTGTTTTCTCTAAGATATTTTGATAAGCTGGGCAAACATGTGACTTGTGGTCAAGATACTAGATCTATGAAAGCTTGTTTTCTCCTCTGTAAAATAACATCTACCTCAATGGGGCTGTTGTGAAATTTAATGATAATGTTAGTAAATATTTAATAAACTATATCACTATTACAGAAAAAAATCAGATGTCACAAATCTGTGAATAATGCCTGCCTATTCTGTGCCAGAACCGGGCTGAGTGTTGGGGTAAATATGCACACATGCTGTGGATGAGGCCCTCGAGGGTCTTGCAAGTCAGTGGTGGAGCAGGCATTTCAATAGGCTGAGAAAGTAAGTGCATCCTAGGTTTACAGGTACCATGCATGCCATTAGAGTGCTGCCTGAACACTGAGAAGCTGGGTGTGGATTCTGTCCTGAGGGAAGGAAGTGCCAGTCTTCTTAACTCAGAAGTTAAGGGGGCACCTGGCTGGCTCAGTAGGTAGAGTGTGTGGCTCTTGATCTTGGGATTGTGAGTTTGAGCCCCACGTTGGTTGTAGAGAGATTGCTTATGAACAAACAAACAAACAAACAGACTTCTAATATGGGCTCCTGGGTGGCTGAGTGGATTGAGCGTCTGACTCTTGATTTCGGCTCAGGTCCTGATCCCCGGGTCATGGGATGGAGCCCTGAGTCTGGTTCCATGCTGAGTGTGAAGCCTGCTTGGGATTCTCTCTCCCTCTCCCTTTGCCCCTTTCTCCCACTCATTCTCTCTTTAAAAAAAAAAAAAAAAAAAAAAGTTAATAAACTTTCCTGTTAGATGATAAAACAGTATATAAATGACTCTCAGTTTATGAATTCTAGAATTGTTCTTTGTGGTGCAATAGGCTACTACTGCTGCTCTGAACTAAGATCCTAACATTTTATTTTGTAACCATGATCTAAAAATTTACACTCGGCTCTCTCTCAGGAGTATGATGGAACCAAAAGCAAAGTCATGGTTTCAGGTAGATACAGACACTAATGAGAAATTTGCTTCATCTGACACTTTGGGGGTGACTCTGGCACTAGTTAAAGAGAAGAACTGGTAGAGGATCCACTATAATTAGATCTTAATCCATTAAACTAGATTAGAGGGGGGAAAGGCAACCTGTATAAATAAAACTTCATTTGAAATCTAATCGACACATTCTAAGTGGAAAGTTTTATATTTATTTACTCATCAGTTTGTTTTTTAAATGTAAACTCTATACCCAACATGGGGCTTGAACTCATGACCCCAAGATCAAGAGTCACATACTCCACCGACTGAGCCAGCCAGGTGCCCCCTAAGAAAAAAGTTTTGAATAATTTAATAGCTACAAGGCATATAAGGTTAGGTTAAAATACGTAATAATTTTTCAAAGTGTTATTATATTATTGTGTTATGTAATGTCATGTTCTTACCATCTCTGATCTTTGGTGCCTGTCTTTTATTCTGAATTAATGGGGGGGGGGGGGGGGGGGGGCGGGGGGGCTGGCCTCATTTAGTAAGCGATTTAGAAGCCCCGTCTGGTTTTTGTCCTTTCCTGGTGGCCTCTCAGGTTTTACTTGCTACAGCGTGGTAACATGTTTCTCTTTAGTATTCCATTCTTTATCACCCCTCCAGGTTAGATAGGACTGAGATAAGAACCAGGATTTTCTAAGAAGACCTCTCACACTATTAAGGAGAGCGTTTCAGACATAATAGTCTGATTGCACTTGGTCTTTCAGTCTTTTTTTTTTTTAAACGTTTTATTTATTTTTGAGACAGAGAGAGACAGAGCATGAACGGGGGAGGGGCAGAGAGAGGGGGAGACACAGAATGGAAGCAGGCTCCAGGCTCTGAGCCATCAGCCCAGAGCCCGACGCAGGGCTCGAACTCACGGACCGCGAGATCGTGACCTGAGCTGAAGTCGGACGCTCAACCGACTGAGCCACCCAGGCGCCCCAAGGTCTTTCAGTCTTAAGATAAAGGGCAAACGAGAGGTTTAGGATTAGAATGGCCATAGAAACTTTTTCAGGGAGAGCTCAACCAAAAAGCACAAAACTCCCACCTTTCTTGGTAAACTACCGTCAAAATTGAAATATTTAGCCCCTCCCTGGCATCAAAGCCCAAGCCCCAGAAAGCATATTAAGCCACCGACTACATCAGAAACTCACTGACACAACTGTCCTGGAAATAAAAAGGTTTCCAGTGGTAAGAGCTAGGTTCTTAGTGGCCTGAGATGTTTATTTCAAAGCAGCTCCTGTAATTTCTGAAAAAAAGCCAAGTTATATTTATGAGAGTCTGAAAATTACATAAATCTAGATCCAAAATACAGTACACTGTAGTGAGAGATTGCTTGTTCAGTCTGAGCTTCACCCTGACCGTGAATCAGTGTGTGGAGAGTGTGTGGCACGCATCACTCGAGTAGCTGCCACAAATGGCATCGGGATGTCTGACGGGATACAAGGCTGGCCGCATCATCCAGGGAACATCAAGAATGTGGCAGGCAAAACAAACGACTAGGATAGGAAATGGGCAGGAGTGCTGGTGTCCTGGGGGGAGGGGTAATCTGAGGGGCAGAGTCCCAGGAGACTGGTGGATGTGGAATTGGCAGACACAGATTCAGTGGCTCCTTGCGCTGGTACCAAGGCAGGAGATAAAGCACCTTGACACCTTGACCTCAGGTTGTACCTCAGCTGGCTTTACTTGGTCAAGATGGAACTGCGGAAAGAGCTGCCTAGACGTTTCGGTTATGGTGGTAGAGTGCCCAGTCGTAACCAGAGGCAGGCATCTGTTGTCGAAGTAGTTGATACTAAACAGACATATGTATTGAATATCTCAGTATTGGTTGAAATGTGTCATTCCTGAAGGTTTTTCTGGAAACATGTATGCTCACTCTGGATTCTGGGCTGGGAGAGCAGCAGTGAGGGCAGGTGAAGCAGGCGGGTGTGTGGGGAAAGAAGGGAAGTTGGAGGAACTCAGCTTGGGTGCCTGGCTCTTGCACAGGCTGAACTTCGGGTGACTCGCTGTTTGCCTGAAAAGCAGGAGAGAGAATTGGGGGGAGTGGTCAGTGGGCAAGAGTGCTGGCTGTAACAATAAGAGGTGACCCTGAGGGGCAGGGTGTGGACGAAGACAAGGACACTCACGGGCCCAGATGCAGAACGGGTTAAAGCCTTCCCTTTTGCTGGCGCCTTCCGAAGTCGGCCAGAGGGAGCCCTCCGGGGCCGGCCTTGGGTTCTCCTATTGCAGTGGTGGTGGGAGGGAGCAGGCGGGGGCGCGGCCCGGCTCGCCTCCCGGGCAGCCTTTCCTCCAATCACCAGGCCGAGAGCGCCGGCTGAGCACACCCCCTCCCGACTCTGCAGCAGGACGGCTGGGCCCTCTGCCTGGCTCGCTCACTCGAGCTCAGCTCCCCCTCCTGCCATCTTCCGTTGCAAAGCATTTCTGGGAGCTGCATGTGGGTGACGCAGCAGCATTGTTCGCAGGCACAGGAAGCCGCGGCTGAGCTGAAGGGCTCGAGAAGGAGCTCAGAGCACGACACGCTGCTCCCTCTGGGTAGCCTCAAGGGTTATAGCTGGACTGCCCCGCCTGATGTACTTTGGGAGATTCCAGAATTTTCAAGTAAATCAGGATTTTCCTAGAGGCAGAAAACCTAAACTCCTTCAGCACAACTTCCAATACAGAAAACAAAACAAAGACGCTGGGGAAACTTCAACCAAGAGCTTCAGCAGCTCCAGAGCGACGAGAAACGCAAGGTCAGGCGGGTGGGCGGCAAACCCTTTCTGGCTCGGGGTGTGTGTAACTGTAGGGACTTTGTCTCAGCGGAAGAGGCGGAAGAACAGCCTACCAGGGGACTCCAGGACAATGCTCAGGTTACTTGGTGTTGCTCTAGCCGTCATTGCACTTGTTCCCTCTCCTGGTGGGATGTGCTCTTGAATTGGGTCTCTTGGCTTTGGGGAATCCTTTTTCCTTCTCTTCCCAGACGCCCGCTGTTCTCTTCCCCTTCCTGTGATGTGTGGGGTGTGGGCTTGTGTTTGAATGTTCTCCCGAATGCCAGGAGCCTAGATAGGCGTCAGCCTTTCCGCACTCCACCCCCGCTCCCTGTCCCAAACCCCCTCTGGTGAAGGGTGGTGGCTGCTTTATATGGTTTCTTGGAGGGCCTCAGCTGGAGTCTGCCTTTTTTGATGAAGCAGGGCGAGTTTGGTTGTCTGGCCCCAACAAAATAAGGCTTGGAAGGAAATCTGCATTTCCCTCCACACCCACACAGACCCCGGTAACAGAGTCGTATATGTGTGAACAGCTGCCCCCCACCCCCCACGCAGACACAGTTTCTCCACCTACCTTTCCTTATCCCCCACAAAAAATCTTGCAGGTAGGTTGAGACTTATTTTGGTGAACGGTTAGGTTCCTTTTGCTACTCTTAAACAATTGTGGATCTTTCTGTGAGGTCTGTTTTGCTGAAAGTGGAAAGTCCCTGTTTGTGGACAGCTCAGTGCTCTCCGGGGCGGCAGAGGAAATGGGCAGAGTCCTGCTCCTCAGCAGTAGACATGGGGGAGGGGAACTGTGCACTCCCTCGCACACGTTTTGAATGGACCTGAATTTTTCACCCTAGGGAGATTAGGAGTCCAAGCCGGAGCCCAGTCCCAGAGCCTTAGTCCCACGTGGCACCGCACCCCGCCTCTTCACCCCCACGCTGTGCGGTGCTAAACAGGAGACTTCAGAATAGGATGTCATAGCAACTTGAAGTAAATAAAACGTCTGCAAATGAAATCAGTTTGGGGGAGGGTGAGAGGCAGCTGGAGACTTGGCAAAGGGGTTCTTCGTAGAGGAGCTTCCTGGGTGTTTTAAAGGGTCTTTCTGAGTCCCAACTCGAATTTGGAGCATGATCCTTGGTAGAGAAGTGCCACATGCTTCAAAAAGTCCTGGTCTCTAGGCACAGAGCCCACAAGATTATGGAAATGATTATTAAAGATGGCCTAGGCATGCTTATTGTCCAGGATCAAAGTTGAGTGTTCACTGAAACAGTTAATACCCTGTACACAGTAGGGCAACCTGAAAGGAATCTTGTCACTTGTCTTCTGGATTTGTGTTCTTTTGCTGTTGTCCTTGCTGCAGGGCGCATGAGGTCAGAGGAAGAGGGATTTCGTTTTCTGCTCTAAGGTTCAGGATTCAGAAATTTCTGTCGAAAACATAAAGGCTTGCTTCCAAATAACACTCAACCAGTATGATTCACTTAAGTGGTAGTTTCTTACTGTAGCAGTGTCCTCAAGTCATTCAAACTGGATTGGCTAAAGCCATCAAAACTGTTGCCCCTAAATTGTTCCTGTTCCATTCCAGAATAAAGCCAAATGATTGACTGTGTGTGTGTGTGTGTGTGTGTGTGTGTGTGTGTGTGTGTGTGTGTGAGAGAGAGAGAGAGAGAGAGAGAGAGAGAGAGAGAGAGAGAGATTAATCGATTGGTTAATTTGAAGTTGAGATTTCTGTAATCAGACTTAGAAGAACAGAGCTCTGGGTTGAATCAAGACATTAAGATTGTTGTTCTGTTCATATTATTAATTAAGTATTAGCCAGTCTTTTTTGCCACTTTGCTGAGATCTGCAAAATGAAAGCAGTACTTCTTGATAATTATCACTGGTGTTGAAAAGTAAGGGGGCAATATAAAGTTTTACTGCCATGTATAGAACTGTGTGCCAAGTAACACTTGTCGCCCCATAGCTAGTTACTTCAGCATACGTATTAACAGTACAGTGAGTATGCAGGTACGGGGTTGGGAGCAAAGGTAAATTCAAAGTCTTGATAGTACTACAGTAGTTTGAGTTTTCTCTTTAATCTTCAGTTTATTTGTTTGGCAGTGAGTCTCTAAATGAAGGGAAAACACAGCTGCCAGCCTGCCCTTCCCATGTCGCTTGTGGGGACTGAGGCTAAGTCTGGATGCTGTTGGGAGTGGTTGGCTCTTTGTTCACTGTGTCCTGCTTTTCTTCCCCCCTCTTCTATCCTATTCTGCCCTTAGATTTTGCTGGAGGAGCTTGCCAACAGCGATCCCAAGTTAGCCCTCACTGGAGTCCCTATAGTACAGTGGCCAAAAAGGGATAAGGTAAGAAACTATTGTTCTTATCTTCAGGCTGCTGAAGCATTTTGCTAGCCGACTGTCACCATTCCGGGAAGAAAAAGAACAACTAGAGGCAGACAGCTTTTGGTGCATTAATATGAACTGACAGAAAATCATTACTCAGTTCTGTTTTAACTCTTAGGTCAGGGTAATTGGCTATCTTTAGAGGTGACTCTGTTAACGGAACTATCAAACCAGAAACCTGCCTCCAGGTTTGGATGCAAAAGTGTGCATTTGTTCACCAGAATGGATCAGTTCCTAGCCTTCTGGCCCAGTGATTCGGTCATTTTCAGATATTTTTTAAAACTAGTTAAAATAATTACATACATATTCAAATGGCTGGAGTATTTCTATGATGGCCTGAGTGTACACGCAAGAGTCCCCTTCATTTGGATTTTTCAGTATCAAAAAGAGAAGGAAAGGAATCACCTGTAAGTTAATAAACTGTCAGGTATGAATTTTCATGCCTCTTCAGTTAGGTCCTGTGTAGTTTTTCCCATATTGTCCTTTGTCAAGGTTATTTATCAAATAAATGTAAGGGCTAGCATTCTGATCCTGCCCATGGGTCTGGCAAATACATAGGCCCTTCTTTGGTGTTCCCCGGTTGAAATTTGCAGAGCCATCACATTCCAGGAGTGTTTAGGTGAATAGCTGTGAAAGATGTCTTAAAGAACCACTTCTTACTACCGGGGTGGAGGAGTCCCACTTGGCCTGGGCTTGACCACATGAGACTGCCTCAGAACAGTTTAGGCATCTCTGGCTGTTCAGTGTTTTGTGTCAGGAACATGTTTGAGGCACCGCGGAAAAAACTGAAAGACCCAGTCCTTGTTCTTGAAAAGATCACCAGCTGGACAAATACAAGCACTAAAATTATAAACATAACTTGAGGGATGTATTTTACTGGAGTGTCTGTTATGTACCAGACTCAGAGTAATAAAGAAATGAGCAAGATTCATCTCGCCCTCAAGTAGTTTATCGTCATCTTTAGGAGTATCTTCTGAGTAGTAATACCCAGGATAGGGAAATATTGGAGGGTCCCTGGAATGACATTTGGTACATAGAAAGCCTCAGGGAGGGGTGAATCTCACAGCTCAGCAGAGTGAGAGGGACGTGACTGAAGTAGATAGCCTGAAGGGACTGGCAAACCTTGTCTTTGAAGGTAATACGTAGGTGATAAGTAGAGTAAAATCAATAAATGTTTTAGGTTTCGCAGGCCACGCGGTCTCTGTCGGCAACTTCTCCACTCTGTCATTGCAAGTGAAAGCAGCCATAGACCAGACAGAAAACAAATGAACATCATGGTACTCCAGTCAAATTTCATGTACAAACAGGCAGTGGGCAGATTTGCCCACGGGCCATAGTTTGCCAAGCCTTGTGATCTTCTACCCCCTCCAGCCCTTAAAGCTACTTGATACATTTGACCTCACCGCTTTCTCTTTCTAGCTTAAATTCCCCACCCGGCCAAAGGTGCGGGTTCCTACCATCCCCATCACAAAGCCTCACACTATGAAACCAGCTCCTCGGTTAACACCTGTGAGGCCGGCTGCTGCTTCCCCCATAGTGTCAGGAGCCCGGCGGAGACGAGTGCGCTGTCGAAAATGCAAAGCCTGTGTGCAAGGAGAGTGTGGTGTCTGCCACTACTGCAGGGACATGAAGAAGTTCGGGGGGCCTGGTCGCATGAAGCAGTCGTGTGTCCTTCGGCAGTGCTTGGCAGTAAGTGGTCTGCTGGATACAGAGCTTGGGGGAGGGGTGGTGGTGCCAAAAGGACTGAAATGCAGGTAGTAGAGGGTGGTAGAGCCTTCAGAGATGGAGAGGAGAAGTTACTCTCTCTCTCTGGCTTGCTTTGTTTTGCCCCATTTCTCTCTGAGTTCAGAAGGAAGATACCTCACACTAAAAATTATCCCGTTTAACCTTTCAGCCTTGCTCGCCCAGTTTTCAAATGAGGGAGCAGTGTTTCAAGGGCAAATCACTGCTTCTTGTCCCCTCTTTAACTGGATTAGAAAGGAAGGACCTGGGAGGCCTGGGATAGACTGGTGAAAATAAACTGGTCTCTGTCAGTCTCTAGTTCTCAGCTGGTTCACTCTCCCTATCCTCTTTCTCATCTAGTTTTCCTACCAGAAACCTCTTTTCTCCACCTGGTTTCCTTGGTCCCTAAGTGTTCCCAGGAGAATTAGAGGAAGCAAATCACTCGTCTTCAGTTAAAGGGAAGCTAAACCGATAAGGATCTAAGTCTGCTCTTTTCTTGGTTTCTGTCTTTGTCCTCTTGTAGCCCAGACTGCCTCACTCAGTCACATGTTCCCTCTGTGGAGAGGTGGATCAAAATGAGGAGACACAGGACTTCGAGAAGAAACTTATGGAATGCTGTATCTGCAACGAGATTGTTCATCCTGGCTGCCTCCAGGTGAGGAGAGGCCAAAGGGGCCCCTAAGGTCTCAGGTACTGAGTGGAGCAGAGGAGGGTGGGAATCCCCGATCTGGACCATCAGCAATGGGCTATGTAGTGGTCTAACATCTGTCCTTGATTCATGGTCTACACTGTGTGTCAGCCACTGGCTCAACCCTGAGGACAGTCTCGGACACAGAATAATAGTCCTGTTCCCTGCCCTCATGGAGCTTGCGGTCTGGCCTCCATAGAGTGTGTTTGGAGTCCCCAGGCCATCATGGAACTGCCTGGTCTATTTGGGAATGCCTTGTGCCTTTAAGCATCTCTCCTGTGTACTTGACTGTATCTCTGGATGTCAGTTCCTGAAAGATGGTTAGAGTAATAGTATCAGCTAACGTTTAATGAGTGTATCAGGCTTGGTTCACACTTGAGGGCCTTTAAGAAAAAATGATAGAGGTTGTGCCTGGGTGGCTCAATCAGTTAAGCATCTGACTCTTGGTTTTGGCTCAGGTCATGATGTCACAGATTGGGAGTTCAAGTAAAAAAAAAAGAGAAAATGATAGAGGGGCACCTAAGGTGGCTCAGTCGGCTCAGGCTATGATCCCAAGGTCGTGGGATCAAGCCCCGAGTCCAGCTCTGCACAGAACGTGGAGCCTGCTTAAGATTCTTTCCCTCTTTCTCTCCCTCTCTCCCTCTTTCTCTCCCTCTCTCCCTCTCTCCCTCCCTCCCTCCCTCCCTCTCTCTCTCTCTCTCCCCCCGCCCCCCCCCCGCCACTCTTCACCTGCTCATGTGTGTGCTCGCTCGCTCTCTCTAAAAAAAATCTTAAAAGGAAAGAAAAAGTGATAGGGAAGCTGATACAGTCTTTAGGAGGTAGCATCAAATCTTTAAGCATAGGCCCTGGGCCTAAGTATGCGCCAGAGCTCCTTAAGTGATACTAATATGTGGCTGGGGTGGACAACCATTGTTTTATATGCATTCTCTTGTTTACATCTTTTAAGATAGCCCTGTGAAGTTGGATCTACCCTGTTTCTTCATTCTTTAAAGGGCATTGGTGCTGGTACTTTGTCGATTTTTCCAAAGGTGTCAGCTATATCATGACTGCCACCTGGCTGACAATGATTGTAAGATACGGTTAATTGTGAGAAGCAGCTCAATTTTAGAAATATTCAAATGTGAAAAAAAATATGCATCTTAAGATCAGTAAAATTAAGGTATCCTCTCCATGCTGATAAACGAAGCATTTACTATATGTCAAGCTTTTATCTAAACACGTTATTTAACAAGTAATTCATTTAATCCTCACCACACCCTTATAGGAGTATTTATGTGCACTGTACAGTTGAGAACAGAGTCACAGAGACTAGGCTACAGTCTCTGAACCCAAGCAATCATAATTACTATGCCCCACTATCAAGATGAGGTCTGGCACCATTCCGAATAGTGTGGTCAGTTCCTTTAGCAGAGAGGCATGAGATGCTCAAGAAATAAATGTGTCGGGAAAGATACATATAGAAGTCTGCAGACCCCAGATTGACACAGACTCTTGGGAATCTCCTCGTGGAATCTAACTTTGATCAAGTAACCAAGAGTGAAGGTGACCAGTCTCCTAGTGGCTAGGAGTGGGGCTGAATGACTCTTGGTTTTTCTCCCCGATGGGCCGATGTGTTTACAAATGGGTAAAACTTCCAGGTTCTTCCCAACCATGTGGCTGTTATTGTTTGATAAAGGAGCCTTAAGAAACAGGCTTTTTTTTTTTTTTTTTTTGAATGAGACAGATTTTTAACATCCCTGTCTTCCTCTAGATGGATGGAGAGGGGTTGCTTAATGAGGAATTGCCAAATTGCTGGGAGTGTCCAAAGTGCTACCAGGAGGACAACTCAGAGAAGGCCCAGGTAAGGAAGCTTTATCCAGACTGCACCGGAGAAGAAAAGAAACGTCCAGCTTAGGGGATGGCTAGAGTCTGTTTGCCTTTGCGTCTTTGTTCACATGGTTTTTCTGACCATGGAGGTGATTTTGTATTTTGTTTGATAACTTTTTTTCCCCCCTCTTCGGTTAATTATTTGGTTTTCTTTTGTTTGAGTTTTTGTGTTACTGAATATTGTTCCACTTGGGGTCTGCAAATTGCCGAGGTCCTCTTACACTCTGAGACCCTAGAAAAAGAGGCAGCATAGCTAGGCTGTGTGAGGAGGGCAGTGAGGCGAGCACGGTTGCTCCTGAGGAATGACACTAGAGGGAAGGCAGTGACCTGAGGCAGCTAGTAAATACAGTGGTGTGCCGGAGTTTCCAGTTAAGCGGGCTCACATTTTTGTCCTCTTCACCTTTATGGCCCTACAGAAAACCCTACCCTTGTGCCCTACACAGGCAGCCCCTCCCTGCAAGGGGACCCGTGCCATGACCTTGGCCCTGAGTAGCTGACATTGCTGGCCCGATGGGTAATACCAAAGGGCCAAGAGGACTCTAGTTGATCAGGCCAGGAGGAATAAGACCTGTTGAGGGCACAGACAGAGGAGGCAGCTGGCCTAGTGGCAGCCATCCAGGCACAGTGGTCTCCTCCAGGCACATTGCACAGGAGTAGGGACAAGTTTCCTGGTCTGTCTGTTTCTTCCCACTTGGGTACTGAGGTGACTGAATTTTCATTCTATATATGTTTGAAGGGCAGGGATTTCTAGAGTGGACTAGTGCTGAAGTTCTCCTTATCCCAAGTTCTTAAACTAGGGGTTCTTAAACATTTTCTCTTCATTGACGACAGCGGAGGCAGTAGTGGTGGTGTTTGCCTCCTTGCCACAGCAGGTAGGGGGACAGATGCCTCATTTTATCTTTTTTAAGTTTATTTATTTTGAGAGAGAGGGAGAGAGCACATGTGTGCACACAAGTTGGAGAGGGGCAGGGGGTGGGGGGGAGGGAGAGAATCCCAAGCAGACTCCGTGCTGTGAACACAGAGCCTGACGCAGGGCCCGAACCCATGAACCATGAGATCATGACCTGAACCGAAACCAAGAGTCAGATGCTTAACTGACTGAGCCACCCAGGTGCCCCAGGTGGCTGTATGTTAGTATTGCCTTCTTGCATTGCAAAAGCCAGCACCCACAAGGTAGTCATTCTCTTCCAACCACAGTGCCCTATGAATGTAGAGGAAAGGGAGCAGACTTGTTGCTGAGGGACAGAAACCATCTCCTTGAGGAAAATGTGAACCACTGCTCACTGATCCCTAGTGGAACACTGGTTCAGCCTCATCACGGCGGAGTCATGGTGGCCCCAGAAGGAGACAAGTGGCGTAGGATGAGGTCGTGGACCTTTATGGAATGTCAGCTTCACTGAACCAAAATTCCTCTTTTTCATCCAGAGTAGATTCCTTTGGAGCAGGGTGGTTCCTCAGAGGTTCTCATTCTCTGCTTTATATTCCATGCAGTTGGTCTCTAAGGATAGGGTAGGGTGCTGAGTGGAAGAAGCAGCCTGGTGGAGTCCAGCTCAGACACCAGTGGAGCTAAAAGTGGTGTTTACTTCTGTCAGATTCTGCGTTCTAGTTTAAATGGTATATGTAGGCTGCTTTTCTTCTACCACAGGCATCTCTCTTCTATCAAAAGCATCTCCTGGGTGAAGGAGTTAAATTAGAGATAGAACTAAAAACGGTCAGATTGCATAGGGGTAAAGTTGTGGCCTCTTTAAAGGGTATCTTTATCCAGGGAATTATAATCCAGAAATTGGGGCAAGAGATGAATAAGGTGGGCTGTGGAATCGTGCAGCCCAAATTTGGATCTCACTCCTCTATACTTGAACACAAACCTTTTTGTCACAGGTAGATTTCCCAAGTGACCTATTTTAAGGGTTTTGTTCTGTAATCAGCTTTCTCGGCACAGACTTAAGCTCGGTTGCTGATCGAGGCAGATTGCAGACTAGACTCTGAGGAGGTGACCACCCTGTAGCATGCAGGTACCCCTTTCCCCATAGAAGAGCGGTGATCTGTCTTCTCTCTAGTCTCCTGAGAGCAGTAGTGAGGCTCACCCCGTAAATGTAGAGGGTTTTGGAGAAAGCACTGATGTGGCTCTTTGGGGGCCTGTTTTGCAGAAGCGGAAAATGGAAGAGAGTGATGAAGAATCCGTGCAAGCCAAAGTCCTGCGGCCCCTGCGGAGCTGCGACGAGCCCCTCACGCCCCCGCCTCACTCACCCACTTCTATGCTACAGCTCATCCATGACCCGGTTTCCCCTCGGGGTATGGTGACTCGGTCATCCCCTGGGGCTGGCCCCAGCGACCACCACAGTGCCAGCCGGGATGAGCGCTTCAAACGGCGGCAGTTGCTGCGGCTGCAGGCCACAGAGCGCACCATGGTACGGGAAAAGGAGAACAATCCCAGCGGCAAAAAGGAGCTGTCTGAAGTTGAGAAAGCCAAGATCCGGGGATCGTACCTCACTGTCACGCTACAGAGGCCCACCAAAGAGCTCCACGGGACATCCATTGTGCCCAAGCTGCAGGCCATCACGGCCTCCTCTGCCAACCTTCGCCATTCCCCCCGCGTGCTAGTACAGCACTGCCCAGCCCGAACCCCCCAGCGTGGGGATGAGGAGGGGCTGGGGGGAGAGGAGGAGGAAGAGGAGGAGGAGGAGGAGGAAGATGACAGTGCAGAGGAGGGGGGTGCAGCCAGGCTGAATGGCCGGGGCAGTTGGGCTCAGGATGGAGACGAAAGCTGGATGCAGCGGGAGGTCTGGATGTCTGTCTTCCGCTACCTCAGCCGCAGAGAACTTTGTGAATGTATGCGAGTGTGCAAGACGTGGTATAAATGGTGAGCAGGGATACAGGGATCAGGAATAGGGGTATGGGAGCAGGTGGCAGGTTTTCCATAAGAGAACTGCATGCGTCCTGGCATCTGGAGCTTGCTGGGTCTCAAAGGGTTGAATCCACTCTGTCTGTTCCCTAGACAGTGGGTCCTGTTACAGCTGTGGCCAGTCGTGCCTATAGGTGTGGCCCTTTGCCTCCTCTCCCTGCTCCGACCTTTCGCATCTCTCTTTTTACTGAACATATGAAACTGATCTGGGGGATGGACTTACATAGTTTGTGCTAAAACTTCAGTCCACAGAGCTGCGACGGTTTTCCCCCTCAAGTAAGCCGCACTCATCACACATCTGTTGAGAGCCTGTGATGATGTGGTGGTCACTGTTATTGGTGACACAGATGACTGCTTTTAAGCCCCTGCCTCAATTACCTCTCCATCTAATGAAAGGGGTGGACATGCTTTTCAAAAAATTTGAATGTTTCCACAGTTTTCCAGTTGTTTGTTCTTATCCCAATACGACCTACCATTTCTTCTCAAAAGGGTGATGCTTGGACCACTGGCATTACCTGGGGTCATGTTAGAAACGCAGATTCTCAGGGTCCATTTCAGTATGGCCTGAGTCAGAGCTTTGGGGGTGGAGCCAAGCAAACTGTTTTTAACACTTTTTCCAGGGGCTTCCGATACACTGCTCTATCATAAGCAGCTTGTTTCTGCCATAGAAGTCTTATGTGCCACTGGTGAAATATTTTCAGTCTTTAAATAAAGACCTCATTCTTTACAAACACTAGTTTTATTTCCCAAATCTGAATTAATATGTGATCTACCCAAATTCTCCTAATATTTTCTCTTTGTAGAGCTAGTGGTCCTGCCTGGCTCTATTCCTCAGTTTCCAGGCTGAGCCACATAAGACTGCCATTATGTGCTGTCTCCCCTTCCCCTGCCAACCAGACTCTGAGCCGGGCTGGGAGGCAGGGGCTGTAAAATATTAAACAGCAGCCTGCATGTTGCAGTGCTATTTGTGGCCTGTGGACTGTAGATTGCAGTGGAAAGGCAGGCCTTTCGCTTTCAGTTCTGGCCTGGACTGGACCAGAAAATATAAAGATAGCCCTGAGGCAGAAACGCAAGATGGGAAGAAGACTCTCCAGGCCCGATAATAAAGAGCCTCTTTCTGCCTGATACAGTAGTGGGCTCTTTCTAGAGCTTAAAGGAGGACTGACTGTAGATATGCTGAGGAACGCCTGCATCTCAGGCAGCTGGGTATGACTGACAAAGGAGAGAATGAAGGCAAGCCTAAGGCTTCAGGCAGCAGGAAGTCAATTTTTTAAATAATTCCTTATGTACACTTTGGTGGGAGCCATACCATTTTAATGCACATGAGAGAGTATAGTATACTGTTTGTCGTGTGTTCCTAACCACTGCGCTGTATTCCCAGCCCTTCCACAGTAAATCGGTGAACTGGTCAAGTTGCCTATTACTTAACCTGTAGGGCTGCCATAGAGGACAGGCCCTTTTGTCTGAGGATTAAAAAAACAAAAACAAAAAAACCCCAGCAGGGCATGATCCTTGTCTGCTTATAGAAGAACCTGGGGAGGGTGACACTCCAGGTGCTCTGTGTTTTCTAGAAGCCTGCAGTACCCTTTGATGGGAGCTCCTCTGACAAGGAGTATCACGTTATTGACGGATAGTGTTCTCTCCTTCTGTCACAGGTGCTGCGACAAGAGACTTTGGACAAAAATTGACTTGAGTAGGTGTAAGGCTATTGTACCCCAGGCCCTCAGTGGCATCATCAAGAGGCAACCAGTTAGCCTGGACCTCAGTTGGACCAACATCTCCAAAAAACAACTGACGTGGCTCGTCAATAGACTGCCAGGTGAGCAGGCAGGGAAAGCTGAGTTACAGGCAGTGCTTAAAACTGCTTTAGGGCAATTTAGGGCAACAGTCCCATTCCATTGTTGTCTTTCTGCTTAACAAGGGATTCACCCAGGGCCACCTTAACTGCCAGTCCCCAGGCGGCACCCCAGACTAGCTGGACTAGCCAATCATTGCCCCGGACAATGAAGAGAATGGGTCTTCTCAACCCAACCACTGAAGAGATTTGAGTAAGATGTTGCCATGATCAGCCCCTTAGAATGCTTTGTTCCCCTCAGCATTTTGAGGTCTTGGGAAGACAGTGTCTCGCATACTACGTTGCTCCTGTAGGAACTAAGTAATTGGTTTTACCACCAAAGCTAGAAAATGTCATATAGCAGACCATAGGAATTTTTGAACTGGATTTCTAGACTGAGAATCCGTTTTACCGTGGTCACATCAGCTCGTCGTTGAGGCTTTGGATGTGCTGATAGAGTATACGATTGCATGTCTGTTTCTTCCCGCTGCAGGACTGAAAGACCTCCTCCTAGCAGGCTGTTCCTGGTCTGCAGTCTCTGCCCTCAGCACCTCCAGCTGCCCCCTTCTCAGGACCCTTGATCTTCGGTGGGCAGTGGGAATCAAGGACCCTCAAATTCGGGACTTGCTGACTCCACCGGCTGATAAACCAGGTGTGCTCTGGGCCTGACTTCTCTGTGGTCACCTGAGGGTAGCTTTGTCTTTCGACAGACTTTGTCCTCAGAAACTAAAAAAGTGTTACAAATGATGCTGTGGATGAGTGCAAATGGAGAACAGAGCAATGGACTCAAGGTTAGCTATTTACAGCCAGTTACCTGCCTGCAGATAAAGGAGGGGCTACTCCGTCTCAGGGGTATTGGAGTTTGGGGCCCAGAGAGTATAATCCTGAGGAAGGCCGGGAAGGCTTCATGGTTGAGGTGGAACATTAAAAGCTGTTTGCATTATGGTCTAAAAAAGTGTGGGAGTGTGAAAAGGGGTGGAGCATTCCACACATACCCTTTTGCTCTATAAGTGAGGCATAATCTAGCAGCTGGGAAGAAAGAAAACGTGTCTGGTTTCCTAGAAACTGCCCCCACACACTGCTCACTACAGGCAGGGCTGGGTGTGGGCAGTTCGCTCAACCGCTTCAAGAAGGCCTGGCCAGGAAGGAGCTGAAGCTGCCTGAGGCTTTGGAGCTGGACCAGAGTTAAGAGTTTTGACCTAGGTTCTTTTCTGTGCAGGTCAGGACAATCGCAGCAAGCTCCGGAACATGACTGACTTCCGGCTGGCAGGCCTTGACATCACGGACGCCACGCTTCGCCTCATCATTCGCCACATGCCCCTCCTTTCTCGACTCGACCTCAGTCACTGCAGCCACCTGACAGATCAGTCCTCCAATCTGCTCACCGCTGTCGGGTCTTCCACTCGCTACTCCCTCACAGAGCTCAACATGGCAGGTATGCTGCTGTGATGTTTCATGACAGACGGTACCCCGTGCCTCCTGGAGGGCCCAGCCCTCCCTGGAACTTGACCAGTAAAACAATGAACTTGGGTCTGTTGACTGAACTGTGTTAATTCGTTTCCTCACACCTGAACAAGGGCTCTGATTTCTCACTCTCTGTTTTAACTGATGGGGGTGGAGGCCCAAGTAGTTGTCAGGTGCCTAAGGTCATGGCCAGCTGCCAGCCACAGCCTGGTCAGCTTTCCAGTGCAGGGAGTGAGGCATCAGGGGGCACTTCCCGTCTCTGAGCCAGGTAGTTACAAGACACAGAGGGCTTTTGCTGAGCATTTTAAAGGAAAGAGCTGGGGAATCGAGCGGCAGAGGCAGGTGCCTGTGGCAGTATGTACCCAGCATTGTCCTCGTTGTCACTTTCCCCACAGGTTGCAATAAATTGACAGACCAGACCCTGATCTACCTACGGCGCATCGCCAATGTCACCTTGATTGACCTTCGAGGATGTAAGCAGATCACTCGAAAAGCCTGCGAGCACTTCATCTCAGACTTGTCCATCAACAGTCTCTACTGCCTGTCTGACGAGAAGCTGATACAGAAGATCAGCTAAAACACACACAGCCCAGACTGAACAGGAAACCGATCTTCCCCTGACTCCCCAGCCAGGAGAGCCTCTCTCCCCGACCCTGCACGGGCTCTGAGGCCAGCGTCACACTCCCTCTCTGCTCTCCTGCCCCTTGAGCCCTTTCCCTACAGGCTGGGCAGAGAGGGTGGTAGACACCAGGCTTACCTGCCTGCTCCTCTCCCTCCTAAGGAGAAAGGAGTAGCAAGCAAATCGATCCGAATCCGAGGGGAAAGCACAGGCTCTGTGCTGTCAAGGTGCCTGCTCGCTTGCTCGCCTGCCCGCCCGCCCGCTCACTCACCGGCCAGGAGGCCAGGCTCTCAGTTTGGGGTGTCTGTGCAACCATCATCTGTGCTGGGCCCTGGGGCCCTTCTCCCCATCCACGGTCCCCAGCCGTGCCTGGTTCTGAGCAAATTTCCAGGGAAGAAAGCGGCCCTGTCTCCATGGCCAGGTTCTCCTCGTGGTGTCCAGTGCGTGTCTCTCCTCTACCACACTCTCCCCGCGTATGCAGGAGGGGCCAGCAGCAGCCCCGGGAAGGCTAGACCCGTGCCGATCATACTGGTGCTGTTGAGGTGTCTAAAACCTCTCATCCGTGTCCACGCTCTCCCCCTCCCTGTAGCTTGATCCTGTCCGATGCTCGTGGTGGTTCACGTAATGAGGTTACCCCACCCCAGACTTGCCCGCTAGTCTCTACGAGGTCCTTGTTGCACTTATCGGGGTTGAAGCTCTTCAGAGGAGCCGGAACTGTGTACCCCAGGGACACCCCCATTTTATTGCTTCCTAGGCAGATTCTGAGACAGGCACCATCTCCTTGTTCCCCTCCCTCGTTAGCCTCCCACTGCCCTTTCCACATGTTCCTCCTTCCTGCCTGGATAGGACTTTCCCAGGATGCGTGTCCTCAGAGGGAGCAGCCGATATCCCCCGGCTGGGGAGAGCAGAGAGCTGGGCTCGGTCCCACCTGCCTCCCAGCAGGCTCTGGGTCTCCAGTGGGTGTAGCCCCCAGAGCCCAGGCCTGTGTTTAGCCCCAGTGGCTCACTGATCTAGCACCTTGTGGGGGGGAGGGGGGTCCTGCTTTGAAGCCAGTCACCTGCCCTCTGCCTGCAGCCGTGGAAGGGGGTGTGCATGTGCCTCTGTGTGTGTGGCTGAGTGTATTACACGTGTGTGTGGAGGGAGGGAGGGAGGGGAGCATGGTGTCTCCCACCCCACCGCCCTGTGTTGAGCCCCATCAGCTGCCCCCTTTTACTTTGCATTGAACGGCCTGTCCAAAGATCCTCTCTCTAGGGCAGCAGAGAGCTTTTTGCACTTTAAAAAAAAAAAAAAGGAAAGAAAGGTCGGAATTTCTTTTGGGTCAATATTTAAGTGTGTGAGGAGATGCTCAATAGCAGCAGCCTGTGGCAAGAGCTTATAAAGGACGGATGCGGATTTGCACTCTGCTCCCCACCTGTGAGGATAGCGATAGCACAACCTTGCCCCGCCTTCTCGTCCTCCGGCCCCTCCCTTCCTGGCCCCTTTCCTGCAGCCCAGCCTCGGGCTCCCCTCCTCCCAAAACCCTCCAGGGGGAGGAAACCCTACAGGGGAGGGGGAGGGGACGGAGCCCAGGCCCCGGGGGTCTGAAACGTGAGCCACCTTGAGGAGAGACGCCAACTGCACACTCGCCACTTCCAAAGCAATAGAGGCAGAGGGGCCCCCTCTTTGCCACCTAGCCCAGCTTCGACCCTGGCATTGACTGGCCTCCTGAGAGAAAACTGGGTCCTGGTAAGGGGTGGCATTGTGTCTGTTTCTTCCAATCTGCTGATTCTCTTGGCTGCTCCTTAAAAGCAGCAGTCTGCTCCCACGACCCTCTGCCCCTTCCATCGGTCTCCAGGCCCCAGTAACCTGGGGCTGAAACTTTGAGGAAATGCCAGTGACTTATTCCAGAGTGCCTCAGTTAGGGGAACTTCTCTGTAAAGAACCCTGGGTATTGAGCAAAAACCTTATTAATATTATTGTTAATGACCTATAATTGGAAGCTTCCTGCCTTTTTTTGGTTGCTCCTGTGGAAAGTACTGAAAAGATTGTTTTGTTTTGTTGTCTTTTTATAAAAGGGGAGGTGGAGAGACCCCCTCAGAGCAGGGATTGTGCCGGGAGAGTGCCTCTGACTTTGGGACATTTCATCCACAGAAATTTCCAAGCTGATGGTTTGGGTTTTTTGGGGTTTTGGTTTTAATTTTTGTTTGTTTTTGGTTTGGAAAAACAAGCATTTTTACCGTGCACGTAAATTGGTCAGCAGGAAAGGGAGCCCAGGAGGGCAGCAGTTGGACCTATGCCCTTGCCGGGTTTCCTTTATCTCTGGGACTGGAAGGGGGGAAACGGTTTTTAGAGGTGAGGGTTGGTCCGTGTGGAGGACAGAAATGTCTCTGGGGACAGAGGATCCCGGGAGTCCCATCGCATTTCCTGCAATCTGCTCTGAGATGTGGCCTTGCCAGGAGAGCCTGCCCTCCTCAGACCGCAGGGCCAGACACCCCGCCTCCATCTTTCCGAGCACCGGGGCGAAAAACCACAAAGGAAAGGAAGAAAATTTATATATATATAATATAAAATCACTTGGTGATTAAAAAAATAACTGCTCCATAAATAAAACTCCTAAAGTCACTATGTTTAAAGGGTTTGGTTGTGTTTTTTTGTTTTTCGGAGAAATATTGTAAATATATATTTTTTGTTGCTGATTTAGAGTCAATCTCCAATGTTGTGCTAAAAAATTTAAATTAAATGTAAGCATTAAGGGGGCAAGTCCTGCTATCTCATTTGACACATGGGGGTTATTTTGGGCCAGGGAAGGAGGGAACCTAGTTGGACTTTTGTTTTCTAAACGTTCTCCACTATTGGTTTTAGAAAGAGCAAGGACCTCTTTCCTCTGACACGTGGGAATGGGAGATATTTGTGTAATAAAATTTATAAAAGACAAAAAAAGAAATAGACTCCGATGGGAAATATTTTGATTTGGGTTTTGGGGGTTGTTTTTTTTTTTTGTTTGTTTTTGGGGGGGGGGCTTTGTTTTGTTTTTTTAATAAAAAGGTTTTAAAAACAAAAACAAAAGCAAAACCTTTTCTGCCTTGGTGTGTGTGTGCGTGAAAGAGAAGGTCGTGCAGGCTCTGGTGCTGGAGGCCAAGGTTGCCTGCTTCATTCCTCTGAGCAGAAGCAGCGGAACTGCTATGCGCCTGTAGTACTTGCCTTTTTTTTTTTTTTTTTTTTTTTTCTTTTATGGCAGAAAGCATTACTTGCTTCTAGAAACACCATGATACTTTACTTCATCAAGGTGAACTTTTTGATGGATGTGAAAATGATCCCCTGCAGTCCCCGTGCCTCTCCCATGGTGCTGTCCTGAGAAGGCCTGGGGATTTCTAATCTTGCCATCTCTGGAGATTCGAGGCCAACCTCCATCCACTAAAGCTGCAGAACAGGCCCTTCGACACTGCCTGCTCAAGGTCACCGAGCAAGGTCTGGGCCAGACAGGCTCCAGTCAGCATTTGTGCCACTGCATCCTGCTCCTTCTCATCACTTGGCTTGTTGAGTACGAGCTCGCAGCCTTTAGCCAGCGTGCCAGGTGCTGCCAGCCGACTGCCTCCTCGCCCCGATTGTGGCATCTCAGGAGAGCTGAACCCCCATCTGGGAAGTCCTTCCTCCCACCACTATCTTCAAGGGAGTGGGGAGTCCCTGCCCATCCTATTCCCAAGCTGACAGTTAATGACCATCTACAATTCTGCACATTCTAGAAAAGGACAGGGTCTTGGACAAGGAGCTGATTTCATGTTGGTTTCCTGAGGACGGATATGGATGTGGCCATGTTTGGATGTTGCCAGAGCAGGGGGAGGAACGGTGTCAGTTTTGCGTCCTAGCCATCTCAGAAACCCATCTGCCTCTCGCTTATCTCATCTCTGCCACCCTACTCAAAGCCACCATTGTCTGGAACCTTAACCACAGCATGAGCCTCCCAGCCTCCACTCCAACCCCTGTCCTCCATGTTGCAGCCAGAACATTTTCCTTAAAAGACCAATTTGACTACTTTGATTAAAACCCATTTAGTGTGTTTCTCAGGATAAAGGCCTCAGTTTCCTCACTCAACATTTGCCCTTCCTTCTCCTCTCCACCCATACCTAACTATTCAGTCCCACCCTCCTTGGGCCTTTGCTGTTCCCTCTGCTGGTGCACCTGCCTCAGTTTATCTACTACTTCCTCTGGGAAGACACCGTCCCTCCTGTTCAAGACTGGGTCATGTGCTCCCACAGTACCCTACTAGCTTTGGGGATGCAGAGGTCATCTCCCCAGCTAGCCGGGAAGCTCCACGAGGACAGAGAGGACTCTGTGTTGCTCACATCGTCCACGGTGGCTGGTGCAGAGCTTGGCACCTAATAGGTGACGTTCCCAACAGCTCGGATCCCCAGAGGCCCATCCCTCCCCAGTGCAGTCCATCTGTTGCCATGTTCTCAAACTTCACTTTTTCCATTACCTCATACATCTTTACCCTTCTTTCACGTGCTAATGCTACTAGCCTCTTGGGGGGGAGGCTCTATCCAATATAGCCTGCATTCATCTATGAATTAATCTTCCTCAGATGCACACAAAAAACTTATGTAATCCTCCAGGGTCATATCTAAACTCAGTAAACTCATCCTGCTACTGGCATCTGTAAAATGGGAAGCACCATGGTTGGCACACGGTAGGTGCTTCTAAGAGACCTTGAACGACAACTTGTGTTTAAAACGTTCTACCCTCTGGGCGCCTGGATGGCTCAGTCAGTTAAGCTTCCAACTCTTGGTTTTCCCTCAGGTCACGATCTCGTGGTTCCTGGGGTGGAGCCCCACATCAGGGTCTGTGCTGACAGCATGGAACCTGCTGAGGATTCTGTCTCCCTCTCTCTCTGCCCCTCTCCTGCTCGCTCGTTCTCTGTCCCAAAAGAATAAACGTTAAGAAAAAAAAAAAAAAAAGATGTGCTACCCTCACTGCAACTATGAACATCTTCCTTCAAACATCTCTTCCTCCAGAAGCCCTTCCCATTTCCCCTCCAATCAAAAAGGATTAACCTGGACATCCTGTGTCTTTGGCAGACCACAAGAGTGTAGTGAAAACAGCTGGCACCTAGTGGGCCTTACTATGTGTTGGCCACTGTTCTAAGCACTTACATGTAGTTACTCCTATAATCCTCACAGCAAGCATACCATTATTATCGTCATTTTATTTGTTTTTAATTTATTTGAGAGAAGAGAGGGCATGCGTGTGTGCACGTGCGCACACTCGAGGCGGGCGGCGGGGGGGGGGGGGGGTGGGGGGGGGGCAGAGAGAGAGAATCCCAAGCAGGCTCGGCAGTGTCAGCGCAGAGCCCCACGTGGGGCTCAGTCTCAGGAACCGTGAGGTCATGAGCTGAGCTGAAATCAAGAGTCGGACGCTCAAACAACTGAGCCGGGTACCCAGGCACCCCTATCCTCATTTTAAAGGTGAGCAACTGGGTTATAGATATTGAACAACTTAGCTGAAGTGTCTTGGCTAATAAAACCAACCTTAAGACTAGCCCCTGAGTCAGTCCTATCCACCTAGTTCCCTAGCCTCTCTGTGTACACATGATGCCATTTCATTCTCACACCCCAGCCCAGGGGACAGGTGTCCTCATTCTATACATGACAAAGCCAAAACTCGGAGAGGTGACGTGAGGGCCCTGGGGTCAGCAGCAGAGCTGGGATGTATGTGAACACTGGGCCAGGGACTACTGCCTTTGCTGCAGCTCTCCCGTGCCCCTCTGAGCATCCACCCCTCTCCCGTGGCTCCTCGAACTCCTTGGGTGGGGGGGGCGGAGGTTAGCCTTAAGTAGCTCAACACACCCTCATCTGTACCAGGAATGGTGGGATAAGGGCATTTACTGAGCGTAATGAAAGGTGGGTGTATGGGTAAGTGACCTACACTGTTACAGGGCCCTGTACTCAGGACCCCCACACTCGGTTCCTCAGTTTAATGTTCTGCCATTGCCATCTTGAATTCTTTTTAAAATGTTTATTTTTGAGAGACAGAGAGAGAGAGAGGATCTGAAGCAGGCTCCTCGCTCACAGCGCAGGGCTCGAACTCACAAACCATGAGATCATGACCCAAGCTGAAGTTGGACACTTAACAGACTGAGCCACCCAGGCGTCCCTTTTTTTTAAAACCTTGAAATCTTTTGTTTTCTTTCGTTTATTTTTGAGAGAGAGAGAGAGAGAGAGCATGAACAGGGGAGGAGCAGAGAGAGAGGGAGACACAGAATCCGAAGCAGACTTCAGGCTCTAGGCTGTCAGCACAGAGCCCGACATGGGGCTCCAACCCATGACCCGTGAGATCACGACCTGAGCCGAAGTTGGACGCTTAACTGACTGAGTGCCCCTTTTTCTTTCCTCCTTCCTTTCCTTACTTTCTTCTTTCTCTTTCTCTCTCCCTTTTTCTTTCTTTCTCCCTTTCTTTCTTTCTTTCTCTTTCTCCCTCCCTTTTTCCTTCCTTCCTTCTTTCTTCCTTCCTTTCTTTCTTTCTATCTTGAAATCTTAATAATTTTTAAACAAGGGGCCCCGCATTTCATTTGCACTATAGGTACATGTATATAGCTAGTCAGGGGGCGGCGGAGGAGGAACAATCCTAGCTCTCCTCCTCCCTCCCAGGCCAGTTCTGTGCTAAGTGCCATTTGCGAGGCAACAGAGTAGGCCTGGCAGTTGCTGGCTGGGGAGACCCGTCCTACCTCCACCTTTCCAGGTACCCAGGCCTGGAAGGAAAAGCTCAGAGCTGACACCCTAGTGGGCAGGAAAGTGAGAGCAGGCACCTGAGTTTGCTCTCAGCCTAGTGCTGTGACCCAGTTTCTGCCTCTGGCAAATACCCATTCCAGAGAGTTACGGCGGACACGAAGGTCCAGCTGCCGTCCCCCCAGAGTGTCATGAGAGTGCTGAGATGGCAAAACAGAAGGAACAGAAGCAGAAAGAGACACAGAGGGAAAACACCCCAAATGATCCAGAAAAGGAAAGGCAGAGAAAGAGGGAGAGAAAGGGAAAGGGAAGAAAAGAAATGAGAGAAAAGAGGCCACAGAGGATGCCTAGTGGGAGATCCAAGTGAGGTCCAAATACTCCACATGTGACAATGACCACTCAGCAAGCCATTTCCCCGAGCGCACCACTGCACGCACTGCATCTCCGTTAATCCTCAAAGCAATCCCGTGAGGTCAGGCTGGGAGGGCAAAGCCCAGAGACGTTAAGTAACTGGCCTGGGGCACCCAGCCAGGGCACTACGAGGTGACACTAGCATTCGACCCCAAGTCTTTTCCACACACATCCTCCCTTTCCCGGACACTGCAAGTACCGCTGGCCACAGCGTGGAGATGACGAGGGCCAGCGTGGCCGCGCTTCGTACACTTACACGCGGGCCAGACGCGTCCAGGGACAGACGCGTCCAGGGACAAACGCGCTCGCCGCGATCGGCGTGCTTCAGCGCCAGGAGGCGCAAGGGACGCCGGCGCGCACGCGCGCTAGAGAAGGACGGGTGCGCGGCGCCGCCGAGGCCGGGGCGGGGCGGGGCCACAGGCCGGGGCGGGGCCACAGGCCGGGGCGGGGCGGGGCCACAGGCCGGGGCGGGGTGGGGAGGGGCCACAGGCCGGGGCGGGGTGGGGAGGGGCCACAGGCCGGGGCGGGGTGGGGCGGGGTGGGGCGGGGCGGGGCCACTGGCCGAGGCCAAATCCTGGCTAAGGCTCTGAGGCGGAAAAGGAGGCTGGGCAGGGGCAGTGCGAGACTGTATGACCTTCCCGAGGGTTCCACGGAGAGGCGCTGCTCTGGAAAGCGGGTCGCGCGGAGCCGGCTGTCTGGAAGCCCGGCCCCGGATTGTGAGCCGGTGCCTAGGGGCCAAGGGGCCACGAAGGGCCTTAGACGGTGCGGGAGGAAGCATAGGACCTGCGTCCTGGAGATGTGGAGCCTCCCATGTAAGAGAGCCCTTTCCTTCCTCAGGGTCTTCGTACTTCCTGTTCCACATAACTGAAAAGCTCTTTTCCCTGCCCCGAACGAAGCTGTTTTCCTTCCATCCTTGTGGCTCCAGCAAAAACGCCCTTCCTCAGAAGTTTCCCTGACTTTACCTAAGAAGCCTTCTGGCTTTTATAATAATTTGTCACCCGCTAAATGAGATCATCTGGGCTCTATCGACAGTGCCCTGCACACAGTGAGAACCCAGTAAATGTCAGTGGTTATTATTCTGTGTAATTTGCCTGTAAGGTCATTGTTTGTCTCTCCCTACCTTGGATCCTCAAGGTCAAGTACCAGTGCCTAGTATGTAGCAGGAGCTCAACAAATATTGTTGGCTGAGTGAGTGAATGAAGCGAACTCCTGGCATCCCAGCCAGAGCCTGGCACTGTCTAAGCTCTGGACATCAGAGAGGTAGCTGTCCCTGTTAGGCAGGAGTTTCTCCTGGTCAATCCCGACACTCCTGGTGAGGTCAGGGAGGCCCCGAGTTTATCCTCCCGGATCTTCAAAGTCTCGGAGGCCCCAGCAAGAAGGAACTTGCACTCCTGGGTCTTGGCACATGTCGGTCCTCACCCCAACCTCACTCATGCTCACATGTACACAAGTTCGTGACTTTCCCCATCTCTCCCCTGCCCTCCCTGACGCTCTTCCAACCCTTCCCCTGACTGTCTTCTTCTGAGCACCCCACCTCCTTACATTGTAGCTCTCGCCAGCTTAGTTGGAGGTATACATTTAGAGGTCTTCTCTACTGGACTGGGCCACCACTGAATCCTGTCTCTCCTTGTGACTCTAACTTTGTGCCACACACCATGCTAGGTGTGAGGAATGAACAGTGACCACAACGAACCACCCAGGGAGAGCCCTCTGAGAACCTCTCAACCACAAGATACAGGGGTGAGCAGGAGCCTTCTTTGTCAGAAAGGAGCGAAAGGGCGCTTCAGGCAAGGGGAATTCTGAAGTCAAAACCCCAGAGGTGGAAATGAACTTAGTGTGGTGAAGCGACAGAGGGAAGACCAGACTGACCAGAGACCAAGAGGCAAGGGGAAGGGAAATGGAATAGAGTGAGAGAGACAGGCTGGGGCAAGACGGTGTAGGTCTTACAGGCCCTGGAGGGTGGGGGTGTCTATTCTTAGTACAGAAGCAGTCACAGGAGGTGGGGTTGGATTTAGGCCTAGAAGAGGGGCAGGAAGCCCAGTGAGGAGGCCGGTGCAGGTGTCAGCACCAGGCAGGAGGTGGTGGGACTTGGATGAGACTTAGCGGGGCGAAGTGGAAGGACTCAGGGTATACTTCGGAGACAGACACGCCAGGTAGTCAACAGGACAGGCCGCATGACAGCCTGAGGATACATGGGGGCGGGGGCAGGCAAGGGAAGAGAGGAATCAAGGATGACTCCCAAGTGTTTGGAAGAAGGAGGAACCACAATTGGGATGGGTAGGTGGGAGGGGAGCAGGTTGGATGGGCTGGGTGGTGGGGGTGGGGTGGGGAGCAGGAGCTCCGTGTGGGATGCTTTAAGTTTGCAATACCCATTAGTCATCTGGGAGAGATGCCATGTGACAGTGTCGCCTGTGGGTCTGCCAGCTGGGCAGAGATGGGGTTCCGCTTCTCCTTCACCCCCAGCATCCCAGCTGCAGGTTGCCATGGTCTGGGCCCCGGGCAAAGGCTTAAGAGAAAGAATGACTGGGGTGCCTGGGTGGCTCAGTCAGTCAAGCATCTGACTCTTGATTTTCAGCTCAAGTCATGAGATTGAGTACCACATCGGTCTCTGCACTGACAGCACGGAGCCTGCTTGGGATTCTCTCTCTGTCCCTCTGTCTGTCTGTCTGTCTGTCTCTCTCTCTCTCTCTCTCAAAATAAATAAATAAATATTAAAAAAAAATTTAAAAAAGGACGAAAAGAACAAATTTACAATCAACCTTCCCTCAACCACTAGAGGGCAGCATCACCCCCCAAACCTGCCTCCCCAGGGCCAGGACGCACCTCAACCTCTTCCCACCCAGGGCTCCAGAAGCTGCTTTCTGGGGTTCCAGGATTTAGCGAGGACTGCCCTGGAGGCTGGCTTTCTCTCAAAGGACCCCGGCTTCAGGCCTGCTGGGGATGTGGGTTGGGCCTGAGCAGGGGTAGCGGAGGGTTTTCAGCCGGGGAGGAGAAGGTAGGGCCACCTCCTGGAGCAGGTGGCTGGCCTTTCAGAACCCACAGGGATTCTAGTCTGACAAGTTCATCAGAAAGAACTGATGTATGTATGTATTTTTAAAAGTAACTTCTACATCCACCACGGGGCTTGAACATACAACCCGGAGATTAAGAGTGGCAGGGTGCCTGTGTGGCTCAGTCGGTTAAGCATCTGACTTCAGCTCCGGTTGTGATCTCACGATTTGTGAGTTCAAGCCCCGCATCCAGCTCTCTTCTGTCAGCATGGAGCCCACTTTGGATCCTCTGTCCTCCTCTCTCTGTGCCTCCCCCACTGCTCTCTCTCTCTCAAAAATAAACATTAAAAAAGGGGGGCTGCAACTGAGCCATGTAGCTGCCCCCTCAGGAAGAATTTTTAAAATCGGGGCTGGGGGCACCCGGGTGGCTCAGTCAGTTGAGCATCCAACTCTTGATTTTGGCTCAGGTCATGATCTCACAGTTCATGAGCCGAGCCCCACATCAGGCTCGCTGCTGTCAGCACAGAATCCACTTCAGATCCTCTGCCCCCCCCCCACTCTGCCCCTCCCCCCCTCAAAAAATAAACACTAAAGTAAACCTAAACTAAACTAAACTAAAATAGGGACTGTTCCAGAAAACCCAGGCCAGTGTGTGGCTGTAGTCAGTCCTGGAGAGTTGAAGAGTCGGGTGGGGTAGGAGGGGAGGCCAGAGGCCTCCTGTGAGGCATCCTTGTGTGCCTCTGGCCCTGTTCTGCCCCCAAACTCTATATGCCACGTTGGGCTGAGGAGCTCATTCATTCAGTCCCTCATTCATTGATCGAACAGACTATGCCCTTCTGTGTCAGGTCCTGTGGTGGGCCCTGGGGCAAAAGATGAACTAGGAGCATCAGTTACACTTGGAGACTGTATGTACGTTGTTTTTTCGTTTTTTCTTTTTTCCGTCAGCATATCCAACATCAGGATGCCTTTTCCAACTGATACAAACATTTAAAAAAAAATTTTTTTTTCAACGTTTTTTATTTATTTTGGGACAGAGAGAGACAGAGCATGAACGGGGGACGGGCAGAGAGAGAGGGAGACACAGAATCGGAAACAGGCTCCAGGCTCGGAGCCATCAGCCCAGAGCCCGACGCGGGGCTCGAACTCACGGACCGCGAGATCGTGACCTGGCTGAAGTCGGACGCTTAACTGACTGCGCCACCCAGGCGCCCCCTGATACAAACATTTAATAAAGCTTCACCCTCCCACCCCCTTCAAACTTGATACATTTTGCAATTGATGTTTTCAAATCAAGGAAATAGGTGCTAAGAACACAATTGGAGATGTACACAGTTTGGGGTCAGGAAGGCTGGAGGAGCTGGGTCTTTTCTTAAAAGGATGCGCAGGAGTCAGCCAGGGAAGAAGGCCCACAGAGCGCTTCTGGACATGGGAAAGAACAATGGCCAGAGGTGAGAACGGGTGGGTGGGCAGGTGCAGAGAATGGTGGCAGTACAGGCAGGAGAGGGGAGCAGGGTCCAGTCATCCCCGTTCCTTGACTTAAGGAACTTGCTCACCTGATCTGCTTTGAGTAGAGGTGGGCGGGGGGGTTGCCTAGAGCACCCAACCCCCATCCGCCACTCTCAGCAGATCCCAAAGTCCCTAGTAACTCCATCAGGTCTAGATTTGGGAGAGGTGTCTCTGGTCAGGGCCTGCATCAGGGTAGCAGCCATGGGGATCCTGAGAAGGGGACAAGTTTAAGAAGATTCTCAGGCCAGGGGCACCTGGGTGGCTCAGTCGGTTAAGCGTCCGACTTCGGCTCAGGTCATGATCTCACGGTTCTTGAGTTCAAGCCCCGCGTCGGGCTCTGTGCCGACAGCTCAGAGCCTGGAGCCTGCTTTGGATTCTGTGTCTCCCTCTCTCTCTGCTCCTCCCCCACTCATGCTCTGTCTCTCTCTCAAAAATAAATAAATTTTAAAAAATTTAAAAAAGAAGAAGAAGAAGAAGATGATGATGATGATTCTCAGGCCAGACAAGAGAGTGTGGCGAGAGATTCGGCCAGGGGACGAGGGAGTTGTTGAGGATGATACCTGGAGTTCTGACTTGGGGATCTGGGTGGATGGTAGTGTTGCCCACTGAGAAGGGACCTTGCTATTCCTGATGTGCTCTGGTGCTGATCTCAGACGGTAGCTTGAGAAATGCACAGAGAGGGGCTGAGGGGGCTCTGCTTTGCCAGAGGGTTCTGGTTACTGTCCTGAGGTTCATAAACTGGCATGAGGCAGGCTTGAGTCCCATGTGCCCGGGGACTAGGAAGGGATCTTGTCACCTTGGAAAACAGAGAGAGGCTCTATAGAGGTAGAGGGCGCTGCTTTGAGACACATGGACCTTCCTTCCCCACCCTGAGTGTTCTCCGTACAGTGAATTTCCCTTACCAGGAACCACTGAGACTCCTGTGTCCTCCTAGGCTGAGAGAGGTTTGATCCCACGTTGTAGAATCATGATGATTCCATTAGATTCCATAGATGGGATGGGGTGCAGGCAAAGCACAAGCTGGTCCAGGAAGGGTGGAGGTTGGTGCAGGGTCCTTTATCCTCAGTGGAAATCCTTGGTCAAGAGTTGGGTCTAGAACAGAAGGGGTGGGGACTGGAGCTGGCGTAGACCTGGAGCCTGACTGCAGTTGTCAAGTCCCAAGTTCATGGTGACCTGTTAAGTGTTCTAGGTCTAGATTGGGTCCCTGGTTGCATTGGATGTCCTGGTCCTGGGTCCATGTTGAGAGTGAGTTGTTGTTGTTACTTTGTTTTGTTTGTCTGTTTGTTTTGAAAGAGAGAGAGAGAGAGAACAGAGGGAAAGGGAGAGAGAGAATCTTAAGCAGGCTCCACACCCAGCTCAGAGCCCCATGTGGGACTCAGTCTCACAACCGTAAGATCATGACCTGAGCCGAAATCAAGAGTAGGACGCTTAACCCACTGAGCCACCCAGGCACTCCCATGTTCAGAGTTCTTGATATTGGGTCTGGGTCTGGGGTTCGAATCAAGGTTGGAGTTAGTAACCAGGATGGGACCAGTGTTTGAGATCATGGTCCTAAAACTATATCTGGGGTCCTGTGGGGGGTCTGGGGTCAGTGTCAAGGTCTGGGTGTGGAGAGAGCCACAGGGCTGTGATCTCGGGTCACAGAGTCTAATGCAGTGGTCTAAGGCAGTGGTCCGAGGTCCAGTCCTGGGGTCCTATTTGGAGGCCGGGCTCAGGAATGTCGTCCAGGACTAATATCAGGTCAGACACTTCCACCAAGATCCAGAAGTCAGCGGTTACGTCCAGCGTCTGAGGTCCAAGTCCTCGAGATCATGTTCTGAAGTGCCAGTCTGGCGTGAGGGCCACGGTCTGTTGTGGATTCTGAGGTCCGAGTTAGGATCCGAGCTGTGGTCAAGGTGTGGGTCCGGGGTCTTCTTCGGTCCCGGATCCCGCGGCGAGTTCCAGGTCTGGGGTCAAGGGCCACGGCCCAGGCCCGGGGCGGGGTCAGGGTCGGGTCTGGGAAGGGGTCCGCGCGGCCAAGGGGGGTCAGGCTCGGGCCAGCCCGCGCGGCCTCCAGGGGGCGCCGCCGCCCGCCCGCCCGCCCGCCCGGCCCCTCGCGGGCTCGCTGGCGCTGTGCGCGGCAGGCGGGGCCGGAGGCGGCGGCGGCTCCGGGGCGCGGGCGGCGGCGGCGGTGGTGGCGGCGGCGGCGGCGGCGGCGGCGGCCCGACTGCAGTCCCGGCGGGAGCGGAGCGAGCCGGGGCCGGGCCCGAGCCGGCGCCATGGGGCGGCGCCGCCTGTGAGCCGCGGCGAGTGGAGCCGCGGGCGCCGAGCGGGGCCAGGCGGGCGGCGGCGCCCGAGGCCGACGGAGCGGCCGGGCCGGGGCCGAGCGCGCCGAGCGGAGCGGAGCCGAGCCGAGCGGCGGGAGAGGCCGCCGCCGCCGCCAAGATGGCGGACCTGGAGGCGGTGCTGGCCGATGTGAGCTACCTGATGGCCATGGAGAAGAGCAAGGCCACGCCGGCTGCGCGCGCCAGCAAGAAGATCCTGCTGCCCGAACCCAGGTGAGGCGGCCGCCGGCCGGCCCGCTCCCCGAACCCGGAGCCCGCGGCCCCAGACCACCCCGCCGCTGGCCCCTGACCCCCCCTCCCCCCAGTGCCCCGTGCCCCGGCCACCGCTCGGGGCTCGGCCACCCCGACCCGACCCCTCGGCCCCAGGCCCAGTGCACCTGAACCCGGGGCTTCCCGGCCCCGCCGGCTCCCCGGGCCGCGCAGTGCCCCCTGCCCCACTGCCTCCCTTCTCTTCGTACACGCCGCCTGCCCTCACCCCCGGCGGCCCCGCGCTCCTGCCTTCTCCCACAGGGGCCCCGTGCTGCCCTTCATGCTCCTCCCGGCAGCCCCTGGTCCCCGTGGGGTCCCCTCCTCTACCTGCCACCGGCCACCTGGCCTGACTACATCCCCCATCCCTTAGCTTTCCCGACTCCCGGCACCCCGCCTTGGGGTTGCAGCACCCCCACTCCTAGCCCCCTCTCTCTGGTCGACACTTGCGTGAGGTTTTGCGGGAGGCAGCAAGTCTTCCTGGTCTTCCCCCACCCATCTGGAGGGTCACTGGCTTGGGGTAGGGTTTAAGAGTGCTTTGGGGGCCGCGGTGGTGGGGGGGGGGGAGCAGGGTGTGGCGCGCGTGCCCCAGCCCAGCGGGGGAGACACCCACTGCCCCTCTCCCCTCCGATGCCTCCTCTGGCGGCCCTGCGTGTGGTGTCCCGTGGCTGCTGTTTGCCAGAGGATATCCCGGCACCTCTGCAGCAGCTGGACCACGGCTGCCACCTCTCCGTGAGACTATTGATGTGACTGCACCCGGTATCAAAGTTGAAACTGTTCAGGATGTAGGCACGTTCTCTTCAGGATATGGACTGTTGCTGAGGTTTGGCCAGCATTTTATGGCTTCTAGAGTATTTTCCCATTGTGTGAGCCGCACTGCAACCTGTCAGCAGGTAGGACAGGTGCAGTTTTGTCTCCACCGAACGGGTGGGGAAGCAGAAGCCCCGGAGGTGAGCGGCTCGCCCTGTGTCACAGGTAGTCCGGGCTGGCGCCTCGCCACCAGATCAGGGCTTCTGGCTTCCACGTCCACGTCACGTCTACTACTCAGGCCTGAGCCGGGGCCTGGCTGTTCTGCATCTGCGACAGCTGTGTGCCCACCATGATTGCTCATGCCTGAGAGCTGGCATGCTGGAAGCCTGGCTGGCCTGGGAACCTGGGCCTGTCCTAGCTGTCATGTGACTTTGGGCAAGTCCCTTCCCCTCCGCTTCTGGGCCTCGGTTTTCTCATCTGTGAAATGTGGGTAGCGTGAAATAAGGGTCGTGACCCCATGGCGTCCTAAGCCTTTGAAGCAGAGCGCAAAGCTGTGGGGAGTGCCTTGGCTACATCTCCAGCACCCTTCTCTGTGCCCTGTTCACTGGGTTTCGGATTGACTGAACACCAGGCCTGGGAGAGGAAAATTGGTCTGCATTTTGAAAAGGCCGTTAGGGCCCGTTTTTTTCTAAGACATTTGCAATCAGATTTCTCAAAACAGGAACCAGGCTGACTGTCAGCTGGGGGCTGTCCAGGGAGCAGCGACAGTTAGAACAAAAATGAGTTCAGAAATGACAAAGCCACGAGGGAGGAAACGGGGGGGAGTCAGCCTCTGGGGCTCACAACGGCTCTCCTTGGTGGCTGCGGCCTCGAGACCCTCCTGCAGGTTGGGGCTCTGCAAAGTGTCAGGCAGAACCTTTTCTGGAACTCTCTGTGTTTGGGTAATCTCTCCCCAGAATGCATTGCTCCCGATGGGGCCCCGCCTTGGGTTGGCCCTGCAGGTGTTAGAACCCTGAGAAACGAGATGTTCCTCTTTTCCTGTCCCCTTTACCATCTGTGGTAGTGACGATGCTGATAGGAACGATGGTGGAAATTATAACAATTTATTATTTATTATGACATCTGTCATCTCAGTTGATCCGAAAACCAACCTGTGAAGTTGGCACGGCCATGCCTCACGTGTAGCAGTTGCTCAAGAAATATCAGGACCGGGTGATGTCTGGAACCAGGCTGTGAGTTTTAGGGGAACAGCAGGAGACCAAGACCCAGGTGTCATGGCTTCTCATAGGGGGTCGCCATCCAGCAGCACAGCGTTGGACAGATGCACCACTGCTGTGAGATGGATAGAGGCTCTCGCAGTGCCCGTCGGTGACCTGAGGCCAGGCCTCTCCTAATGGAGGACATGCCAGCCTTTGCTTTTATGCTTCGCACACCTGGTGGGTCGGATGCCTCCTGCCCTGGAAGGTCACGATGACTGTGTCTTACATTTGCCTCGCGCTTCCCAGTTTGCAAGCTAGCTTTTACTCCAGCTGATTCTTTCCACAACTGTGGGAAAGCAGGGCCCCGAAGGTGGTATTCTCCCGTTTAGTATTTGAAGCAACTGAGGCCCAGGAAGGGGAGGAGACTTAGTCCCAGAGGCGAGCTGGAATTTGAACTCAGGTCTCCGGACCCCCTGCTGTGCTTCATTTCCTCCACACAACGCTGTACCCCTGCTGCTCTCCTCTCTGGCACCCCTCGTCTGGGTCGCCGTGGTCTGGGGGTTGGCCTGGAAGCGGCAGGGCACAAGGCCCGGCCCCTGCCCCGTCATCTGGGACAGAATGGAGCCGTTCTGACAAAGCTAGTACGCGGAGGAGGCAGCTCCTGCCTGGGGTCACGTCTTCCCCTCACCCACAGGGTCAGGGTCAGGGTCAGGAAGAATGGCCGTGGTTCGTCCATGACGAGATGCCATTTGGAGACGTTCCCACCTTGGGGTGGTCCGCCTTGGCAGCCTGCCTGCAGCTGGTGCCCAGGTTGTGGCTTGGCCGGGAGCTGGGGCTGGCATCAGCTCTGACTTGTCAGGGCTAGGAACAGGAGCTGTTGGGCAGGCACAGTGCCACTTTGAGTTGGCACAGGGTCCTCCCCTTCTGTCACCCTATAGAATCTGAGGGAACAGACCCATTTCTCCACCTCCTCATGGAAGGAGGCAGTGTTGTGTAGCTGAGAGACAGGAGACCCGGCTTGTGATCCTGCTGCGACCCCAGCATGTCCCTTTTCCTGACTGCACCTGTCTCCGTTTCCCCTTCAGTAAAGCCGGGGCCTGCCCCCCAGGGATGACCTCGCAGTGCTCCTTCAGCCCTCGGGCCTGTGGTCTGTGCTTCTCCCCGATGGAGCTGCTGTCCCTCCACCAGCAGCGGTCCTGTAATTACTGTCATTTGCTTAATATGACCACGGGGGCCGGGTGTAATTAATCTCTGGGCTCCTGGCTCAGGAGCCTCGCTCAGGCGGTCCCAGGAGATGCCCCTGCCCTCCCTGGTGACAGTGGCAGCCCCAGCAGCAGATTGTCGGAGCCGGGTGCCTCTTGCAGCCTCCCATTTTCTCAGCTCTTTCCTGGTCCCTCCCCCACCATGGATTTCCTCCTTCCTGCCCTTTTCTGGCTTCCCTGTCTCCCAGACCAGGCCACTCTTCCTCTGCTTCTTCGTTCCTGTTAACTCTTTGCCTCCAAGACTTCCTGCCCACGATTTGTATGGGGGGGGGGCGGGGAAGGGGTGCAGGGGAAGGTTTCCTCCCTTCCTCCTCCACTTCTCCATCACCAGCAAAACGCTGTTTATTTCCAGCCTTTGTCCCTCACCCAGAACTTTCTACCCCAGCGGTAGCTCTCCTCCTCACTCCCACACCCCGCCAAACAAGGTGATCTTTTCAGCAGTCATTCCCTCTGGGCCTTTGAAGCCCCTCCTTTGCTCAGGAGTGGGTCTCTGGGACGTCTGTTCCCATCTGCGCTCCTCTCCAGGCCATGGGGTTTCACATTTTTGCCATTAAGTTGCTTGCCCGCCCTCCCGCTGTTCCCTCAGTAAGTGGATTTGAAGGGAGCATGAGCATTATGGGTTGGAATCTGTGCAGGGGAATCTGGGCTCTGTCAAACCAGGAATAACGTGCCCTATTAATGCACGATCAATCCCTAGTAGTAAATTCCCGGTGACGTCAGGTGTAGGCACTCTGCAGCGGCGCTTCCTCCCCGCCCCGGGCACCCGGGGGCTGCGTGCGCACGGCTGGTGCTTCCAGGATATTCTGCTCCTGCCTCGGAGCAAACAGCCAACGCCAGGAGCACGTGAGAGTCTTTGAGGATCGCACAGCCTCCCTCACACCTGCCCCTTCCTCCTGTGGCCCCAAGGGGCCACTGTGCTCTGTTGGTCACATAAGACAGAGAGTTGTGCTCAAGTTATCACTGATCTGTTTCAAGTAAGAGATACTGAAAATGACGTGTTTGGCTGCAGCTTTTTTCTAAATAACATTCCTTCTGTGCATCTCTGCTGCCTCGAAGAGTAGCATCTGTGTTGGCAGAGGAGCAGGGTTTCAGAAGCGAGTCTTCTGGTGTAAAAGCGTTAGCAGCTCTGTCTCTGAGCGGGGCATTCTCTGTCTCTGGAGGCCACCCAGGTCGGGGTGGACAGCCCCTTCCTGGGAACCACGGGCCACGGGGCCCCGGAACTTTGTTCTTGGTGCGTTTTAACATAATGGCAGTAAATTGCAGGGTGTGGTACTCAGGTCATGTTAGCATAGAAGCCGTGACATGTGACAAGGCCGCCAGAGAGCACCCCCCCCCCCCCCCCCGCACATCCCGCAAGGAGCCACGTCGTGGCCACCGCACTGACTGTTGGGAGCCTGGGTGGCTTGGGCGTTTGCGTGGGGGGGGGGGGGTGCTTGTGTGTGTGCCACCTAGTGCGTGTCTCTTTCTCTTCCCTGGGCTTGGCCTTTCAGGGTTGGTCTTTCCCACTTGGTATGAGGCCCTGTTCTCGAGCTGAGGACACTGAGCCCCAGGGCAAGTCATTGAGAAATATTAATAAGAAGCCCCAGGGGACTTCCTCCTCCTGCTGCCACCTCAGTGCCAGGTTTCCTGGAAATGCCACGGAGGAGCCGCTGCCACAGCCACGGCCTCTGCTCCGCTGGCTCGTTCACTGTCCTCTCCCAGAGCGTGGCTATTCAAGGCGTGGCCGTGCCAGACCCACCGGGCCCTGTCGCCCCCGTGCCATCCTGCACCGTCCTGGGCTTTCGCAACTCTGGCATCCCGGTGACACCCCGGCCTGCCAGGTGCCAGCTGAAGCTGCCCGTAGCCCGCCGGGCTCCCAGGAGAGATGCTACCCGCTGCCCACAGCACTGGCAGTGGACGGAGGGGGAGGCAGCCGGGGTACAAGTCCGGGGTCCTCTGCAGAGGTTGCAGGGGAAGGCCCCTGCCTGGCGAGTCGCCTTTTCTCGGGGAGAGTTGGACATTTTCTGGCTGCTGTCTCCATGTGGGATGCTGGGCAGGCCACTCAGCTTCTAGCCTAGATTTCCTCACCATCAAAACAAAACAAGCGTGTTTGCCCCCAGCCCTTGCTAGTCCACACAAGCTGCCGTCTGTGACCCTGTGTGGGAGTCGTCTGTGAGGGCCAGGATCAGCCTCTGTGCCACAGAGCAAGGGACCTTGCCTTTCTTCTGAACCATGTGGTTCCAGAAGGCACCGGAAGTTCTCCCCCACAGCCCTCACCCCCTTCCTGCCTGCCTGCCTGCCGTCCTGTCACCCCTACCCACACTCCGGGCTGCGGGGGAGGATGCGCTCTCCCCCTCAGTGTCAGGCTTGGCCTGCTCCTGGGAGCAGCTGGGGCCAAAGCGAACAGCCCTGGCCGTAGGCAGCAGGGCCCGGCAGCTCCCTGCCAGACCGGGCAGGCCCTCCTGCCACAGGGCCCTTGCTGCTTCGTCAGGGGCTGGTATCAGGTTCTGTCCCCGCCCCCCACCCCCCAGCCCTGGGTCCTCAGGCTGACGAGCATGAGTGTGTGAGGCTGGTCTGTGAGCCACTCACCTGGCCCCAGCCCTGGTCAGAGCTCGCCAGTCAGGAGGCCTGGCAGCAGGCGGCACCCTCTGAGGATGTGGGAGGGTGTGGGGCAAAGACCCAAACGCGACCAAATAGCTTATGATCATGTTCTAGAAGAGGTGCAGTCTGGGGGATCCCAGCGGGAGGGCTGCCTCCAGGAGGGGAGCTCTCACAGCAAGGCTAGCGTCTCAGGACAATTCTGCTGTGTCCTCTCAGGCTCTCTATTTTTTTATTTTATGTATTCATTTTATTTTTTTTAGAAATTTTTAAAAGTTTATTTATTTTGAGAGAGAGAGCGTGTGTGCACACACACACACACACGCTCACACGCATGAGGTGGGGAGGGGCAGAGAGAGAGAGAAGAGAGAATCGCAAGCAGGCTCTGCACTGACAGTGCAGAGCTGGACTCAGGCCTCGATCTCACGAACCGTGAGATCATGACCTGAAACCAAACCAAGAGTCTGTTGCTTCACCGACTGAGCCACCCAGGCGCCCCCTCAGGCTTTTCAACTGGCCAGCGCGGTGCTGACAGGTCAGAAATTTGTTGACGTCCTCATTTCACAAGTGGGCCAACTGGACGGTTAAAGTCTGTGACTTGGCCTGGCCTCCTCCACGGAGGGGACTTGGGGAGAGCCGTTTGGAACTCAGGCGTGGGTGTCCCCCTGACCGCAAGAGCCAAGGCAGCCAGGGGCCCTTCCCCAGAGAGACTGAGCGCCTGAGGGTCCTTCTGGCGGGGAGGATGCAGGCGTCTGGCTCTCCTGACAACCCAGAGTTGATCAGGGAGCCACGTGCTCCTGTGTATCGGACTTGTTGGCCTGGGTGGGGGCAGAAATGCTGCTCTGGGCTCGTCGCCACCCTAGCCTCTGCCAGTATCAGGGAGCGGGTGTTGCAGATGAAGGTGACCCAGCCCAGGAGGCCACCGCTGCTGCCCGTGCCAGCCTGTATTTGCCACCCGGCGGGAATGTGCCCCATAACACGTTTTTCTAAACTACCGGCTCCCTTGGCCACCAGCCCCATGAGAACAGACAGGAAACCCTAACACTGTCGCTTTGGGGGCCTTCCATTCAAGGCTTTGCTCAGTCCAATCTTGTGTTTGGATGGGGGGGGGCGGTTGTTTATTTTATTTAGAAAACTTTTTTTTTTTCTTTTTAAGGAAGAAAGGGAAGTGCTGTGGGCTGGGAAGAGAGGCGTCCCATGCAGCTCCAGAGGGGAGGCGGGGTCTGGCCACCGGTGCCCCACTTTCTGCTCTCTCCTGGGCTCACCCCACAGCAGAGCCGCCGGGAAGGGAGAAGGCTGGGCTGCAGGCTGGCTCCCTCGTCCACGGGTCCTCGGGGAGAGGGCATTTCCCTGGAGGGTCCGGTTCCCAGCCGTTCCGGGGGTCACCGGGTCCTGTGATGGGAAGCGGGGGGTGTTCCCATCACGCTGCCTTCCCTAAGCTGGTGTCAGCCACGCTGATTCCCAGGAAGCCAGTTTGGGGCTCAGGGGGGCTTCCCATCTGGATCTGAAGCATCTGGACATCATCCCGCCTGACTGCACCTGACCTCCATCTGACCACTCACCTCCGTGGGGGATTGACATTTTGTGATTCCCCCGCCCCCCACTTTATTACCTTGTCCATCCCCTTCCATAGACCAAAATGTCCCCAAACACAGGATTTGGGTGCAGACATGGCGTGCCAAGAGCTGAGCCAAGGGGTGGTGAGGATCCAGCCTTCCTGTTCCACCTTACAGGTGAAATCCAGGCACTTGGCCCTTACAGAGCCCCAGGTTCTGAGCCCCTAACTCCTGGCTGCCTGGTCTCAAGACCCTGCCGGCCCTTCGCTGCCTTGCACTGGGCCCTGGCTGCTATGCTGCACCCCAGCACGCCCCTGGCCTGCCCTCCTGTCCTCCAAAAAGGAGGTCCTAAGCTCTCCCTCACAGGAAATGAGGGGCTCTGGTCTCTGGGCTGCAGGCCCCAGGGCAGGTGTCTCTAGTTTCTGCCGTGTGTGAGCACAGAGCAGGCCTTGGAATCAGGCCTCGCCTCCCGAGTGCCTGTGAGTCTCTGTGGGTCCCCTGGGGCTGGGGAGATGTGTTCTTGATGGTGGCTGGTGGAAGTGAGCTGGCATGTGACAGTCAGGAGGGGAGACGGTGCCGGCCTGGGTGAGGACCACATCCTGGCCTCAGAGCCCCTGTCCACTGCAGAGAGCATCCTTGCTTTCCTGAGGGAACCAGCTCTGAAGTGGCCACCACTTTGGCGTGGGGCCACCAAGCCACTGGCCCTCAGCTGGGAGCTCCGCTCTCGTTGGTTGGAGTCGCAGGATAGGGACACGGGAGGGCTGTCCTGGTCATCAGCACCCTTCTTGCTGTTGGAGGAGGTCACGGCATCTTCCAGCCTTCTAGGGTGGGGAAGCAGAGGAGGGAGTCATTTAGATAGCTCTAAATTCTCCTGTTATCTTGCGTGGCCTTTCCTTGTGTGGCTCAAACTCGAGCGGAAGCCTGGGGGGAGTGGAGCCTGGGCTTCCGCTCAGACCGTCTCAGAAGGAGAGTGCTGAGCAGAAAAGGGCAGGAGTCCCCCCGCCTCCGAGCATAGGCCCAGCGGCTGGGCAGCGTCCGTGGGCCACACTGGCCCTGCCTGGAACGTTCTCACCTCAGACATCTCTCTCGTGGGCCAGACCATTGCAGGCCTGGGCTGCCATCCCGCTGGCCTGGTCAACTCCTCTGCCTGCCCGATGGCCCGAGCCTGCTCGCACCCAGCCCTGTTTCTTTCCCTTCTTACTGGCCGTCCCTCTAGTGTCTCACTACCCGGGCTTCCTCCTGTGGGGCCTCCAGCAGACTCTGCCTTCCCTGGACTGAGCTTCCCAAGCGTCCCTAGCCGAGCTCCCTCCTGCCTGGGATAGCCTCTTGCTCACCTTGGCCGGGTCTTCCCCTGCTTGTCCCCACATCCACCCACCTGCCCTGGGCTTTGCCACCTGTTGACATCCTGTTTGCACTGAGGAACCCAGTGAAGTTCCTGCTCCACACAGCCTCTCGTGATGGCCCAGAACACTCTTCCCTTCCTGAGTGGGTCCTGTCAGACTTTGTCACTGTGTCACGTGTCATGTGTCAGACACATGTCACTGTGTCATGTCTTAGAGCCACGCATGCAGAACTTGCGCCCTGGGAGGGCCTGCCTGGAGGTCAGGGGTACGTGGTACCTTCCGGCAGAAAACGTGCAGCAGGCCCTGGTGACCCACGCTGGGCTCCAAGAGGGATGCAGGGCCACAGAGCCCAGACTTTCTGATTCTGGTCCTCACCAGCTGCGACGTCTTCTGTCGGTGGCCTGCTGGTGGCCCCACATATCCTAAGGGCCTTGTGAGCATTGCCTGGGCTCAGGTGTGACTGCGCAGCTTGGTCCCCGGTACAGGCAGCTAAGAGTGTTCCTCGGGAGCCTGAGCCAGTGGAGGCGTGACAGGCAGGCCGGCAGGGCTGGTGTACAGGTGACCCAGGAGCGGGGAGGAGGGGACGGCAAGGTCTGTCTCGGGCACAAAGGATAGCCCCGTGTCGCCTGCCCAGACAGCCCTTGGCGTTGAAGGTGAGCTTTCCGGGTGGGGACCGTTGGGTTGGGCTTTCCATGGTCACAACGGCCAGCCTTTCCCTTGCTGCCCTCCCAAGCAACCCAGGGACAGAGGGGCATGTTTTTAATTCAGATGTTAGGAACACAGGAGCCGGGGCTTGGTTTTTGTTTCGTCTTGTTATTACTGTGTAAAAAAACCTGAGATATAATTCACATAACATAAAATTCACCATTTTAAAGAGTGCGGCCCAGTGGGTTTTAGTACAACTCTCACCCTACCTAATTGGGCAGCTCTCACCCTAATTCCAGAACATTTCCATCACCCCCAAGAAGAAACCCCCTACCTGTTGGCAGTCACTCCTCTTCTGTGTCCCAGCCCCTGGCACCCACTAATCTGCTCTCTGTCTCTGTAGATTTGCCTGTTCTGGACATGCGACGTAAGTGGCATCATAGACCTGGGGGCCTTTTGTGACTCTCTTTTTTCGTTTCGCTGTGTGCTAGCGTTCATCCATGTCGTAGCATTTCTGTATATCAGTGCTTTGTCCCACCTTACGGCCGAGCAGTATTCCGTGGTAAGGATAGGCCCCATTTTGGTTACCCATCATCTGCTGATGGTGAGGCCCGGCTTTTGAGGTTTGGCCAGGTTCCCGAAGCCAGCATGAGGCAGTACTGGGACCAGACTTCTGAGCAGCCACCTGCTGGCCTCCCTAGCTTTTGGGGACAGAGCCCAGGTGGGCAGGCCCAGGCTGGTAGTTTGCCTTCTTGGAGGGAACAGTGACATTCTGGATCCCGGGGGGGAAGAGGCAAGGCCAGCAGGCCTGGCAGGAGCCCCGGGGGCTCCAGCTCACTGAGGGCACCCCCCCACCCCCGCTGTCTTTCAGCATCCGAAGCGTCATGCAGAAGTACCTGGAAGACCGGGGCGAGGTGACCTTTGAGAAGATCTTCTCCCAGAAGCTGGGTGAGTACGAGGTCTGCCAGCCCCAAGGACTTCCCGCCACCGTCCAGCTGCCCCGGGCCTGAGGCGAGGGGGCAGGAGGACCCTGAGGCCGCTCTCCTGCCCCCACCCCAGCCGGCTGGCCTCTGTTCCCTCCCTGGAGGTCTGGCCTCCCATCTGATGGGGCAGGGTTGTGACCAGCACCCCGCGTCCCCCGGGATGGTGACCCACTGTGCCTCCCAGCCCCTGGCGGTCAGCCCTGGGAGCCCCGTGAAGGGGGTGGGGGCCCAGCAGTCTTCCAGGGCGGCCGGGGAAGTTCCTCCTTTGGGTTTTTGTTTTTGAGAGTTGCAGCTTCCCCTTGGCGCAGGCACAGCTGCTGCGGGCCGTTGGTAGAGCTGACAGGAAGGGGCGGGGCCCTTCCTGTGGCGCCTGCCGAGCTGTGGTCTCCCGCCCCCACCCCCATGGGCCCTCTTTGAGAGCAACCTGCTTCAGTGGCCCCTCGAGCCTCCTCCTCCAGTGCCCTTGTTTTACAGTGCCGCTGCTGCAGCACTGGCCCACGGGGCAAGGTTGGGTTGGGGTGGTTTCCGGGAAGCAGGCTTCAGGCACACACAGCTCTGGTTCGGCCTTCCCGAGAGGAGAGCAGGATCTCAGCTCTGAAGTGGGAGTGGCCTGGCCTGGCCTGGCAGGACCAGGCATTGGAAGTCAGTGTTGGGGAGCCAGTGCGTCAAAAAGCACAGTTTGGGTCGGCCCCCTGCCTGTGCCGTGTGACCTTGGGCACGTGGCTTTACCTCTCTGAGCCTGTTGGTGTCCTCACCTAGGAATTAGGACTCAGAAGCCTTGCTGCCCAGGACTGTTGGAGGGCCAGATGAGTTGGCCTCAGTGAAAGCCCCTTCCTTGCCCACTGGGAAACCCAGGTCACGAGTGACTCAAAGGCCAGGCCGCCTTTACCAGAAGTGACGGCTGTGTGCTCTGTCGGAGGTGTCCAGGCAGTGCCCCCAAAGAGGCATGGAAGCTATCTAGTGCGAGGCTGGTCACCCATGTCAGGCTGGAGGGAATGGGGACTGCCCTTACTTCCCCCTTGCTCTCCAGGGCTGCTCTGGGGCCGGGCCTCGGGCCCCCATTCCCTGGGAGGGGTGAGGCCTGGGAGCCCTTCCCATAGCTTGTCCCGCCTCTTACTTTCCCTAGTGGCCTCGTGCCCTTCGAGGCCCCACCCCCTGGCCTGTCTTTCCCAGCGCCTACCAGCGGGTAGTAGAGCCGAACCTTCTACTCGGCCCACCTGACAGGCCTCCGCTGGTGTGTTTCTGCAACTGTTCCTCAGGGCTGCTGTGAGAATCGGCCAGATACGGCGGGGGCACGATATGGGGCATCCAGGGACAGGGACGTGGGCCCCTTGGGAGGCTGCCCTCCTCCTGCCCGCCATGCTCTGGCCTGACCCAGGTGGATCTGCCCCCACACAGCCCGCCCAGTGGGGTGCGGTGCAGGCCCTAGATGGCAGGGAGAGGGCGGGGAGCCGGAGTCAGCCTCTGCTTCGCCAGAGCGCCTGGAGCACCCATCACATTCCAGCTGACATCTGGGGTTCTGGGAGACGGGCACCCCTCAACCTGAAACTGAGAATCTTCAGCTGGTGACAGCTTTTGGGGCCGCCTCGTCCTGTCCCTGCCTGGGGCAGAGACCACCTCTGCTGCCTCCTTGGCCAGTTCTGCCCAGGGAGCCCCAAGCCCACGCCGCCCGCCCTGATGGGAAGGCCAGAGAGGGGCGTGGCCCCGTGTGACCCAACACACTTGCTTTCAGGGTACCTGCTCTTCCGAGACTTCTGCCTGAAACACCTAGAGGAGGCCAAGCCGTTGGTGGAGTTCTATGAGGAGGTGAGGCCCCCGCTGCCTGCAGAGAGGGGAGAAGGTTGGGCTGCTTTCATTCAGTCTCTAAGATGCCTGCTATTGGTGCCTCTGTGTCACCTGTGGGGATCTTGTCCTCTAGATCAAGAAATACGAGAAGCTGGAGACAGAGGAGGAGCGCTTGGCTCGCAGCCGGGAGGTCTTCGACACCTACATCATGAAGGAGCTGCTGGCCTGCTCACACGTGAGTGCCGCGGCCAGCCCGTCCCTAGGTCTAGACCCCAGCGCCGGCCCAGAGCGGCCTGGGGTGTGGGCAGGGATGCAGGGGCCCTGCAGAGGATTCACAGCCACCTCTGTCTTCTGCAGCCCTTCTCGAAAAGTGCCACTGAGCACGTCCAGGGCCACCTGGTGAAGAAGCAGGTTCCTCCGGATCTCTTCCAGGTGCGTGCTGGGCTTATCCCCGCTGCCTCCCTGCCCAGCCAGGCGCACCCTGGGACCGTTGAGGTCACGGAGCCTGGCCGGCTCCCAGTCTGGCTCAGTCACCAACCTCCAGCTTCTCCCCTTAGCCATACATTGAAGAGATTTGTCAGAACCTCCGAGGGGATGTGTTCCAGAAATTCATCGAGAGGTGAGAGCAGAGCATATGCGGGAGGGGCAGGGGAGGAAGAGGCAGCTCTGAGAAGGGGTGTGGATGGTGTGGAGGAGAGAATCCAGGCAGGCGGGTGCCTGGGCCCCGCCAACGGCCCCATGCAGGGCCTCCTGAGAAGTGGGACAGGCTCCTAGCTGCCACCTCCTCCACAGTCCCACCCTGTCCTTCTTAGTGCCAGGCATCTCCGAGCCCCAGGGGATTCTCCGGGGTGTGAAGGACCACCTAAGTGTCATTCCTTCTCATGGACTGTTGAGCACCTTGCTGGGCCCATCTATGCTGAGAAGCATCAGGGTGGCGCAAAAGGACACACCGTCTTCTTCTGTGGCCCCCGTGGCCAGAGCTGGCCTGGTGGGTGGGAGTTGCAGGCAGATTTCAGCTTAATGTGAGCAACAGCTTTCTTAGGGTCCCAGCTGCCAGGCAACGGAGGGGGAGTTTCACAGGGGTGAGTGCTGCGTCACTAGAGGTGTACAAGCAGGGATGAGATGAGCATTGTCAGGGATACAGTGGGAGGAGGTCCAGGTCAGACCGGAGGTCCTCTTTTCTAAGCTTATCTGAAACCCACTTGGGCCAGCGCTACTCCTGGGAGTCCAGGAGAGGACATCTGAGGTTCGGGACCCCAGACAATGGCAGTGGTGTGGGGTAGGCTCGTACCCAGCATCATTTTGCCCACTTTCTGAAGTTCATCTGAGCCCTGGTTCTTCTCTTACAGCGATAAATTCACACGATTTTGCCAGTGGAAGAATGTGGAGCTCAACATCCATGTGAGTGGGCCGGGTGGGCATGGAAGACTGCTCCCTCCCTTCCACCCTTCCCAGGGAGCTGGGCACCGAAGCTCGGCCAGGGCTGGGCGGGTCAGGGGAGCCTGCCCTTCAGCCCCCAGGGCGGTGGCTGTGGGCTCGGTGCCAGGATCCCAGTGAGGGTGGCTCAGGGCAGGTAAGTGCGTGGCGAGGGTGGTCCCGGGCCTGGGACTGGCCCCCCCGCTGCCTGGGTGTCTCTGCCCTGGGTGCTCTGACCCTGCTTGTTGCCGCCCCACAGCTGACCATGAACGACTTCAGCGTGCACCGCATCATCGGACGAGGGGGCTTCGGCGAGGTCTATGGGTGCCGGAAGGCCGACACGGGCAAGATGTGAGCGCCAGCTCAGCCAGTGTCAAGTGGGATGCCTGAGGGAGGGGAGGGCCCCCTGGGGGTGTGCATGGAAAAGCCGTGAGGGGATCGGGGCCCCCAGGTCCTACGTGGGCAGGTCTCTGCAGAGGCTACTGTCTCCCCCCTTTCTGTGTTGGTGCTGCCGCCCCCCACAGGCCCCCAGAGGCCCTGCCTCACCAGTACTCTCTCCTGCCTTCTGTCTTGCCTCGTCTCGGTGTCCAGTTCTCACCGCAAGAGCCCTGAGGACTTGCCCCCCCCCCGCCCCCCACGGACCCCCCCCCAGACACAGCCCTGGGCTCTGCGCTGAAGGTGCATGTGGACTGACTGACCAGCCAGCGCCCACCCCCCCCCCCCCACCAGGTATGCCATGAAGTGTCTGGATAAGAAGCGCATCAAGATGAAGCAGGGGGAGACCCTGGCCCTGAACGAGCGCATCATGCTGTCCCTCGTCAGCACTGGGGTGAGCCAGGAGGGCCCGGGCAGGTCACTGCAGCAGCCTCAGGTCCCGGAACCGTGCGCGGCCTCTGCTGACCTGGCCTCCCATGCCCTCCCAGGACTGCCCGTTCATCGTGTGCATGTCGTACGCATTCCACACGCCGGACAAGCTCAGCTTCATCCTTGATCTCATGAACGGTGAGTGCGTGGCCTGGCCCCCGGTGGGCCGCGGGGCTGGGGGCTGGGACGGGCAGCTGAGCGCCACCCTGCGGGGCTGCCTCCCTCAGGCGGGGACCTGCACTACCACCTGTCCCAGCACGGGGTTTTCTCCGAGGCCGACATGCGCTTCTACGCGGCCGAGATCATCCTGGGCCTGGAGCACATGCACAACCGCTTCGTTGTCTATCGGGACCTGAAGGTGAGGCTCTAACCCCCCCTCCCCTCCACGCCACTGGCCCGCCTGGCCCAGAGCAGTGGCGTCTGGGACAGAGTCGGCTGGCTGCTCCCTTCTTCACCGGCCCCCCTACCCAGCCATTTTCTGGACTCCGGTTGTAACTGGGGAAAGGAGGGGAAGACCCCACCCGGGGCCTTGTCCCTGGACACCCACAACACTCCAGGGTGAGGACAGTGACCTAGCTGGCATCTTGCCTGGCCAGGCCCTGTCCTGAGTCACCCTTGAGGCTGCTCACTGGGCTTCCCCCACAGCCAGCCAACATCCTTCTGGACGAGCACGGTCACGTGCGCATCTCAGACCTCGGCCTGGCCTGCGACTTCTCCAAGAAGAAGCCCCACGCCAGCGTGTGAGTGCCCGGCCCCCCGCTCTCCCTTCCCGCACCCTCCGCCAGACCCTCTCATGGCCTCCTTGCTCCCACAGGGGCACCCACGGGTACATGGCCCCTGAGGTCCTGCAGAAGGGCGTGGCCTACGATAGCAGCGCTGACTGGTTCTCCCTGGGCTGCATGCTTTTCAAGTTGCTGCGGGGGTGAGTGGGCCCTCCCTGGCCGGCGGGTGGGATGGGACAGGGAAGAGCTCATCCCTAGTCCAGGTAGGTGTCTAGGGGAGGGGGGCTACAGCTGCCTGGGTGTTAGGGCGGCACCATCCCTGGCTTTGGATGAGGATCGTTGTCGCTCCCTGCCTCGGTTTCCCCATTCCTGTCCTCTGACCTTGTGCTTCTTGCCCAGGCACAGCCCCTTTCGGCAGCACAAGACCAAAGATAAGCACGAGATTGACCGCATGACATTGACAATGGTGAGTGTAGGGAGGCTGGGTGGAGTCCATGGGGGGCGGTCACCGTGGGGATGGGGTCTCCTGTGCGTGTCAGGGTCAGGGATTCTTGGTTCTCACCAAATAACAACAAACTTGGGCCACTCATCCTTACTCTGGCCTCCTGCCCCAGAGGCTTCCCATCCCTGTGTTGTCAGAACAAATGTGCCCGCTGGGGGCAAATGAGGAAGCTGGGCCCTGTCTTTCCCTGTGCCGGGGGCCAGGTCCCATCCTCGGACCCTGCCAGTGTCCACTCCTCCCCGCAGGCTGTGGAGCTGCCCGACTCCTTCTCCCCCGAGCTCCGTTCCTTGCTGGAGGGGCTGCTGCAGAGGGATGTCAACCGGAGACTGGGCTGCCTGGGTCGAGGGTGAGTGCCCGGGACCAGGGCCAACTGTCCCAGGCCCTCCCTCCCTGCCAGGCCCTGGGTATTTGGGCATGCTGCTAGGCTAGCCTGAGGATGAGGGCTGTGTCCCGTCACTGGAGCCCCCTCCTGGTGCCAGCCTCTTTTGAGGGGTTCACGGGTTGGGAGATGGCCAGCCCCATCCAGTGTTCTCAGGGGACGGGGCTGCCTGGCGCACAGCTGCCGGAGCTGCTGGGGGACCGGCTTCCAGAAGGGCCCCTGTAACAAATGTGGCGATGATAATGATGGTGGCAACAGCTTTTTGTGTTTATTAAGCATTTACTAAGTTGGTGGGCACGATGTCGCAAGACTTACAAATGTGAAAACTCCCAACGGCCCTATGATGTGGGGACCGTTCTCCCCATTTTAGAGATGAGGAAACAGGCTGAGGTTTAAGGAACCTTCCCGGGGTGGCAGAGCCAGAGAACGGCGGCAGCAGGAGTTAGCCTGGGCCACCTGCTCCGGCACCCAGGCTTCGCCCCCGCCTGATGACCCACATCTCCCCACAGGGCCCAGGAGGTAAAGGAGAGCCCCTTCTTCCGCTCCTTGGACTGGCAGATGGTCTTCTTGCAGAAGGTACCAGCCTGGGGCAGGGCCAGGCGGGCGCCCTGTAGCCCCTGCCTGGTGCTGATGCCCAGCCTGTGCTCTGCTGCAGTACCCTCCCCCGCTGATCCCCCCTCGAGGGGAGGTGAACGCTGCTGACGCCTTCGACATTGGCTCCTTTGACGAGGAGGACACAAAAGGAATCAAGGTACCGGGCCTGCCCTGGCCTCTCACATGAGCCCTGATCCTGGCCTGCAGGGCTCTGTCAGCCGCTGGGCCTCAGGCTCCTCCTCCCCAAACGTGCCTGGGAGGGTGGGGGGCCGTGTGAGACCAGACCCCCTCCTGCCTGGGAGCCCTGGAGCTGGGCAGGCCTGTGGCTGATGGATGGATGTCCCTGCCCTGTCTACTCGCTGAAGTTGCTGGACAGTGACCAGGAACTCTACCGCAACTTCCCCCTCACCATCTCGGAGCGGTGGCAGCAGGAGGTGGCCGAGACGGTCTTCGACACCATCAATGCCGAGACTGACCGGCTGGAGGCCCGCAAGAAAACCAAAAACAAGCAGCTGGGCCACGAGGAAGGTGAGGGTTCGTAGCTGCCGTGGGCACCCACTGGGCAGTTTGGAGATGAGAAATCGGCTCAGGTTTCGGAAAGCCACCGAGGTCACTGGGAGGCCGAAGCAAGGATCCGGCCCCGGGCGGGCCTGGCTGAGCGCGCCTCTCACTCTCTCGCGGCAGACTATGCCCTGGGCAAGGACTGCATCATGCATGGCTACATGTCCAAGATGGGCAACCCCTTCCTGACGCAGTGGCAGAGGCGGTACTTCTACTTGTTTCCCAACCGGCTGGAGTGGCGGGGCGAGGGCGAGGCCCCGGTAAGGAGCGGGCTGGTGCCCGCGGGTGCCGGAGGCGGGGTGAGTGCCCGGGGCCGCCAGCCCGCGCCGCGTCCTCACCGCCCCTTCCCGCCCCTCCCGCCCGCCCTGCAGCAGAGCCTGCTGACCATGGAGGAGATCCAGTCTGTGGAGGAGACGCAGATCAAGGAGCGGAAGTGCCTCCTTCTCAAGATCCGCGGCGGCAAACAGTTTGTGCTGCAGTGCGACGTGAGTGGGGCCAGGGGCCGGCGGCGGGTGGGGCGGGCTGGGAAGGGAGCCTCGGGCACCCAGGCCCCCCCCTCCTCCCCGTCTGACGGCCCCGGGTGCCCGCAGAGCGACCCTGAGCTGGTGCAGTGGAAGAAGGAGCTTCGTGACGCGTACCGCGAGGCCCAGCAGCTGGTGCAGCGCGTGCCCAAGATGAAGAACAAGCCGCGCTCGCCCGTGGTGGAGCTGAGCAAGGTGCCGCTGGTCCAGCGCGGCAGTGCCAACGGCCTCTGACCCGCCCGCCTTTTATAAACCTCTAATTTATTTTGTCGAATTTTTATTATTTGTTTTCCTGCAAAGCGGAAAAGGTTTTATTTTGTAATTATTGTGATTTCCTGTGGCCCCAGCCTGGCCCAGCCCCCAGGGGGGGCCCGCTTGCCTTGGCTCCTGCTGCCACCGACCCAGCCACTGTCCGGCCGCCCTCAGCCCCGACCCTCCAGGGGTCTCCCCTCCCAGTGTCTTCCTGTGGGTGGGAGCAGGGGGCGGGGGGAGCAGCAGCCCCTGCAGCCCTCCTGGCCCTTCTCCAGGGACGATGCCGCACCGCGTTGTGTCCCCTCAGGCTCTGTGCCCACAGCACAGCGGGGTGGCCCAGCGTCCCCCACCCCAGGGGAGGCCGCAGCACAGGGGTACTACTTGAATTTTCCCACCGAAGCCCCTCCTGTGACAGGGGCACAGTCCTGCACTGTCCTGTCCTCCAGCCAGTCGGTGGAGGAGGGGCCCATTATCTCCCTGACCCCAGGGCCCGGCCACAGTGACTCGAGCTCTTGTGCCCCTGCCCAGGAAGAGCCCCTGTATCACTGGCCGCCTCCATTCCCACAGTCCCTGGACACTGAGGGGCTCTGGCATTGGCAGCAGGTGCGGCTGCCCTCCCTGCGGTCCCCCCTCCCTCCCCCGCCGAGCATCCGGGCTCAGGGACCACAGAAAGGCAGCTGTGGGTTGTGTCACACTGGCCTAGCCTGGCCCTGAGGTCCCCCGCCCCCCCCTGGGCTGGGCGAGGCCTCATCTGCCTGGGACCATAGGTGACCAGCCTTGATGGGCCGGGCAGCACAGTGAGAGGGGCCAGGCGGGGCCAGCCCTCGCCACCCTGGGCTGGTCAGTGTGCCCCCCCCCCCCCGGGCTGTCCAGCCCCATAGCCCCACGTCCCGTCAGTGCCACTGCCCACAGGGTGCCACCCCGCCCGCCGCATGCCCCCTTGTGCCAGTCGCGCTGCCGTGTGTGGTGTCGCGCCCCCTCCCCCTGGGGCTGGGTTGGTGCACCCTCCCTTCCCATCTACTCCCGGGGGCGCTCCTTTGCCGATTTTTGAATGTGATTTTAAAGAGTGGAAAATGAGACTATGCGTTTTTATAAAAAATGGTGCCTGACTTGACCGTGTCCGATTCTTTTGTGCCCAGTGACCATTTTCAGCCACCGCTGGGCTAGGGCCTGAGGAGAGAGGGTATTGGTGGTGCCAGGTCCCCTCTGCTGCCACAGCGGGCATCAGGGCCAGCGTGCCTTGGCCCAATCCCTCCCCAGGGTAGGGCGGGGGGCTCCACGCCTCCTCTCCCGCCCCACCGGCTCATCCTCCCACACAAGGGGAAGCAGGAAGAGGGGCTTGGTGTCACATTTGGACTGATCGGCCAAGCACCTCAGCTCGCCAGGCATTGTGCTGAGGACACCCTTCGGGCAGTCAGGCACCTCTGCCCTTGGGGTCATGCAGTAGCCTCTGGGCCCTTGGACCGCTCTGGCTTTGGCCTGCCCTCTTGCCCTGCTGGGCAGCCCCCCAGTAGGGGTTCCTAGCGCCTGAGGGATCCCCCAGCACTTGGTCTCTACCCGGAGGCTCTGCTCAACCTCATTTTCCCCACATACTTGCCCTACAGGCCCATGTGGTGATGCTGGTTGCCGCCCCTTCCGTGCTGGACTCTGCTGGGCAGGGCTGAGGGGCCCACAGCCAGAGCACAGCACGGCAGGTGGAGAAGGAAGGCTGCTGGGGGTAGAGGCTGAGACTTGGGGGGGAAAGGCCTTTGAGCCAGGCCTGCAGCACTGGGGTGGGGCGTTGGGGAGGATGTTCCTGATGGAGGAAACGGCCAGGCAGTCAGGAGTGCCTCAGGTTGGTAGGAGCACTGTGGGAAGGAGCCAGCCCGGGAGGCCCTGAACGCTAGGCTAATCCTGGCCCAGAGCCCAGCGTGCACTCAGTGATGAAGTTGGAAATGGATGTGGGGTCTGAACTTGGCTAGGCTCTGGGAAGTCCCTTGAAGGCTCTGGACAAGCTGCATGATGAGGGCCGGCTGTAGAACAAGTCACTGATTTCCCAGCACATGATGCATGGAGGGAGGCAAAGGATAGGAGGCAGGGAGGCCAGATGGGAAGAACATTGCCCACCAGGAATGGGCTGCACCTGGGGACAAGAGAGAGGTAGGAGTCTGAAAGGGCACACAGGGAGGTCTGGGGCATGCTCAGCCTTACAACAGGCAGTGAGTGCAGCCTGGGGAAAGAGGGTGAATGTGACCAGATCTGGTTTTAGTAATGCTAATGGGATAGCATGGGACACCAGGCACAGAGATGTCCCATGAGAGTCCCATGATGACTGATGAAATGCAGTCCTCGGGGTGGCATCAGGGTGATTAGAAACAGGCTTTCAGGCAGGGGGGAAAGAAGCCTGACTTGGGGGTTGAGAGGGACAAGGGGTCCTGGAACAGGGTTGAGAAGACAATGGAATTAGGATTCACAGGCTGGTGGGGAGCTGTGTTCAAGACTGCAGAAATCAGGAGAGGCTGGGCCTGAGAAGTGTTGTTAGATTTGGGTTGAAAAGGTTGGGAAAGGGAGGAGCCCCTTTCAAAAAAGGTGGAGGTGAGAGAGGGCTGCAGCGGGGTGGCCAGCAGGGCCTGATGTAGAGTTCCAGACCTTCAGACGCCTTTGAACTGCTAGAGAACCAAGGACATCACAGCGACCCGACAATACCACAGGGTGGGGTGGCAAAGTGATCCCAGATAGCACAGGAGCCACCTGGCCCCAATGAGAGGGCAGGGTGAAGATGGCAACCTGACCCTCCCAGCCCAGAGATTCAGCTCAAACTTCTAGGTTAAAATACGCAGTCAGTCATTTTACAAACCGGGAGACTGAGACCAGAGGATCAGCCTTGGCCAAGCCTGGCGGCTGCCTCATCACCCACCAACACCAGACCCCAGGCTAAGTCTAGGGTAACAGTGCCAGAGTTCAGGCAGCTAGCTGAGGCCTGCACCCTAGTTCCGGTGTGGGTTGAGGGACCGGCCCTGATTTCGAAACTCTCCTTCCTTTCCTGACACTGGCAGCAAAGTGCAGCCTCTGCAAAAGGGATCTGTGCGGTGGGCGAAGGCAGCCATTTACGGTGGGCAGTCCACCAGGAGAGGCCTGACTCCAGCCAGGCCCACTGCCCCCACTCCCCAGTACTCTCTCATCCCTGACTGCGGTGCCCCCGCGGGGCGTCTCCCCGCATGGCTGGGCCCAGCCCATGGTGTGGCGACCACTAAACACTGGCCTAGGTCCCTGGGGAAGGTGCTTTACGCTAAGCTGGCCAGCAGTTAGGGACATCTCGGAGGCGACGGCAAAGGGAGCCAGGCTCCCCCAGCTCACCCGCCCTTACAGGCATAGTCGGTACCCGCGGCGGGTAGGAAAACCCGGGAACGGGCGGACGGCAGCGGGAGAAACGCGGATAACCCAAGGACAGGAGGACCACTGCCCGCTGAGCACGCACGCGCACATGCGTGCGCACGTCCCGGGGGCCCAAGCTCCGCCCCTGACTGAACCGCCCCGCCCCCGGACTCCCTCCTTCCTTTTCCGGACCCGCAACCCGGGTCTGAGCTGGACCTGGGGCGCCCCCTGCAGGCTGAGGGCGGAGCCGTAGTCAGGCCCAGCCCGCCAGCCCGCCCCTCGCAGACCCAGGCCCGGCTGAGGCCAGGGTCCCGCAGACGCGGGCCCCGGCTCCTTCCCCGGCGCGCGCGGCTGCCAAGGCGACTGGGCAGCGCCCCCCCCCCCGCCGGCCCCCCGCGCGCGCGCGCGCGGGCCCGGCTGCGGTCGCCATGGCTGCGGGAGGCAAGGGGTCGCGCGGCCCGACGTCCCGCCCCGCCCCAGCGAGCCCCGCCCGCGCGGCCCGCCCTCCACGCCGCCAGCGCCGTAGCCGCCGCTGCCGCTACAGCCGCGGGGCGCGGGGGCTGCGGTGGGCGCAGCTCCGCGCGGCGCGGACTGGAGGCGAGGGGGCCGCGCCAGGCCCGAAGCCGAGGCGGGGCTGGGCCGCCCCCGCCGCGCCCGCCCTCCCTCCCGGGATGCGGTGCTGAAGCCCAGCATGGCCGGCCCGGGCCCCACCTTCCCGCTGCACCGGCTCGTCTGGGCGAACCGGCACCGCGAACTGGAGGCCGCGCTCCACAGCCGCCAGGTGAGGCCCACCGGCTACCCGGGCCGTCCTCCGGGCCGCCCACCCAAAGCCAGGTCTCCGTCCTGGAGGCCGCCAGGCCTGATCCGAAGCCCGGGTCACCTGCCCCTCTCGCTTGAGCCACTGGCCTCCGCTTCCAGCGCTGGGCCTTGCCCAGCCCGTCACCCCGCTTCACATTGCATCCAGCCCCCGAATTCGCGCCACACCACCCCTGAGCCAGGCCGAGAGCCAGCAGCCTGGTTCTGGCCCCCAGGCTCTTCCCACCTGCCCCCTCCCCCTTCCTATTAGGACACGCAGGCCATCCTCTGCCATTTCCATGGTCTGTCTGCTATCTTTATTTCCCACAATGACTCCCGACCAGGTTCAGCCTAGTGGCCTTCTTGCTTCTCCTTACTTGCCCTGTGCTGAGTGTCCCATCTCTCCCAGCACGACATTGAACAGGAGGACCCCCGGGGGCGCACTCCCCTGGAGCTGGCTGTGTCCCTGGGGAACCTGGAGTCCGTGAGAGTGCTCCTTCGACACAATGCCAATGTGGGCAAAGAGAGCTGCCAGGGCTGGGCAGGTACTACAGAGGGCAGAGGGGCTCCCCCGAGGCTGGCAGTGGGGTTGGTGCGGCAGCGAGTGGTCAGGCCTGGGGCCGTTGGTGAGCTCCCCCCCAGCAGCCCGGTGCCCCTAGTCCTGCAGGAGGCGGTCAGCACTGGGGACCCGGAGATGGTGCAGCTGGTGCTCCAGTACCGGGACTACCAGAGGGCCACACAGAGGCTGGCTGGCATTCCAGAATTGCTCAGCAAGCTCCGCCAGGTACAGCAGGGTGCACAGGTGTGGCCGGTAGGGAGGGGTAGGGTGCCACGTCAAGGGGCCATGACGGACTACACGGGGGTCCCTCGGGTCACCTACTCGGTCCGTGCAGCCTGTTTTCCCAACGCTGTAGACGACATCCCTCTCTCTGGACTGCAGCCCGGGGTTGTGTAGGAAAGACAGGAGTCCAGGCCCACATGGCCCTGTGGGAGGAAAGCCGTGGCCAACGACATCCCGGGTCCCTCATACCAGAAGTCTCTGCAGAGCTTTAGATGTGGGCCTCCTGGTGAATGCATATTTTCTGGAGGGAGAGTTTCATCTGACCAGCGGGTGTGGCCTGGTACCCCGGAGTACCTGTCCGCCCTCCTCAAGCATGAAGAAGCCTGGCTGGGAGGGCACCCTACCTCGTGGCCCCCACCCCAGGGGCAGGCCCAGATCAGTGATGAGGACTCTGGGACCCAGGGGGAGCAGGAGTTCCCCCAGGGCCCCTCAGCAGGCTAGTGGCCAGGTGGAGACTGACCTCCAGGTCCCAGATACTTACCATCTGATTATTCCAAGACCTTTTTAGGGCCCCACTTAGGCCACCCTTTGCTGGGTGGGGTTTGGTTGTGGTGGGGGCATATCTGGGACATAGCAGCACTTTAAGACTTCCTGAGGGGCTGGGCTCCCAGAGGGGGCTATAGACAAGGAGCCCCCCAGGCCCGCTGGTCCCCGGCACCAGGCACACCCTGACAGGTGCTCTGGTCTATCTCAGGCTCCCGATTTCTACGTGGAAATGAAGTGGGAGTTCACCAGCTGGGGTGAGTGAGGACCTCTTGGCTTCCCGGGGGCCGGGGAGGGGCGATTTGGGAAAGAACCCTGGTGACCTCCACACCCCCTGCAGTGCCCCTCGTGTCCAAGATGTGCCCGAGTGACGTGTACCGAGTGTGGAAGCGGGGCGAGAGCCTGCGGGTGGACACCAGTCTCCTGGGCTTTGAGCACATGACCTGGCAGCGCGGCCGGCGGAGCTTTATCTTCAAGGGCCAGGGTGAGCTGTGGGGGACTCACCGCGGGCACGCGGCAGGCCAGAGCGGCCCAGGTTCTCCCGTGGCTCGTGAGGACAGTGCCCTTCTTCTCTGCTTCCCAGGTGTAGAAACAGAGGTTGAGGGCGGAGGGGACCCGGGGGCTGGGGCCTCACCCACTTAGCAGCAGGTGGCTGAGGGCACCGTGGCGGCCCTTTCCCCACTGTCCGCGGCCCAGCACTGACGTGTCCCCCTCACACACCCGTTCCGGCTGGCAGAGGCGGGAGCCTTGGTGATGGAAGTGGACCACGACCGGCAGGTGGTGCACACCGAGATGCTGGGGCTCGCCCTGCACGAGCCGGAAGCGCTGCTGGCCGCCATGCGGCCCAGTGAAGAGCACGTGGCCAGCCGTCTCACCTCTCCTATCGTCTCCACCCACCTGGACACTCGAAATGTGGCCTTCGAGAGGTCAGTTGGAGCCTGGCCACACTGTAGGTGGTGCCCTTGAGGCTCCCGGCTCGGGCCTCTGGGAGGCTGGGCCACCCACAGAGGCTGCTCACATGGGGGCGGGGTCGCTGCGGGCCCAGCGGCTCGCTCAGACCCCCTGTGGCAACCTTCGGGGCCCTGCATGGCTGTCCGTGGGCAGAGGAGGCTGGGTCAGGGGTCCCCAGCGCCTTCACTTCTGGCCTCACGTGTTTTCCCATAACAACAAGGGTTTAGGCTGTGGCTCAGGGCGCTGTGTGCCCCAGTGTTGGTTTCTCAGTAGGATGGCTGTTTCTGGGCCAGAGTCCTTTGTGGGTAGTAGCTGAGGAATCTGACCCTACCGGCCCGGCTGTTCTCGCGGACGACGTATGTCCCAGTTCCAGGAACAGACTTCAGGACTACCTTACAAAACAGACAGGCAAACAGCTTAATTGGAATATAGTTTTATACACCATACAGTGCAGCGGTTTTTAGTGTGTTCACAGAGAGGCAACTGTCCCCACAGTTGATTTTAGAACATTGTTCTCACCCCAGAAAGAAATTCTCTAGCTACCAACTCCAGTGCCTGGAGCCCCCGACCTCCTCAGCGCTAGGCAGCCAGTGATTGACTGTCCCTACAGATTTCCTTATCCTGGACTTTCAGATGCATGGAATCCTGCACTAGGGCGTCTTTTGTGACTTCGTTCACCGAGCAGAGTGTTTTCCAAGTTCATCCAGGTTGTAGCGTGTGACCACTTCATTCCTTCTACGGCTGTCCTTCGTATGGCTATGCCACATTTCGTTTATGGGTTCATCTACTGACAGACAGTAGGATTGCTTCCATCTTTTGCCTGTTATGAATAATGCTCCTGGAAACATCAGTACACGAGTTTTTGTGTGGACATAAGCTTTTATTTCTCTCCGGTGTATACCTCGGAGTGGAATTGCTGCGTCACATGGTAACTGGATGTTTAACTGTTTGTAGAACTGCCAGACCCTTTACCGAGGGGGCTGCAGCATTTTACACACACACACACACACACACACACACACACACACCGTGTATGAGGGTTCTGGTTTCTTCACGTCCTCACCAACACTTGATGTTCGTTCATTTATTTTTGGATTATAACCACCGTGGTGGTGGGTGTGAGAAGTGGTATTGTGGCTTTGATTTGCATTTCCTTAACGATTAGTGATACCGAGCACCTTTTCACGTGCTTATTAGCCATCTGTATATCTTCTTTGGAGAAGTGTCTGTTCAGATCCTTTGCGCATTTAAACAATTGGGTTATCTTTCTAAAAAAAAAAATACATATATATATGTATATTTTGAGAGCGAGGAGAGAGAGAGAGAGCACGAGCAGGGGAGGGGTAGAGACGGAGGGAAGGAGGGAGGGAGAGAGAATCCCAAGCAGGCTCTGCGCTGTCAGCGCAGAGCCCAACGCAGGGCTCAAACTCACAAATGTGAGATCATGACCTGAGTTGATATCAAGAGTCAGATGCTTAACCAGTTGAGCCACTTAGGTGCCCAACAATTGGGTTATCTTTTTATCATTGAGTTGCAAGAGTTCTTTACATACTCCAGATGTACATCCCTCATCAGGTACATGATTTACAAATGTTTCCTCCCATCTTATGGGCTGACTTTTCACACGTCTTGATGGTGTCCTTTGAAGCGCAGGTTTTTAATTTTCACGAGATCCGATGCATCTGTTGTTTCTTTTGTCACCTGTGCTCCTACCATCACACATCTACCAATATTTGACTTTGTCAAATCCAAAGTCACAAAGATGTTCCCCTGTGTTTTCTTCTGAAAGTTTTATACTTTTTTTTTTTTTTAACATTTATTTATTTTTGAGACAGAGAGAGACAGAGCATGAACGGGGAGGGTCAGAGAGAGAGGGAGTCACAGAATCCGAAGCAGGCTCCAGGCTCCGAGCTGTCAGCCCAGAGCCCGACGGGGGGCTCAAACTCACGGACCGTGAGATCATGACCTGAGCCGAAGTCAGACGCTTCACCGACTGAGCCACCCAGGCGCCGCATATACTTTTTAGTTCTTACTTCTGACCCATTTTGAATTCATATTTGTGGGAGGTAAGGGTCCGACTTCATTCTTTTAGAGGTGATGATCCACTTGTCCCGGCACCGTGTGTTCAAGAGACGGTTCTTTCCCCATTGAATGGTCTTGGCACGCTTGTGGAAAATCAATTGACTCTTCTTTCCATTCTGTTGATTTCTGTCGGTCCTTGTGCTGGTGCCACACTGTCTTAATTAAGCGCTGCCTCGTAGTAAGTTTTGAAATTGGGAAGTGTGTGTCTTTTGACTTTGTTCTTCTTTCTCATGATTATTTTGGGTGTTCTGGGTCCCTTGCAATTTCACCTGAATTCCGGATTCAGTCTGTCAGTTTCTACAAAGAAACCAGGTGGGATTCTGATAGGGTTTGCGCTGAATCTGTAACTCAGCTGGCAGAGTACTGCCATCTTAACAATGTTGGGTGCCCCCTACCAAGGACATGTGATCATTTCCCACTTACTTAGGTCTTTGCTTTTTTCTTGTCATTTACAGCTGTAAATTTCCCTCTAACCACTGCTTCAGCTGCCTCCCTTAAGTTTTGATGTATCGTATCTTTCTTTCCATTTATTTCAGAGCATTTTCTGATTTCTCTTTTGATCTGTTCATCAATCCTTTGGGTTTTTTAGGAGTGTGCTGTTTACTTTCCACACATTTGTGAGTTTCCCAAATCTTTACTCTGTTATTGATTTCTTATTTCATCCCCTAGTGGTTGGGGAACATACTTTATAGGATTTTTCTCCTTTCAGTTTTATTGAAGCTTCTTTTATGGCCTCGCATATAATGCATCTTGAAAAATGTTCCACGTGCACCTGAGAAGAAAATGTGTTCTGTTGTGGTTGGGTGGAGTGTTCGAGGGAAGTCTGTGAAGTCTGGCTTATAGGGTTGTTCAAGTCTTCTGTTTCCTTGTTGATCTTTTGTCTGCTTGTCCTGTCCATTATTGAAATGGATGTCTGTTGATGTGTTGCAGTTATTGTTGTCATACTTTTATTTTTCATTTTGTATTATGGCAAATTTCAAACATGTACGTATGAGAGGAGAGAGAATAGTTAGAAAGTTCCCATCACCCCACTTCAACACTTACCAACATTCTGCCTATCTTGTTGAATCTATTCTTGCTTTTTTTCCTTTTTACCCCAGATTATTTTGTTTTGTTTTGCTTTGTTTTATTTTATTTTAATGTTTATTTATTTATTTTTGAGAGAGAGAGAGAGACAGAGAGACAAGAATCTGAAGCAGGCTCCAGGTTCTGAGATGTCAGTTCAGAGCCCGATGTGGGGCTTGAACCTGTGAACCGTGAGATCATGACCTGAGCTGAAGTTGGACACTTAACCGACTGAGCCACCTGGGATTATTTTGTTTTATTTATTTATTTATTTATTTATTTTTAAATTAATGTTTATTTATTTTTGAGACAGAGGGAGACAGAGTGCGAGTGTGGGGGTGGGGGGGCGCAGAGAGAGAGGGAGACACAGAATCTGAAACAGGCTCCAGGCTCTGAGCTGTCAGCACAGGGCCCAACGCGGGGCTCAAACCCACAAACCGTGAGATCATAACCTGAGCTGAAGTCGGACGCTCAACCGACTGAGCCACCCAGGCGCCCCTACCCTGGATTATTTTAAAGCACATCCCAGCTGTCCTATCATTTTAACAGTAAATGCTTCTGCATACGACTCTAACAGAGGATGTGTTTTTTTTTTTTAATTTTTTTTTTTTAACATTTATTTATTTTTGAGACAGAGAGAGACAGAGCATGAACGGGGGAGGGTCAGAGAGAGAGGGAGACACAGAATCTGAAACAGGCTCCAGGCTCTGAGCCATCAGCACAGAGCCTGACGCGGGACTTGAACTCACGAACTGCGAGATCATGACCTGAGCCGAAGTCGGACGCTTAACCGACTCAGCCACCCAGGCGCCCCCAGAGGATGTTTTTTAAAACCAGCCCCAACACCGTCATCACATCTGACAAAATCAATGATAATCCCTCAGTACTTTTTAGTCCCCTGTCCTTGTTTGATGGTCGCCAGCCGTCCAGGCATCCTCATCAAGGCCCTTGCGTGTTTCACAGTGGGAAGGCTAATTGGAAGGGGTCTTTGGAAGGGAAGGCTTTGGCTAAGGTTGAGGGGCACGGGTCCTCATGAGCTCCTGTTTGGTCTGTTTCAGGAACAAATGTGGTATCTGGGGCTGGCGGTCTGAGAAGATGGAAACCGTTAGCGGCTACGAGGCCAAGGCAGGAGAGGCTAGTGGTGGGGGCTGGGGTAGGAGACAAGGCCCAGGAACCCCACCCCTTCTCCATGTCCACCCATGTGGAAGAGAGACAGAGTAGCCCACAGGCTCTGGAGGCCCTGTGCGGTGATGGGAACTCAGTGGGGCCCGAGTGCCCAGGCCCTGCCGAGCACATAGGGATCACCCCGGCACCAGCCCCGACCCAGGTTACCGAGATGAAATGAGCGTTTTCCCCTCGTTACTGAGTCCCCATGGTTCAGACCCTGCCACCTCCTCCACTGTGGGGGGCGAGGTCCTGTCTGTCCCTGCAGAGAGGAGGGCTTGGGTTCTGTACTGGTGAGGCTGAGTGTGGGGGACAGGCTCTGAGCCCTCAGCTCTGCCTGTGTCCCCCCTGCTCCCCAGGTATACAGTGCCACCAACGTGGAGCTGGTGACACGCACTCGCACGGAGCACCTCTCTGATCAGGACAAGTCGAGGAGCAAAGGTAAACCCAGGTGCGCCTGCCTGTGGTCCAGTCACACCATATGCCGGGGTCACCCTGCTCCGGGATCAGGGCCGCAGAGTCCGCCACGAGCTGGGAGGCCTCCCCGTTCCCGTGTGCTCAGTCTCCCACCCGACAGAGGCTCCCAGGGTGGACGGTGGGGGGGGCAGTCGGGGGGCAGTGGCCCAAAGTCTCCTCACGGGCTCCCACCCCTTCTCAGGAGGGAAGACTCCATTCCAGTCCTTCCTCGGGATGGCCCAGCAGCACTCCTCTCACAGCGGGGTGAGCCGGGCCCAGGGGGCTGGGGGCCAAGGGCAGGGGGCCGTGACGCAGGGCCAGGCAGCCACCCTCCCGAGCACTAAGCCCAGTCCTGGGGCCCTCCCAGGCTCCTGTGCAGCAGGCCGCCAGCCCCACCAACCCCACAGCCATTTCCCCCAGTGAATACTTCGACCCCAACTTCAGCCTGGAGTCGAGGAACATCGGCCGCCCCATTGAGATGTCCAGCAAAGTGCAGAGGTGAGGTCGTGGGGCTGGCTTGGGGACTTCCCTCAGGGACACGGATGCCGCCTGGTACCCCGAGCCCCTTGTAGACTCCTGTCACACATGGGGCCCACCAGAGTGGGGGACCCACTCACTCAGCCAGCTTCCTTCTAGACTCTCCTCCTTGGGGGTAGGAGCCAGGTCTGTCTTAACCATGGTTGTTGGCAGAGGGCTTGGACCAGAGGATTGGTTACTCTTCTTTGGTGAATGAGTGGGTGAGTTAGTGAGTGAATGAATGAATGAATGAGTGAATGAGCAGCACCACCCATTTATGGTTTTCTGTTCAACTGAATGAGCACCTCCTGGAGGCCAGCTTGTGGCCGAGGGGAAGGGCTCACAGCTCTACTGTCTCCTGGCTTTGTGGCCCCAGGAAATGTCTTCTCCTCCGAGAGTCTGTTCTCTTCCTCAGTAAAATACCAGTCACACTTAGCCACCTGCCCACAAGGGTGCTAAGAGGATCTCATGAGCCATGACGTAGAACTTGCGGTGAGCCCAGCACTGCCCTGTGAACCACAGGCAGACTTAGCCACCGAGTGGTGGATTCGAACCCTGGTCGTCCTGACCTCTGGGCTTTGCTGGACCCAGAAGTGTGGCAAAGTGTGAGGTGCTGGCCAGCTGTGGGCTGGGGAGGAGGACCCGGCTGTGGACAAGGCCATGATTGAAGCCAGCAGCCCGGCCCTGCCCTCTCCATCCAGATGAGTTGAGCTGGCTCAAGCTGCCATAGGCCCCAGCCTGGGCCCAGGATCTGGGTGCAGCTCGGGCGGTAGGGCCAAAGGACAGAAGCTCCTGGGGCAGGCAGGTGGGGGCAGCTGAGCAGACGAGAGGGCACCTCAGGCCCGGCAGAGGGTGTGAGTCAAGGCAGGTGTCCAGAGTGGGTGGGTCTTAGCAGAGGGGCCACCAGGAGTTCCTTGACTCACGTCCTGTGCAGGTTCAAGGCAACACTGTGGCTGAGCGAGGAGCACCCACTGTCCCTGGGTGACCAGGTGACGCCCATCATTGACCTGATGGCTATCAGCAACGCTCACTTTGCCAAGCTGCGTGACTTCATCACCCTGCGCCTGCCTCCCGGCTTCCCGGTCAAGATTGGTGAGGGGCGGTCTGGGGCAGCCGGGGGTCTGGGGCAGCTCCCGGGGTGGTGCCGGCCTCTGGCTCAGGCTCGGCTGTCTCCTCGCAGAGATCCCCCTTTTCCACGTGCTCAACGCCCGCATCACCTTCAGCAACCTGTGTGGCTGTGACGAGCCCCTGAGCTCGGTGTGGGTGCCGGCCCCCAGCTCTGGCTCTGCCGTCACAGCTTCAGGTACCGCCGCGGGCGAGGGGGGCCGGCAGTGCTGCTCGCTGGTCTCTGAGCCCCGGGGCTGAGTGCTGCCCTTCTGCACAGGGAGCCCTTTCCCGTGTGAGGTGGACCCCGCCGTGTTTGAGGTGCCCGAGGGGTACAGCGTGCTGGGCACGGAGCGCAGCGAGCCCCTTCGTGACGAGGATGACGCCCTGCTCCAGTTCGCCATCAGGCAGAGCCTGCTTGAGGCGGGCGCGGAGGCGGAGCAGGTGGGACACGAGCAGTGGCCAGACCCTGGGGGTGGGCAGGGGCGCCAGAGGTGACAGCTCTGGGCTCCGTCTGCTGCAGGTGACTGTCTGGGAGGCCCTGACCAACACCCGGCCCGGTGCCCACCCTCCTCCCCAAGCCGCTGCCTATGAGGAGCAGCTTCAGCTGGAGCGGTGAGGCCCGCTAACACCTACTGGGACAGTATCTCGGCCTGCCCTGCCCCAAGGAGCCTGCCGGCCAGGGGGTCCTTGGCTGGTGGCGGTGGGTAGCGGGGAGGTGCTGGTCCCAGGACCCCATGCCCTCTCCGAGGCCACTCTCCAGAAGCAACATGGCCTGCCATCAAAGGCAGCATGAGGATGGGAGACACAGGGTCCCCTGCCTTGTCTCTTCTCTCCGGTCTCCCAGGTCCCAGCCACCTTGTCCTCCATAGCTATGTCCCAACACTTGGCCTTCTTCCCCAGCCTTAGCGCTCACTGGTCTGTTCTCCCCTCTCACGCCTTGCCTGGAAGGGCCCTCCAAGAGAGCCTGCGGATGTCCACAGAGCCCAATGGCCCAGCGTCCCCTCACAGGACACCCCCGGCCCCGGCCCCCCCAAGCTTTGAGGAGCAGCTTCGCCTGGCCCTGGAGTTGTCTTCGAGGGAGCAGGAGGAGCGGGAACGGCGGGGGCAGCAGGAGGAGGAAGACTTACAGAGGATCCTGCAGCTCTCGCTCACGGAGCACTGAGCACCGAGTACCCAGTCCCTGGGAGGGTTGTCTGGTCTGCTCCCCCACCTGCTTTTGTAACTTATTTATTTATAAACTCTCTGCTGCTAAGCTGCCGGCCCGGAGCCCTGGGTATGGGCTTGCATTGGAGACCAAGGTGGAAATAAAGAGACTTTCAGCAGCAGGCTTGTTCTGCTCAATGGGATGACAAAGTGGGGGAGGCGACATCGAGGGGAGACACTGTGGGCAATGGCCTCAGACCTGGGTTTGAATCCTGGCTGTGGCTCCCTTAGCTTCTCTGAGCCTGTTTCCCCAGCTGTAAAATGAGACCACCTCCCAGCCCCCGGGGCTGTTGGGAGGGTGAAGTGAACCAACAAACCAACATACGTCAAGTCCCTTACAGAGTATGTGCCTCACAAACGTCCGCTCCCTGTAGTCTTGTTCCACCTATTGGGGACCCAGGTTCCTCCTGCCACTTACTCGGGCTTTCCCAGAACTCACCCCTGCTCCTGTCAAGGAGGGGAAAGGCTGGGCCTCCAGACTATTCCCAACCAACTGGGAGGAGCCCCCTGCACCCCAGGCCTGGGTTCCTGCCTGTTCTATCCGAGCATGTTCTATCTGAGTGACTTTGGACAAGTCCCTTCCCAGGCTGCAGTGTGAGCCTGCTCAACTCTGCCCTGCTCACCTCCAAGGTGGCCCTGAGGATGGCCTGTGATCCTGCGATGGGTTAATTCTAAGTTCTGCCTGGTTTCCCCCGAAGCTCTGCATGTCTCCCAATGATTGTGCAGAGAGTGGAAGCATGAGGGCCAGTCAGCAAGAAGAAATAATTTGGGGGTGCCCTCCAACTTAAGACCTACTATGTCTGATCCTCTCCGAGACCTGTGTCCCCAGTCCTGCCTCCCTAGGTGCCAATCTGGGTAACTGAACGGTTGAAGCCCAAAGCAGAACTCAGGTGACCTAGGTGGGCGGAGCCAGGAGGGCAGGGGCAGGGGCGCCTCCAAGAAGGAGGGACCCAACCCCGGAACCCCGGAACGAAGACTGCAAGTTGCCGGACCTCTGGCCACTTCCCTCCCAGTCGCCGCGCTCCGCACCTGCGCCCCGCCCCGGGCCCGCCTCCAAAGTGCTGGGGGGGCGGGGGCGAGGCGGCCGAACCGAGGAGACGCAAAGGGAGGGGCGGCGGCTGCTCGGTGCTGGCTCCGCAGACCGGGTTGGACGCGGGCTGGACGCGCGTCTGGCCCTTTAAGGGCCGCCCCCGAGGAGGTGCCAGGCCCTGGTGGCTCCGGTCTCTCCTTCCTGGTCCTGCGGGGCAGGGACTGTCCGTGGGGCCGTGGTAGGGCACCGTACCCGGACGGGCCCAGGTGTGCCGGGCCTGGCCCCATGGCCCTGGTCACAGTGAGCCGCTCCCCTCCGGCCAGCGGCCACTCCACGCCTGTAGGGCCCACGGTAAGTCTGGCTTTGCCGTGCTCCGGCCCACGCAGTTGGCTGCCAGCTGGGCCCCGGGGAGCGCGTCCTGCCCACTGCCAGCCTCCCCTTGAGGCTGGGGGTGTGGGAAGGGGGACCCTAAGTGTCTCGCTGGAGGGGACTGGGAGGGGGTCTGGAGGCTCCCAAGAACTTAGACCAAGGCAAGATCCGGAGCCCCGAACACCAGCCCAGCCTGCGGAGGCCCTACCCTCTTCCAGGCCCAGATCTGGGCCAACCCCTTGGACACCTCCAGCACCCCCACCCACTCACCCCAGCTGCCCTACCTGGACCTTTGCCCAGGCCCCCCCCCCCCCCCCCCCCCGTGCCTCCAGGTGGGGAGTGGACTGGGGTGGGAAGGGATCTGACATCTTTCCTGGTTCCAGTCTCCAGTTGGGGGGTGGGGCGATCCCACCCCCACCCCCCACCCCCCACAAGCCTTGATAGCAGAGAGGAGAGTCCTTGCCACCCCCCACCTCACTCTGCCCCGGGGGCTGCTTTCTCAGCAGGACCAGGCATCCAAGCGGAGAAGCCGGCTCCAGCGAAGGTGAGCACCTCTCCCGGACAGACAACTACCTCCAGCTGCCAGGCCTGGCCCCTGCCCTACTGGAGGACTCGGCCCGAACCAACTACTGCATATGTGGGGCAATGTTGCTGGTGGGCACAGTGGGCTTGCAGTGCTGACCGGGCTGCCTTTGCTTTTATCTTCCTCCCGGTCAGTCGGGGCTCCTCCACCACTATTCTGGACCCTGGCTCGGGCCAGTAGTCACAAACCAAAGGGCAGGGATGGGACAGCAGAGCCCAAGGGCTCCTGGGTCCCCACCAAGTTTACAGCATCTCCTGAGATAGGCAGGGGGGAAGGGAAAGGGAGCAACCCTTGCCCCCCCCCCCCCTTAAACAAGTGGCTCGGGGGCTTGGCAGCCTCCAAGACAGTAGTTCCCCAAATGTGGTGGCCTCAGCACTTGGGAACTCCTTAGAAATGCACATTCTCAGGCCTCCACCCCAGACCTGTTGACTCCCCCGGGACGGGGCCCAACACTTGTTCTAACAAGCCTGGTGGGTGAATCTGATGCATGTCTGCCCTGAGGGGGATGACGGACGTAAAGTGGTTTCCCTGCTGCCCTGCCAGGCAGAGCTTTGCAGTGCTCCGTGGGGCTGTCCTGGGACTGCAGGACGGAGAGGACAATGGAGAAGCAGCTGACGCTGGCCCTGAGGCAGTGGAGGGACCCCTGGGGGAAGAACAGCCCCACAGCGACCAGACAGACGATGGGCAGGGGCCCCAGAGTCCCCAGAAGCAGCAGCAGAGTCAGCACCTGCACCTCATGGTGGAGCTGCTGAGGCCACAGGACGACATCCGCCTGGTGAGGGGCCGCCGAGCCCTCAGAGAAGGGGAGAGAGCCAGCTCTTGGGGGGGGGGGGGAGGCGAGGGTAGAAGGGAGCCAGCGTGTGTGTCTGCTGGGGAGCAGTGGTATGAGGGCAAGTAATACGGATCCCCCAAACCCTGATGAGCCTCCCGGTTCAGCTAGTTGCTTAAACAGGGCACGATCACATCTTCAGGTCTCTGGAGGAGCGGGAAATGATGGGGGTCTGCCCTGCATGAGCCTGTAAGGCCCGATCGGGTCCAAGAGCTGGGAATTACACGGAGGTGGGGTTCTGTGCAACCAGCACAGGACCTTCCTGACCCCATGAGTTGTGTGTACACCTCAGGCCTGGCCGGCTGCTCCGGAGGGCCTGCTGAGCTGGAGGGGCGCCAGGCGGGGTGGGGCACAGGTGGGAGCCGGTGGACCAGTTCCCAGATGCCTGTGGGGCATCCCACTGTCTGCAGCAAGATGGGAAAAACAAAATGGAGGCAGTCTTTCCGAAAGCTGAATTTATTCCACGGAAGCACTGTCCTTTGTTATGAGATTGTGTCTTTAGTATTTCTTTGATGAGAAACTTTTCTTGAATCAAATGATGGTAATGGCAAGTAGAAAAGGTTTTTGGGTTTTTTTTAAACCTCTTTCCTGGGCAGAAATTGAAAATGGGCAATGGGTGCTAGGCCCATTCTCCCCTTTTTTCCATACATACCCCCTTTGCGAAAAATCTTTTTTTTTTTTATTAAAAAAATTTTTTTTAATGTTTTATTTATTTTTGAGACAGAGAGAGACAGAGCATGAATGGGGGAGGGCCAGAGAGAGGGAGACACAGAATCTGAAACAGGCTCCAGGCTCGGAGCTGTCAGCCCAGAGCCTGACGCGGGGCTCGAACTCACGGACCGTGAGATCATGACCTGAGCCGAAGTCGGACGCTTAACCGACTGAGCCACCCAGGTGCCCCACGAAAAGTCTTCTTAAACATTCTGTTGGACCATGGAATCCCAAAGTTGGCAGCCACTGGGTTATAACTACCAATGTGGAACCTGGGAAGAAGAGGATGGGCACAGAGCAGGCAGGCAGCAGGTCTCTTCTAGGCCCACGTGTATGTCAGGTGGGGGGCGGGGGGCGGGGGATGCAGGGTCTTCTTGGGCCGCTGTGACCCTGGGCTTCCCCCTCCCCATCTTCTCCAGGCAGCCCAGCTGGAGGCGGCACGGCCCCCTCGGCTCCGCTACCTGCTGGTAGTTTCCACAAGAGAACATCAGAGCCAGGATGAGACAGTCCTCTTGGGAGTGGATTTCCCCGACAGCAGGTGCGAGCAGGGAGAGGAAGGGAGGGGGGCAAGGAAGTGAGATGCTGGGGAACAATGGCTTTTCTTCTGTCCCCTGCCAGCTCCCCGAGCTGCACCCTGGGCCTGGTCTTGCCTCTCTGGAGTGACACCCAGGTGTACCTAGATGGAGACGGGTAAGAGATGGCGACTGGAGGGAGGAGAGAGGGGAGAGGGCGGTCGGCAGGGTGATGGACCGGATAGGGTGACTGGGCAGTGGGGAGCAGTGGAAGAAACGCAGGCTGGGTATCTGGGGCCTGGGCCGACTCAGCTCCATCTCGGATTTGCTGTGTGACTCTAGGCAAGTCACCTAACTTCTCTGGGCCTCGGCCACCCCAGGTGTGGCAAATGGGGCTCATTTTGAAGCCCAAATGCTGTGTATGTACGTATTCTGAGGGCCAGCCTCACGAGGTGGCAAGTGGGTTGGCCTCTCAGGAGCTCTGTCCCAGAGCCTGGAGTTGGATTCTACCCGCACCTGGTCTCCCTCAGGGGCTTCAGTGTGACGTCCGGTGGGCAGAGCCGAATCTTCAAGCCCATCTCCATCCAGACCATGTGGTAAGGGTTAGGGCGGCCCCGGTCTCCGGCCGGCCTCCTCTTCTCAGAGCCGGTTGGAGGGTCTGGGGAGGGGCGGCAGGGAGGAGAGTGTGACCCAGCCCCTCCTCTGTCCTAGGGCCACACTCCAGGTGTTGCACCAGGCATGTGAGGCGGCTCTTGGCAGCGGTCTTGTGCCAGGGGGTAGTGCCCTTACCTGGGCTGGATACTACCAGGACAGACTGAGCTCTGACCAGAGCTGCCTCAACGAGTGGATGGCCATGGCCGACCTGGAATCCCTGCGGCCTCCCAGCGCCGAGCCTGGCCGGTCAGTGCAGGCAGGGGAGGAGAGGAGAGGGTGCCATGGGGGAGCCGGGAAGGGGTTCTTGGACTGACGGGCTCGGCTCCCAGGCCCTCAGAGCAGGAGCGGATGGAGCAGGCGATCCGGGCTGAGCTGTGGGAGGTGCTGGACACCAGCGACCTGGAGAGCGTCACTTCCAAAGAGGTGGGCCGGGGGGTTCCGTGTCTGGCTCAGTCGGTGCTGCATGCAACTCTTGACATCGGGGTCATGAGTTCAAGCCCCCACGTCTTGTGTAGAGCTTACTCAAAAAAAATAATAAAAGCTGGGCTGGTGCTGGGGAGGAGCAGGGGCCAGGAGAGAGCTGGGCCCCGGGCCGGGGGTGGGGGTGGGGGTGGGGGTAGGGGTGGGGAATCCTCCCACGGGGGCAGAGCTTTCCCCCAGTCCTGAGCCAGTCCCCCACGCCTGGCTTCAGCTCCTCTGTCTAGATGGACAGGTGCTGTCCTCTGAGGCCCCGGAGGGAAGGGCGGAGCATCAGGACTCTTGCAAGGCACCCCCAACCCCAGCCTCTCCCCCCCTTTGGCTCCGCCTGCAGATCCGCCAGGCCCTGGAGTTGCGCCTGGGCCGTCCTCTCCAACAGTACCGCGACTTCATTGATAACCAGATGCTGCTGCTCATGGCCCAGCAAGACCGAGCCTCCCGCATCTTCCCCCACCTCTACCTGGTGAGCAGCAGGGTGAGGGCGGCTTGAGGGCGCCGCAGGTGGGGGAGACGGAGGGTGAAGCTTCTGTCCCTCCTCAGGGCTCAGAGTGGAATGCGGCAAACCTGGAGGAGCTCCAGAGGAACAGGTAGGGCTCTGGGCCCTCAGGACCACCTACCCTGTGTCTTCCCCTTCCCCTGGCCTCACCCCAAGGGGCAACCTGGCCAGAAACCCCCAGATCCCCCCCCCCCCGCCGAGCAGCTGCTAGCTCTGCCTCCGACCCCCTTCCCCCCCCCCCCCCGGCAAGGTCTTGGGGGCCTGCTGGCAGCTCCCCTGGGCCGCTTCCTCCCCACTCTGTAAAGCAAGCCCCATATGGAAGGCCGCAGTGACACAGAGAAGAGGGGCGGCAGTGGGGTGGGCGCCCCGAGGGCCTTTCCCAAGCGGAAAAGCCCCTCTCCACCTGACCACGTCTCACAGAGACAGGCAGGGGGGCTGGCTGCCTGCCCTCCTTGGTTCCTGCCATTTGTCCCCCACGGGCTCTCAGGAAACCTACTGTGGCCCCCGTCACCGTCACCCAGCTGCTGCAGATCCACCCGGTCTCAGCTTAGATCAAAGCTGTCCTCCCACTGGCTTCTGAGACTAGTAGGCTTAGTGCTTCAGTCAGCCCAGCAGCTACCTGGACCAGAGGGGGAAACTCAAACCCCGGTGGGGCGGCACGATTCGCTCAGGGTCACGGCCATCTTCTCCTCCCCTCACAACTGCACCGTCCCCACCCGACTCTCAGAACCAAGGACTAAACAGAACCAGCAGGGTCGGCCGGGTCTGCTGGCCAATGGGCCTGGTGCCCCTGGCAACGTCAGCCGGGCCGCATACCCTCTGCTACAGGGTCAGCCACATCTTGAACGTGGCCCGCGAGATTGACAACTTCTACCCCGATCGCTTCATCTACCACAACGTGCGCCTCTGGGATGAGGAGTCAGCCCAGCTGCTACCCCACTGGAAGGAGACACACGGCTTCGTGGAGGCCGCGAGGTGGGGCTCCGCCTGCCCCAGCTTCAAGCGGTCCCCTTGCCTCTTCCCTCCGGCTCAGGACCTCTCCCGGCCCTCAGGGTCTCGACTCCCTCCTCTGCTCTGGGCTCTGGGCGGAGCACTCCCTGTCCTTCTCCCACACCGCAGGGCCCCTCACAGCGATGGGGCGGGGAAGGGGGGGGTGCTGACCGTGTTCTGCCTCCACAGAGCACAGGGCACTCGGGTGCTAGTCCACTGCAAGATGGGCGTCAGCCGCTCAGCTGCCACGGTGATAGCTTATGCCATGAAGCAGTATGGCTGGAGTCTGGAGCAGGCTCTGCGCCACGTGCAGGAGCTCCGGCCCATCGCCCGCCCCAACCCCGGCTTTCTGCGCCAGCTGCAGACCTACCAGGGCATCTTGACCGCCAGGTACGAGCCGGGGCCCGGGAGCAGGTGGGTGTGGGCGCTGGGCGTGGCTGCTGGGTCACTCAAGGCTGACTGAGGCCCACCTCTTTCCAGCCGGCAGAGCCACATCTGGGAGCAGAAAGTGGGTGGGGCTTCCCCAGAGGAGCCCCTCGCCCCGGAGATGTCTACACCATTCCCGCCTCTTCCGCCGGAACCAGGGGGCAGTGGGGAGGCGAAGGCTATGGGTTTGGAGGAGAGCCGGTCAGCCCTGAAAGAGGAGCCTGGGCCACGGCCCCGTATCAACCTCCGAGGGGTCATGAGGTCCATCAGCCTCCTGGAGCCTTCCTCGGAGCTGGAAAGCATTTCAGGGGCCAGTGATCTGCCAGAGGTGAGGCTGGAGCTAGGGAAGGAGCCCAGACTGAGGCACATCAGGGGACAGAAGTAGGAGGGGCAGATGGCAGGAGGAAGGAGAGAGACCAGGACCGGGGCCCAACTTCCCATGGGGACCATTCCCTGGGCAGCTCACTTCTGTCCCCTCAAAGCAGCCAAGGAGACCTCGCAGGCGGTCGGTGAGCACTGCCCTCCGTGGGAGCTGCAGAGCAGCCATGGGGCCGGAGGCACCTGCGTGGGCTTCTCAGCCGAGCCAGCCCCGGGGTGAAGGCTGCAGACAACTCTCAGCCCGATGAAAGGACTTGCTTCCTGAGGGGCAGGGCTGCCCAGCCATGGCACGAGCATCCTCCCCAGGCCAAGAGCTGGACACCCAACTGCCAACCCCAGACGAGGTGGAGAAGATGCTCTGCGGCCCCTCCCAAATCTGAGGGGAACCCACCAGAGGATGGGGTACAGAGGGGTCATGGCACTCACGTGACCAAATACGGGCTGGGCAGTTGAGCATCCTCTGTGCTAAGTGCTGCAGGGCACAAGCAGAAGACCAGAGACTAGCCTTTGCCTTAGGAAGCCAGACCCACCACGGGACTGGAGGCCAAGATGGCTGACCTGAGGAGAGAGAGCTCCTTACAGAGGGCGGGAACATTTGGGAGAGGCTTCCTGGAGGAGGTGGCACTGGGTATGGATGGTTGATGGGTGAGCGAGCGTGGGTGTTCCTAAAGGTAGTGTCTTCACTCGGTACCCGGAAGGTGTTTCACCTGCAGCTCTCAGGACTGACTGCACAAAGGCAGGGGGGCAAGAGGAGGAGGAGGGGGCCTCAAGGATATGGCAGGTGCAGGGGAGCTCAGGAGGGCTTCTGGGGCCAGAAGGAAGACCGGTGGGGGCCAAGGAGCAGGGCAGTGGGGCGGGGCTGCTATCTTCCCTCCTATGGAAATACGACCATGAGTAGCTCAGATTTTCTACATTCACTTAACATTCCACACCTACCCCTTCCCAGGCTTTGTGCTCAATAACTCTGCCCTGGAAAGACTTCTCAGTGATTCTTCTTGCACTCTGACCCTTCTAGGTGTTTTCTTCAAACGACTCTTCAGAAGAAGACCCTCCGGTGCCCTTCCCTCAGCTCTCAAAGGCCAAGGGAGGCGAGCCGGGTCCCAAGGGGCCTTGGCCTGCCCTGAAGTCCCACCAGTCTGTGGTTGCCCTCAACAGCGCCGCCCTGGTGGCCAGCCGGACCCGGGCCTTGCAGGAGCAGGCAGAGGCCGGCCGTTCCTCCACACCCAGGCTCCGGAAGGTGGTGAGGCAGGCCAGTGTGGATGGCAGTGGGGAGGAGGGCGAGGCCTGAGCCCTCACACATGCTCATGGCCCCCTAGACACAAATAGAGGCGCCTGAACATGGCTCCTGGGACGAGCGCCCTTCATTCCTGTCAGCTTGTCCACGTTCCTTTTAGCTCCTCCCCAGTGGCCCCGAGATTCCATCACTACAGCCTCAGCTCCTATGGCCTTAAGTCTCAGACATGTCCACCTTTCCAAGGGCTCAAGATCTTCTCTATAACGGGGATGTGACAGAGACTGAAAGTGCCTTTGGGGGCCAGAGCACCTTGCCTCATTCCCAGCTGCTGCCTGAAACACTCACTTGCAGCCAGGGAATAAACCCAGTGAAGAAAGGCTCATGCTTCCTCCCTCACCCACTCCCATGTGCCTCACCCCTGCCCCTCTTCATTCCTGGGGTCCGCTAGGCCAGAGAACCAGTGGCCCTTAAAGGCCAAGAGTAACCTCAGTTCCCAGTTCTGGAGGCTCTGAGGAGCAGAGAGCGGTCCCGCCGATGGGGCCTTCCTCCCGCACGCCACAACCAGCCTGTCTTCTGCTGTTGTACCCCGCCCCACGCCACTCCCAGACAGCAGTGCACTGGGTCACAGGGCACCAGGCCAAAGAAAGTCTTCTTCTTGTCCTTTACGGCCTCTGGCCAGTTTTTCACAGTCTTAATAGTATCTGGCTTTGTACTTAGAAATGAAAAAAAAAAAAAAAAACATTTTCATATTATTTTCACTTTTATGATAAAGCTGTGTGCCTCTAAGTCTGATTCTTCTCTGGTTACACACGGAGTTTGGCCTCTCTTAGCCCTTCCGGCCTCCTCATAGCAACCACCAGGTGTCTTTAGGCAGGCCCCGTTTTGGAGGACTGGCGGGGTGGGAGGGTAGTGGTGGGGTGGGGCCGGAAGAGGAATGGGGGAGAGAAGAGGGGAGACCAGTGTTATCTCCCTCACTACCTAGGGCAGGGCCTGGGTAAATGTTAGCTGCCCCTGCGCCCGTCAGGCAGGTTGGGGTGGGGGACAAGTCTACGCCGGGCAGCAGGTGCTTGGCTCTGTTGGGACAGCTGAAGCGAGTTACCCATGAGGAAGTGGGAGCTGCCGACGCCTATCTGGACAGGACCAAGCCTGTTCTGGAAGCTAAGGCTCTGTTTGGACACTTGATGATTGTTCTCGAGCACACTGTGGGCCCCAAGAATCTTCCTCTTGCTACAGTGCAAGACAGCCTGATCTTCCAAGCCAGTCCCTCCCTGTCAAGGAAGAAGGACCCTCGATGGGCCCTCCCCTTCTGCATCCAGGTTCCTTTTGCTCTTTACTGTTCAAACAGAGTAAGTTACTCCATTTTTGTCACTTCTGTCTTCTCTTCCCAAGATCATATCCTCTGCCCCATAAACACACTACTTCGGTTGGGGGCGGGGGGTGGATATGCAACTCCTTCCTTCAAAGCAGACTCAGAGGTAGGAGCTGGCACCACTTGAGAACTCATGCCCCATTTTAAGGGCATTTCTCACCTAGACCCCAGTGGGACCCCAGCACTATTCTACTCCTAGAGTATCAAGGGACAAGAAACTTGGGATCTAGCCCTGGCTTTGCCACTTATAACTCACCTCACTTCAAGTCTCTGTTTCTTTCTGTAAAACAAAGGGATTAGACTAGGAAATCCCTAAGTGCCCCCTTCCCACTTTGATATGTTAATGATACATGTCACCTACACATTGACAGAATTCACCCCCAACATGCTCTCTAGAAGAACCATGTGTACCTGTGTGTAGGTGACATGCCTAGGGTCCCAGGTGGGGTCCAGAGAGGCTCGCCTGATTCTTGATCCACCTCGCTGGTCCACCCTTCTGAGCAAACAGTGGGGCTGCCTGTCATCCTCCAGCCAACCATGCGTCTCACCCAGGCTGCCCTTTCAGCAGTCCTAAGCCAGGGTTAGGGGCAGGTAGGGTGACAATGTCAGGAAGGAAGCCAAGGCCAGGCCCTGCCTTCCTACAGCCTCTGCGGCTGGGAATGGAGAGTCCTATCACGAACTCAGAGCTAGGGGCTGACCAGAATCTATGGACAGGAACAACTGGCTGGCTCTCAGTTGGTAGAGCAACTGATAATCTTGATCTCAGGGTCGTGAGTTCGAGCCCCACATTGGGTGTAGAGATTACTTTAAAAGAATGCAAATGATTTCACACACACACACACACACACACACACACCTCACACAAATTGCTAAAGGGGCAAAAAAAGTTAAAAAAAAAAAGATATACAATGAAAAGTATGTGTCCTTTAGATCTTATTTTCCAATCCTTCACAGGCAGCATTGTTTCAGCTTCTTCTGAGTCCCTCCAAAGACGTTCCATGCTTATGTCATCAAATATATTTATGTATTGTTTTAAAAACATAAATTATAGGGGCACCTGGGTGGCTCAGTTGGTTAAGCGTGACTGGTGGTTTCCGCTCAGGTCTCCGGGTTTCATGAGTCTGAGCCCCGCATCGGGTTCTGCACTGGAAGTGGTGCGGAGTCTGCTTGGGATTCTCTCTGTCTCCCTCTCTGTCTCTGCTCCTCCCCCACTTGTGCTCTGTCTCTTCCAAAATAAACAAATAAACGTAAAAAAAAAAAACATAAATTACAGCATATTAACATTGACACTTTGACATTTTTTTCATAGCACAAAGAGTGGCACATCAGTTCAGAAAGCTCTGCCTAATTCCTAAAACAATCATACACATTCTATTCTGTGGACTCCATTTATTTAAGTGCTCATCTACTAAAGAACATTCAGGTTGCTTATGGATATATATTTTTTTCATTCCACGTAATGCTTAAGTACTCTTGCATATACTTTCTGGTGCACACAGGGCCACTAAACCTGTAGGACATATTTCTTTTTTTTTTTTTAATGTTTTTATTTATTTTTGAGACACAGAGAGACAGAGTATGAGCGGGGGAGGGGCAGAGAGAGGGAGACACAGAATCTGAAGCAGGCTCCAGACTCTGAGCTGTCAGTACAGAGCCCGACGTGGGGCTTGAACTCTAGGACTGTGGGGATGCTTAACCGACTGAGCCACCCAGGCGCCTACTGTAGGACATATTTCTAGAATTGCTGAAGCAAAGGGTATATGCATTTAATCTGGAAGGCATTGCCTAATTTCCCTCCACGAAGTTGCACCAATGTACAGCAAACAGGAATGTCTGTGCGTGTCCTTAAAGGACTGTCCAGCCTACACCACAACAACGTCATCTCCAGCGAATCTTAACAACACTCCCAGAGAAGAAAAAACACGCATTATAATTACCACGTTTTGGAAACAGGAAACTGAGGCCCAGAGAAGTAACTGAGTGATAGGGCCTGAAATCGATCCTAAGTTTCTAGATCTCAGCCCAGAGGCCGAACTCGGAGGGACAGGGCGGCGTCCAACTCGCACTGCTTTTTCACCAGTTCTGCTCAAGGCCGTCGCTCGCAAATCCCACGTCGACTCCCACCCGCAGCGGGAGCCTCTCGGGAGCCGGGCCGGTCGCCCAGCCCAGACGCGAACCCTTGTCCGAAGCTCGCCTCCCTCGGACAGCAGGTGCCTCCCAGCAACCCCCTTCCCAGAGTTCTCCCTCCACCCGGCCCCGGTCGGCCGGGGCCAGGGAGGCCCCTCGTCAGGACTACATTTCAAACGGCACAACTGAACGCGGCGAAGAGAGCGCGTCCCGGCCTCTTCCCCCTACACCCTAGACACCTCAGAGCCTCGGCTGCCAGGAGTAACTACCTTTCAGGCCTCCGCGGCCTCTCCTACGCCGGCAGCGCTCGGCCTGGGGGCAGTGGGGGAAACGACCCCGGAGGCGCGGAACCCACCGCGATGCTCGGGCGCCATCTCGCGTCCGTGCCTTTGGCCGCCGGGTGGCAGCCCGGAACTACGATTCCCACCGTGCCTAGCGCGTCCGCGCAGGCGCGAAGAGCCTCTCTCGTTTCCATGGGAACCTCGCCCTCTAGGGTCCCAGGTGCTTGACTTCTGCGCGGCGCGTGGCTGTTGTTCCCCCTCAGGTGCCCTCGCGCTAGGCTGGGTCTGCGGACAGCCGAGGGGGCAGAATAGGGGGCTCGAGGGGAGGAGGCCAGGCGGTTCTGCCTCCCGGGACCAGCGCTGCCAAATTCTCGGCGTCCGGCGGTCCGCGCGCTTCCTGGGCCTCGGAGTTTGAGGCGGAGGGGCCCGGGGAGGCCCGGGTTGGCGAGGCCAGCGTCCGTCCGGCTCTGACCCGCGCAGCCCGCCTCGCTCCGCGCCAGCGCCCTGTCCCCGGCCGAAAGCCTGCGCGCCGCAGACAGGTACTGCCGGGGCGCGGGTCGGGCGCGGCCGCCCGCGAGATGGGTGGCGCCGCAGGTGAGCGTGGAGGGGCGCCGGCCGGGCAAGGCAGGGAGCGCCCCCGGGGTTGAGTCCGGCTCTGCCTCTCATGGGTCCGGGACCCGGGGCTCACCAAACGTGGCTTCAGTTCCTCCTCCGTCAAGTGGGGCTTGGGCTGGAATTCTAGGGCACCTTGCGATCCCGTTGCAGAGCAGCCTCTGGCTCCGTGCCACGGGGGGCGGGGGGGGGGGGGGACAAGTCCCTTTATCTCTCTGAGCCCGTTTTCCTCTATTGCAAAGTGACGAGGTTGAAGCAGATGATCTTTATGGTCTCTTCTAGAGAATATGGGATCATTACCCCCACAGTGCGCCCCGCGTGCCAGACACGGGGAGCTGGATGGTTTTGAGCGACAATCTCAGCTCAGGATCTGGAGTCAGAGAAACTTGGGTGTGTGGTTTTGGACAAATTTATCACATCTCTTGAACCTCGGTTTCATCAGTTGCAAAACCAGGGGTAATCATACTGTCACCTCAAGTGTTTGAAGGTTAAATGAGATAATGCACGTAAGTTTTTAGCCCTAGGCCTGCACCTAGTAAGCGTTGTCCCAAGTCCCAGCCATCATTTCCGATACTTTAAAGAACATTCCGGGGCGCCTGGGTGGCTCAGTCGGTTGAGCGTCCGACTTCGGCTCAGGTCATGACCTCTCGGTCTGTGAGTTTGAGCCCCCCTCCCCCCGTCGGGCTCTGTGCTGACAGCTCAGAGCCTGGAGCCTGCTTCAGATTCTGCGTCTCCCTCTCTCTCTGCCCATCCCCCGCTCATGCTCTGTCTCTCTCTCTCTGTCTCTCTCTCTCTCTCTCTCTCTGTCAAGAATAAATAAACATTAAAAAAGAAGAAGAAGAAGAAGAAGAAGAAGATTCCTTAGCTACCGTGAGACCTTTACCTAATTTTTGGAGTCATTTTTCTTGATGGGTAAATCCATTCTCCTAGGCAGGATGGTTTCATAGGCTGATTCCAATGGGGAAGCCTGAGTCTTCTTACCCAAGGCTGGATGCTCTCAACCTGTGTATCTCCTTCCTTCAGGAATAGTCTGAGTTCTATCATTACCACTTGGTAGGGAGGGAGCGTGCAAAGCCCAACACCATGCAGTGTTGAAAATACTTTTTCTTCCTTATAATTCATAGAAGATGTGAGCACCAGGGTGCCTGGGTGGCTCAGTCAGCTAAGCATCTGACTTCGGCTCAGATCATGAGCTGGCAGTGGTTCATGGGTTCGAGCCCCACGAAGGGCTCTGTGCTGACACCTCGGAGCCTGGAGCCTGCTTCGGATTCTGGGTCTGCTTCTCTCTCTGCCTCTACCCTGCACATGCTCTGTCTCCCTCAAAAATAAATAAACATTACCAAAAAAAAACCAAGATGTGAGCACTTACATGCTATGATGCAGAAACCGCAGAATATTGAATTATAATATTTATATAACATTTACCTAAGACCAGATGGATACACACACAATTGCAAGGAATACGTAAGAATCGTATGCTACTTGCATTGAGTTCTAACTTTGTATTCATTGGGAAAATCCCAACAAGGAATTTTAAGCTAGTGATAAAATGTATTATTTATTAAATCTGGGAACTCCCAGTGGCTTCACAAACAAGTTTCCATTCATCCAAAGAGTATCTGTATGAGGAAGCCACATTGTACGAATAGTTTTTGACCACGTATTATGTACCTGGCATTGTGTGGCGTGGTCTGAAGGATCCAGAGATGTGTGAGATGATCTTTGCCCTCAAGAAAACAGAGTCTGTAGAGAAGATCGACTATGCATACCAAACACGTAATACAAGAGCAACGTGACACATCATGAGAGAGATACAGGTGTGTACTGTGAACATTCAGAGGCCGGAGACACCACTGCTAAGTGGCTGTGTCATGAGAGCAGCAAGGAGCAGACAGCACTTCAGCGGGGCCTTGAGGGATGTAGACAATGTGGATGTGCCAGGGAGTGGGGAAAAGATACTGTGGGCACTCCCCACCCCCAGTAGCCCCGAGAATGGGGGAGAAATGTCTGGAGCCCCATCTAGATGTGAACTCTTAGAGAGCAGGGACTGGATTTTGATCAGTGTTTTGCTCCCAGCACAGCACACACGTGTAGGAAATATTAGTGGAGGAACAGGGGCTCTGAGTCTTGGCGAGACAAGCTATTATCCTGAGACCCTTGTGTTAAGCTTACACGCTGTCTTACAGACACCCCGGCAAGGGAAGAATGTGATCGGCAGGCGTTTGGGGGGCCATATCATTGGCATGTCTAGTACAGTGACTAGGAGTCAAGTGAATAGGGTCTGGTGGACGGGTAGGAGGGTTCGTGAGCCTCCTTCCCCGGAAGTGAGCTGAACTACCACAAGGGGAGGAAACTACAGCGCAGGATTATGAAGCAGTCTTGAGGGCCAGTGATGGATACTTTGGTCTCGTGGCATTTGTGGCTGTTCTTGGCTCTCTTCTGTCTGCGGCCCACTCCTCCCCAGAGAATGTCTCTCCCGTCTGTGACCCACCTGGGAGCGGAAACTGTGTCCCCCGTGCCAACAGATTGCCAAGGCCTGTAGCCCCCGCAGAGGAAGGAAGTTGGCCTCGGTGGCGCCATCATCAGGCTGACTTCAGGGCCGTGCCCTTCTAGCCCTGAAGGGGACCACCTAGAACAGCTGTCCAAAGACCCGGGAAAGGGAGAACCACCTCAGCACTTGGGACAGAGGTGTCGCCTGAGGAGGACAAAGCAGAGAATATTGAGAGGAGAGTGGCTTGAGGACAGGGCAGACCCTCCCAGGTCCTGTTTAGGCTCCCCTCTGGGGTCCTTTTGTTGCTCACAAAGCGTGAAATCATCCTGGGATTGAAGACACTGGGGGAGGGTTAAGTGGGTTCAACCAAAGAAGGGATGGGGCACGACTGATTGACTGTTTTGTCCCTAGATGGGGGATGGCGCCGGACTCCTGGAGGGACCCAGAACCGGCTGTCCTTTCATCTCCCTGGCAGCCTGCACGTCCACTCTGGAGTCCTGCTCTTCCAGTTTGCTCCCACGCCACTGGCTGCGGGTAAGTGCCCACTGGGCATCGGGATTCCCAAGTAGCCAAGCGCCACGCGAAGCTTTGGCAACTCCAGGCCTGGCGTTTGAGAGGAGGTCACCACAGCCGAGTGCCTGCCCCGGAGGCCTACGTCAGCCTGCTTCAGGGGCGTGCCAGTCCTTTACAATTCACAACGGCCAGAAAGTCTTACGTCATGACCTTGACTTTTCCACCTGAGAGATCTGAGTTTTGGGGTTATAGACCAAAGAGCCAGACGGTGGCATGGAGACTGGTGATCTCTCCACTCCCTCGGCTGTCACCGAAGGGGTGCCATCTGCCTACCGGCAGGGCCGTGGTCGTAGGCTGACCTGAAAGCCGAGCCGTACGCCCCTTCCTTCTCATTTCAGTCAGAATTTCCTACCCCTTTGCCTCAGTTTTCCAGCCTGGCCCAGCTGTTCTCAGACACATTTGGCCAGAGTCTCACTCCCGTGCCCGCGCTAGACTCTGACTTGTTCCCGTGGCGGCGTGTCGCATCGGGGAGCCAGTGCCCCTTCTCCTCCTCTGCAGCTGCCTGGACCGCTGGCACACCAGAGGGGAGTCTGGGTCTGGGTTGGAAAACTGAGAATACAAAGCTGTCCTCCCACTGGGTAGGGAGGCGAGTTGGCGAAGTTTGCCCGGTGAGCTTCCCCGGCCTGGGTACAGATGCCACACTCCACCCCACTGGCGCGACCCGCAGAAGCTCGGCGAGCCTCGGGGGTGAAGATGGAGAGGGAGGGGTGGCAGAAAGGGGCGGGTGGAAGAAGACCCGGATAAAAGCAAGGGCCATATGTTGGCCTCGCTCAAGTCAGACATAATCGTGGGGGAGAGCGACAGATTGGGTGAAGGAGGGTGCCCCTAAAGGCCGGGGAGACAGAGCTCATTATACGTACTCCCCCCATAAGTTATGTGGCCCGGGAAGGCTTGGAACTGGGCGGAAGTGTCCAGAACAGCAGCTGCCTGTCTATCCCAGCAGTACACACGGCTGTGCAGCTCGTTTCTTCACTTGGTGGGCCTCCTCCACGGCCTGTGGCATTAACTACATTCATTATGTCGTGCAACCCTCCTCACTAGCCATTTCCAGAACTTTTTCATTAAACATCCCATCCGCCCTGGCAATCTCTGTTCTACTTTCTATCTCCATACATTTGCTCATCCACCTCATGCAAGTGGAATCATTCAATAGTCATTTTATGTGTGGCTTATGTCCCTTAGCCTAACATCTTCAAGATTCATCTATTTTTCTAGCATGGGTCAGAATGTCATTCCTTTTTAAGGCCGAATAACATCCTGCTGCATGGATAGACGGCATTTTGCTTAGGCTTTCACCTGCTGATGGATATAGGGGTTATTCCCATCTTCTGGCCACTCTGGATGATGCCGTGAACACGGCTGTACAAACATCTGTTTGAGTCCCTGCTTTGATTCTTTAGCGCGTACCTAGAAGTAGGGTTGCTGGATCATATGGTAAAGCCTGTGTTCAACTTCCTGAGGAGTCGCCAAACTGTTTTCACAGCGGCCAAGAAACTTCACGATGATGCAGTATGATTATCTAGATTGCCTACCATAATTATATTTCCCCAAATAGCCCTAAATTTTCCATTACAGCTTTAAAAAAAAAAAAAGTTTCAAGATCCAATCAGGGATCACAGACTGCGTTTAGTTGTCATGTCTCTTGATTCTTCTTTGATCTAGAATAGTGTTCCTTCCTATTTGTCTTTCATGACACTGCCATTTTTGCAGAACCCAGCCCAGTTGTCTTATAGAATATCCTCCAATTTGAATTTGCTTGAATGTTTCCTTGCAGTTAGATTCAGATTAAACCTTTCTGCAAGAATACTGTATGAGCAGAAAGTTCTCTCTGTTTCATTACTTCAACCATTTAATGTTGCCCGATCTCATTATTGCTGATGTTGAATTTGGTTGCTGGTTAAGATGTCATCTGCTTGATCTTTCCATTGTCCAGGAACCCTTTCCCTTTGTAGTCATGAGCTGTGTGGTAAGTTGAAGTTGCGTGAATATCCTGTCCCCAACAATCTGTCAATCATTGGTTTTAGTATCAAGGAATGATCTTGGCCTACATTATTATTTCATTGTGTTTTTTTAAAATTCTATCATTCCTTCTACATTTATGATGTGTTTTGTATAATCTATTATTCTGAGGCACCTGGGCGGCTCAGTCAGTTAAGCATCCAGCTCTTGATTTCAGCGCTGGTCATGATCTAATGATTCATGAGATCAAGCCACACGTTGAGATCTGCACTGACCGTGTGGAATTTGCTTGGGATTCTCTCTCTCTTCCTCTCTCTCTCTCTCTCTCTCTCTCTCTTTCTCTCTCTCTTTCTCTCTGCACTGTCCTTCTCAAAATGAATAAATAAACTTAAAGAAAAAAAAAGAAAAAAGTCAGCGGAAACATAATCATGAGATGATACCAATGTTGAAATTAGTGTACAAGGACTGCAAAGTAGTTACTATGAATATGACTAAGGACTTGAAGGAAAATATAGTGGTCTTAATTGGGAGTCTTAACAGAGTAATTAAAACTGTAAAGAATTGGGGCACCTGCGTGGCTCAGTGGGTTAAGCGTCCAAGTTTGGCTCAGGTCATGATCTCGCAGTCCTTGAGTTCAAGCCCCACGTCAGGCTCTGTGCTGACATGACAGCTTAGAGCCTGCTTCTTCAGAGATGTCTCCTTCTCTCTCTGATTCTCTCTCTCTCTCTCTCTCTCAAAATAAATAAACATTAAAAAAATACAACTGTAAAGAACCAAATAGATTGAAAAATCCATTGGAGTGGCTTACCAAAAGATTGAAGAAGGCTTGGAAGAAGAATAGGCTGTGAGTTTAAGGACAAGTCTGGAGAAATGATCTCATCTGAAAATCAGAAACAAAAGGACTGAATAGAAATTAACAATGCCCAAGCGATCTATAGGACCATCTCAAGCAGCCTAACGTATGTGTCTGGAGTTCCAGAAAGAGAGGAGAGAAAGGATGGGACAGAAAAATATATGTATTTGAAGACATAATGGTAAGAAAAAAAAATGTGAAATTTGGTGAGAAACATTCACTTACAGATTCAAGAAGCTGGGCAAGCCACAAACAGGATGAGCAAAGGAAAATCACACCTGGAGTAAGCATGTCATAGTCCAAGTGCTGAAAACCAGAGGTAAAGAAAACATTTTGAAAGCAGGTAGGTTCCATATCGGGGAACAGTGATGTGGAAGAGTGGAGGACAGAGACAGTGAGCTCACGCTCTGAAGTGCTGACAAAGAAGACAATCTAGAATTCTGTAGCCAATGAAAATATCTTGCAGTAGGAGAGACAGGTAAAGACATTTTATGAGAAATGATAGAGGATGGGGCTCCTGGGTGGCTCAGTCAGTTAAGCAGCCGACTCCTGATTTGGGCTCAGGTCGTGATCTCGTGGTTTGTGAGTTCAAAACCTGCACTGGGCTCTGTGCTGGCGGCGTGGAGCCTGCTTGGGATTCTCTCTCCCTCTCTTTCTGCCCCTTCCCCACTCTCTCCCTCTCTCAAAATAAGTAAATAAATAAACATGTACATACATACACACATACATAAAACTTAAAAAGAAAAAGAGCGACAGAGAAGAGACTTTGCTGCCGGCGGGCCTGTGCTCCGAGAAATGCTAAAGGGCGTTCTTCAGTCTGAAAGGAAATTTGGGAACTTGGATCCGTAGGAAGGAATGAAGCACCACAGAAATGGTAAAAGTTGGGTAAATTTAAAAGCGTTACTTTTTTGTTTTCTCAGTTTCCACAAAAGACAAGTATCTATTTACAGCAAAAGTAATATTATCATAAGATACAGTTTATGACATATGGAGGAAGAAAATATAATAGTAGAAATAATGGGAGAGCAAATAAACATATTGTTGTAAGGCTCTAATATCTGTGAAATGTGAAGTTCAATTAGATTGTGATCAACTGGTGATGTGTACTATAATTTCTTTTTTTTTTAATGTTTATGTTTGAGAGAGAGAGCGAGTGAGCGAGCACAAGCTGGGGAGGGACAGAGAGAGAAGGAGACACAGAATCCAAAGCAGGCTCCAGGCTCTGAGCTGTCAGCACAGAGCCCGACGCAGGGCTCAAACTCACAAACTGTGAGATCATGACCTGAGCCGAAGTTGGATGCTCAACCTACTGAGCCACCCAGGCGCCCCTACATACTATAATTTCTAAGGCAACCATTAAAAAATAATAAAAAGAGATCTAGCTAAAAAGCAAAGAAAGGAAGTAAAATATAATATTAATGATCTTTAAATCCTGACTATTGAATTATAATATGTAAATGTATTAATTATATTCAGTTCCTCAGAAGAAGGCAGGAAAAGATGAACTGAGGGATTAAAGGACACATAGAAAAAAAGTAGTAAGGTGACAGACCTTGCTCTGTTTCTCCAAATTCATATGATGAAATCCTCACTTCCAGCACCTCAGAATGCGACTGTATTTGGAGTTAGAGCCCCTGCAGAGATACGAAGTTAAAATGAGGTCATTCGGCTGGACCCTAATCCAATATGACTGGTGTCCTTACAAGAAGAGATTTGGATACAGACACATACAGAAGGAAAAGAACGTGAAGACGCAGGGAGAAGTCAGCCGTCGACAAGACAAGGAGAGAGGCCTGGAATAGATCCTTCTCTCACAGCCCTCAGAAGGAACCAGTTGTGTCAACACCTTGATCTCAGACTTCTAGCTTCCAAAACTGTGAGAAAAGAAATCTCTGTTGTTGAAGCCACCCAATCTGGGGTACTTTGTTATGGTGGCCGCAGCAGACGAAACCCAGACTAACACAGACTAAACATAGACCTAAAGCCAACTGTATGAATAATTCCAGTAAATGTAAATATTCCAGTTACAACACAGAGCTTGTCAAGACCCCACTATATAATATGTAAAAGAGAGAGAATTTTTCTACAGACACTGAAAGTAAAAGGATGAAAACAGATATGCTAGGCACTTAGAAAGCACAAGAAGCTGGTACAGCTACATTCGTATCAGGCCAGGTTAACGTCCAGACAAGGAGAATTAGAGATAAAGAGAGGCATTTCGTAATCCGAAAAGGACCCACTGAACAGGAAGCTATAACCCTAAATGTATATGCACCTAATAGCAGAGCTACAAAAAAACTGAAGTAAAAACTGACAGAACTAAGGGGAAAAAAAGGCAAATGCATAATCACAGAGATTGGAAAACTCTTCGTTGGTAATTGATAAGTGACTAACTGGACAAAAAAAGCAATAGGATATAGAAAGTCTGAGCAGGACGACCAACTTGACAGAGCCGACATTGTATGTATCTGCGGGAACTCTATCCCGTAATATTGCAGAACCGCGGTGTTTGGAAGCACACATAGAGCGCTCCCTGAAATAGATCGTATCCTCGGCACGAGACAAACTGCGAAAGATTAAAATCTCACAGAATATGCTCTCTTAAATCAGAAAGAAATAATAATATATCTGGAAAACCCCAAATGTTTAAAAATTAAAGAATATATTTCTAGGGGTGCCTGGTTGGCTCAGTTGGTGGGACCTGCAACTCTTGTTCTCTGGGTCATGAGTTCAGGCCCCACCTTGTGTAGAGATTACTTAAAAATAAAATCTTAAAACAAAACAAAATATATATATACATATATATATATGTATATATATATATATATATATATGTATATATATATATATATATGACTAATGAGTCAAGGAAGAAAACAGAATGAAGACAAAATATCTCAAACTGAACAAAACAAAAGCACAGCGTATCAGAATTTGTGTAGTGCAGCTGAGAGAAGTGCTTTAGAGGGAAATTGAGAACTTTAAATCGGAAAAAAAGAAAGCTTTAAAATCAGTATTCTATGGTTCTACCCTAAGAAGCTGGAAGAAGTTTGGCAGGTTTTCCAAAAAGTTAAATATTTTTACCATATGACCCAGCAATTCTACTCCTAAATATATACCCAAGAGAACTGAAAACATATATTTACACAAAAACCAGTACACAAATGTTTATAGATGCATCAGTCCTATAGTCAAAAAGTCGAAACAAAGAGCAAAATAAAATAAGCCAAAAAAAAAAAAAAAAAAAGAACAAGTTAAATCCCAAAAAATGAGTAATGAGAGCAGGAATTAGTGAAATAGAAATACATAAAGAACAGAGAAAGTTAGCAGAACCAAAAGTTGGTTCTTTGAAAAAAATCAGTGAAATTGATAAACCGCTAGCAAGATGGATTAAGAAAAAAAAGAGGGAAAATGCAAATTACCAATTATCAAGAACAAAAGGGTGAAAGAGAGCAAAGGAGAGTAAGGAAACTTTCAGGCTGATCGAATAGTCTAGATCTCAATTGGGTTGATGGTTACCCCAGTGTATACATTTACCAAAACTATATGCTTAACATCTGTAGATAAATTATATTTCAATAAAGTGAAAAAAATTTATGAATTCTAGGGGCGCCTGGCTGGCTCAGGAGGTAGAGGTCACAATTCTTGATCTCGGAGTCATGATTTTAAGCCCCACATTGGGTGTAGAGCTTACTTAACAGCAACAACAACAACAAAATTCTGCATACTGTTATCTGCAATTCAGATCTGACATTTCTGGATTTTTCCTCACCTTCCTTCATTCCATATTTTATCTCCCTTTTTTCACAGTGTAATCTCTGATTTCCAACATCTATATATTTATTCATTTTTTTGTATCTTTCATACAAAAACAACAACAGTTTTAGAATTCCTATGCTGATATTATCAACAACAAACCAATTAAGTAAAGCTCAAGTGTTTGTTTGTTTGTTTGTTTGTTTTGTAGTCCTTAGGAAGTCCATGAACTGTATTGAACATTTATTTGAATTCTTGTGTTATTTTTTCTGTACATTATGTTACCATTCATTTCTGGTTTACTCCTCCTGTGTTTCTTTTTTCAGATATATATCTTATTTTCTTATTTTCCCTTCTTTCTTACACAAAGGTAGCATACTACATATTTGGCAATCTATCATGGAAATCACTCTGTATCAGCTAATGAAAATCTTTTTTTTTTTTTAATAGCTACACAGTATTGCACTGATGGGTTTATTTAATCAGCTTCCATGGAACTTAGGTGCTTTCCAACATTCTGCCATTACAAATAATGCCACAGCGAATAAGCTTGTGCATACGTTGCTATAGGTCTGTGGAAGTGAATCTTCGGGAGAAATTCCTAGAAATAGCATTTCTGGGTCAGAGGGTAAATGCCATTCTGTCTTATTAGCACTACCAAATTCTCTCTCTGGGAGCCTGGGCCAATTTTATGCTCTTACAAGTTTCCCCTCAGCTTGCCAACTGAGATATACTGTCCAAGTTTTTTAGTTTTTGCCAATCTTATTTAAAGGTGGGAATCTTGGGATGCCTGGGTGGCTCAGTAGTAGATTAAGCGTCTGACTTTGGCTCAGGTCATGATTTCGCAGTTCGTGGGTTCGAGCCCCACATCCGGCTCTGCGCTTACAGTGTGGAGCCTGCTTGGGATTCTCTGTCTCCCTCTTTATCTGCCTCTCCCCTGCTAGCTCTTTCTCTCTCTCTCTCTCAAAAAAAAAAAAAAGTGGGCATCTTGTCATATATTTAAGGGTAGACTAGAAACTCTTTAAGGCTCGGAACCCAAGGTGCGGACTTCACATACTGCTCACACTAACAGGTGCCCCTGCCCTGTACTTGTTAAATGAGTAAAGGAAAAAACTGGTCGGACCTCTACCGGACTCATCATGTTGGGACTGTTGTGAAACCGGTCACCATGACAGTTGACTCATGTCCCAGTGTGGGCAGTGCCAGACGCCTGGCTGGGAGCTAGTGAAAAAGAAGAGGAGACGGGTCTCCCCCCCCCCCCCCGCCAACACTCCCCCTCCCCCCCAGAACAGGTAGAAGACCCTTCTCTCCCCGTGGAACGTAGTAAGAGTACAGCTTTACGAGTCCAGAGATATCCACAGAGCCATTGCAATGCATGACACAGTGCCCCCTTTACCCTAGTAGAATTGTCTCTAGTATTTTTGTTTAATGTTTGTTTATCATTGAGGAGGGGGAGGGGGAGAGAGGGAGGGAGACACAGAATCCAAATCAGGCTCCAGGCTCTGAGCTGTCAGCACAGAGCCCGATGCGTGGCTCAAATCCACGATTGGAACCGTGAGATCATGACCTGAGCTGAAGTTGGATGCTTAACTGACTGAGCCACCCAGGTGCCCCTCTAGTATTTATACTATTTGTTAAATATGTCGGCATGAACATGGTAAGACTTTTTTTCCTTCTTTTTTTTTTTTTTAAGTGTATTTATTTGAGAGAAAGAGTACAAGTGGGAAAGGGGCAGAGAGAGGGAGAGACAGAATCCCAAGCAGTCTCCGCACTATCAGTGCAGAGCCCAATGCAGGGCTCGAACTCACAAACTATCAGATCTGAGCCAAGATCAAGAATTGGGTGCTCAACCAACTGAGCCACCCAGGCGCCCCGAGATTTTTTTCTTATTGATTGATTAAATAGGTAATACAGCCGCATAGTTCACAATTCAAAAGTACTGTCAATGAAGATTTCCCTTCATTCCCTATTTCCAACCCACCAAATTACCTTCCTCTCAAAGGTAACTAATGGCATCAGTTTCCTAGGTGTCCTTTCAGAGATATTTATGCACAATACAATTGAATACACACATCTTTACCCAAATAGTAGCCTGTTCTATAAATCCTTTTTTTCCCCACTTCACTTTCTTCACGTATATATTTTTTTTTAATTGATTTGAATCCTCAGCAGCTTTTTTTTATTAAGTTTACTTATTTTTGAGACAGAGAGAGACAGAGCATGAATGGGGGAGGAGCAGAGAGAGAGGGAGACACAGAATCGGAAGCAGGCTCCAGGCTCTGAGCCGTCAGCCCAGAACCCGACGCGGGGCTCGAACTCACGGACCGCGAGATCGTGGCCTGAGCTGAAGTCAGACGCTTAACCGACTGAGCCACCCAGGCGCCCCTCTTCACATATATTTTAGATTTCATTCTATTCTACACCAAAACATGCAGAGCTTGCTTGAACTTTTTCACAGTGCAGTGTCCTTTGTATACTGTAACTTACTTTACCAGTACCTTAGTGATAGACATTTAGGCTGTTTATAGTCTTTGCTATTACAAATGGTAAGATAAGAAATAACCTTATGTATGTTCTTTTAGACATACAAGTGTGTCGGTAGGATAAATTTCTAGATGTGGACCAAAAGGGATATGTGCATTTGTAATTTTGACAAATAGTGCCCATGTGGCGTCCTTGGAGCTGTACCAGTTTACATCCCAGCAGGGTAGGACTGTGGGGGAGGATCCTGGGCTGCCATCCCCCTGAGAGCATGTGGGTGGCGGGGGGGGCGCATGTAGCCAGATGGCCCTTTGCACTCTGTATGGGATGATCCTCTCTGCCCTGCACCTAAGCGGACCTCGGATGAGAGCTCTGTGGGCAGGCCCAGTGGAGGCACAGGCTTCGAAACGGGAAGTGAAACAGAGCCCGCTTTGACAGCTTCTGAAGTTTGACAGCTTTGACGCCCTCCGTGCTGAGCAGGCTCTAGAAAAAGACGGCTCCTGCCATCAAGGCCACACAACCCCCAGGAGAAGCGACTTAGACAGGGACCAGACTTCATTCGTCCGGCACATAAACAATCCTCACAGGCTGGACAGGACCAACAGCCCAAACAGGAGGCATGAGTGCCTACTACGTAGCCAACCCTGGGCTAGACACACAGCACCAGGATGAGGCAGTCTCTAGCGGAGGCAGTGAGACGTATTGTAGCAATGAGACGCGCCCTCATAAAATATAAACACAGAAATCCCTAACTCTTCTTGGGGAAGGCTGCCCCGAGAAACGGCATGTGGTCAAGGGCGGGACTTGCAGGTCTGGAAGCCAGCAGAACCTCTCCGCGAGGTGGAGGCATCTGCCCCAAAGGAGGTTTCTGGGAAATGCCTTTTCCTTCAAGAGACTAAGGACCACAGCAGAGCTCAGGAAGGACCCGGGACCCTGTCCACCTTCCGTCCTCCCTGCTCGTTCTGAAATACTTAGCTACGGGGCCGTCTTCGGGAAGTCCGCGTGCACTCCTGTCCTGTGGCCCTATTCGCATTAGCTCCAGGCCCCCCTCTCCCACCAGGAAGCCCTCGGAGCTGAGGCACCGGAGCTCCAAGCGTCCGCATCTGCCATGACCGGCATGAAGTTGTTTTCTAGTGTAGCACTCGGCTGAACGAACTATGGAGAACACAAGCCGTCATGTTGAGGATCCCGTAAGTCCTGGAGGTGGAGCTGACCCCAAACCACGTCAAGCTGCCACTGCTGTGGCCTCATTCCACCTCTAGACCCTTTCGGAGACATGTTCCTTTCCCTGATTTACTTGAGTTTCTTGGCAAACTAGCTCCTTAAGCCTGACGTTACCGGTGCGTTTGTCTGAGTCTGAGGGTGGAAAAATGCCGCCACACCTGAGTCACTAGAGAATGAATCGGTGTGGCCTTCGTCGGTGGGTGTGGCACTGGTAGTCACTGTGGCAGCTGGGGACGGCAGAATGGGGACAGAGGGACGTAGGAAATGTGAGGGCAGAGGGTGGGCCGTCCTCCTCTTTCCATCTCCTCCTCATGATCTCTCCCTTGACGTCTGGCAGCATGACACCAGCCGTTTGCGGAGTTCTCGGGAACCTCCCGGACACTGCTCTGCCTTGGCTCTCCTGCCACTCGGCCACTCTCCCTTCTCCTTTGCTGGTCTTCCACCTTCTAGAGAGGATTTCCCGAGCGCCATCTTTGGTCTTGTCGTCGCGCCACCTCCCTGTCTCTCTTCACCCCCCGAGAACCCCTCCATGCGCATGGGCTCAACTGTCGCTTCTGTGCAGGCGGTCCCCCCTGCCCTGGGCCACCTCTCCCTGACCTCGCCACTGGACTTGACCTCTAAGTTGCCGCCGCCTACTGGATGTTTCCTTTTGGGAGTCCTGTCATCGTCTTAAACTGAACAGGCATGAAATCGAGCTTGCTCCTCCTCCCAGATTCCAGTCTCCTGCCCATGGCATCAGCCTTCTCTCACGCACCCGTGCTCAAATCCTGAGTCATCTTCGACGCCTCCTCCCCACTCCTCCCTTCCCAAACGCAGGCCTTGCCACCTGCCTTTGCAACACCTCTCGTTGCTCCCTGTCCTTTGCATTCTGACTGCTAACCCAGCATCTCAGCACCCATGTCCTGAATATTCAATAGCTTCTGCTGTGGTCTCCCTGCCTGCACTTTCTTCCCTGCAAGTCTTTCTCCCTACCTGGCCAGACAGATTCTCCGGAATGATTATTTTTATCCTATGTCTCTCTTGCTCAACAACTTTCAGGCGCTGTCTTCACTGTGGATAAGTGCAGATTCCTTCACTTCAGGCTCCAGGCCCTATGTTTGGCCCCAGCCCTCCTTGCTGGCTTTATCCCACATGACGTGAGTGCAGGCATCAGATTCCGTTCCCGACACTTACGTGCTGTGTGACCCTTGGGCAAGTACTTAACCTCACTGTGCCTGAATCTCTTCCTCAAAGTCTCTTTATAAAGATTTTAGCATCTGAGAGGATAAACAGCACTTAGAACCGTCTGGATATGGAGTAGGCACTGAAATGCTAGCTGTTTAGTGCACCGATTCTCATTCAGCAAGTGCTGCAATCTGCATGCCCTCCCCTGGGCGCACACGTCCGCCTTTCCTTGTTACCTTTGCTCTCAGCCCAGTCCCTCAATCTAGAATGCTCTTCTCTGCCCATCTCCTCTTAGTCACCCTTCATGGGCCCCTGACCTCCCATTTTGCTTCTGATAAACGTTTCTTTGCCACTTCCTGCAGGGCTGCTCCGCCTGGTTGGGTGGTGCTGGGCGTGTCGAGCCAGCCGCAGGCCACTCTCGGTACATCTTCCTGGAGGGGTCGTTTTACTTGACAAGTGAGTTCACCCATTTTTAATGCTACAGCAGCCACCTCAGTAATATCATGGAGTAGGATGCAAGACTGGCAGAAGATTTTGAAGAAAAAAGATGCAACTAGTAAGGATATTCAGGGGCGCCTGGGTGACTCAGTCAGTTAAGCGTCCGATTTTGGCTCGGGTCATGATCTCACAGCTCGTGAGTTCCAGCCCCGCGTCGGGCTGTGCGCTGACAGCTCAGAGCCTGGAGCCTGCTTCGGATTCTGTCTCTCTCTCTGTCTCTCTCAAAAATAAATAAACAAACATTTTTTAAAAACAATATTCAGAGTGGAGGTGTCTCAGGCCACCCCCCAGCTGCGGTAGGGGGTCTTCATTCATTCTGCAGCGGAAGGGGTGAGGTGCTAAAGTAAGGCAGGGATAGCCAACGTAGCAGGAGGTGGCTGTCTCTGTGCTCAGGGTCCCCACAATGAGGGTCCTTTTAAGTGCAGGGCTCTCTCCTTCCTGAAGACTCAGTATCTATACCACTCCCAATTGCCCCAAAGTAGCCTGTATATTGTTTTCTTAACTTTCCACATGGGTAGATCTCATCTCTCCAACAGCGCCCTCAGCACCCAGGGCGCAGGCCCAGCAGGGTGCAGGTGTTGGGTAACGCACTGCGGAAGGCAGCCCCAGGTGTGAGTCCGGCCCCGGGGTTTACTGATGGAGAAAGTTGCTTTTCTTTCCAGCCTCCTTCTCTGTCAACTGTGGCTAATACTCACCTAATGAGAGTGTTTTGAGTCACTCCAGTCAACTAGATAAGGAATGTGCAGCTTTCAGCTCAGCAGATGGCACGCAGGGCACTTAGTAAACATCAGACCCCTCCGAGCTACGTGAGGCTCTCCGCAAACATTGGATTCTTGAATGTTCCCACTGATAACTATACCTTCCCACCTGCATCTACACCCACATCCTTGGCCTCCCTTCCTGTCACGCTGGATGCTCCTACCTGAGGCCAGCCTCTCCCTGGGTACTAGTCCTGGCCCTTGTCACTTTCACAAAGGCCTCATATGACTGCTGTCTCTGTCTCCTGCGGCATCAGTACCCTCCCTGTTTGCTCACTGTCTTCACTGGGTGATCATGCTGTGGTGTCACTCTCTCTAAAGCAAAAGACAAAACGACACATCAAAACCCCTCCTTTGATCCCATGTCCCTCTGGTCACCGCTGTATTCCTCTGCTCCCTTTCCAGTAAAACTCCCTGAAAGAGTTGGCACGCTCCCCTTTCCACTTCTGCCACTCGCTCTGAGCCCACTGCAGCACACTCTTACCTGGCAGTCACGGAAACTTCTTGTCTCTGGTGACCTCTGCGTGGCCAAGTCCAGCATTCGGCCCTCAGGCTTCATTGTACCAGCCTCTCCAAAGCACCTGAGACCCTGAAATGCCTTCTGTCCAGGCCCCCCGGGCCTGCAACTCCTGATTTTCCTCCGGCCCTGCCGTCCACAGTCTCCTTCTTCGCCTCTAAGCATAGAAGTCCCAGGCCTGTCCTTGGACCACTTCTTGTCTCTTTCTGCAGTCACTGAGGTAACTTTATCCACGCTCAGGGCTTTAAATGCCACCTAAGAAACGTCCTCATTTACCTCTCCGATCCAGGGCTCCCCAGAATTCCAGGCTGGCGTACCACCGCCTACTCCCCAGCCCCGCTGGGGTGTCACCCACTTCAGGCACGGACTCTTGGTTCCCCAGCACCCCCCACCCCCACCCCTCACACAGCCTTCCCCATCTCAGTCATGGGAACTCTGGCTTTCCAGACTCTCAGGCCGAGGCCTTTGGAGTTCCCCTTCGCTCCTCCCTCTCTCAAGCCCACAGCCGGCTGATCTCCCCACCCTGGTCCAAATCACCGTCACCTCTCTCGAGGCCGACCCCAAAAGCCTGAGCAGCTTTGCTGCCTCTTTTTCCCCCAACTCCACAATCTGTTCTCCACCAACCGCCAGAGTAATGTTTTCAACACATAAGCTTGATTGTGTCATTTATTGCTTCAAAACCCACCACTGTCTTCCTGTCTCACTCAGAATAAAATCCAGATTCCTTATCTAGGCCTGAGAGGCCCTGTGGGACCGGCCTGCCACCTCTCTGGCCTCATTTCCCCTTACACTCCCCTGGCACTGCCCTCGCTCCCTCTGCCCTGGCCGCGCCGGCCTCCATGCTGTTCCAGGACCAGGCTGCGAACTCTCCTGCCTTGGGGACTGTGCTTGCTGCTCCTTCGGTCCCAAGTACCACAGAGGTGCAAGGCTCATTCCTGTACTTCGCTCCGGTCTGCTCAAATGCCGCCCTGTCAGGGAACTTCCCTGATCAACCTCTCTAAGCACCCCTGGCATTCTTTGACCTCTAACCCTGATGTGACCTGCCACCGACCACCACGTGACATAATATTTGCCTGTGGGCCTTCCTTCATCTCTCACCACCGACAACACCCAAGAGGACCTCTAGAGCCCGGCGTGCGGAGGATGCTCAGCAAATGGGCAGGGGCACGGGTATGGATGGGTACGGATGGGAAGAGCCTGATGCACGTGGCCTCTCATCTCTGTGCCACAACGGACCTGCTGGCACTGCTGAGCAACTCGGCAGAGCCCTTCTGGGCTTCGGGCTCCTTCTCCGTAAAACGTACCCTGATGGCCCTTTAGGAACTTTAGAGATTGTTCATTTAAAGAGCTTGAGGCATGGGCAGCGCCCAGTACAGTGAGGGCTGAGGGGGCCACTTGGCTGCTCTGTAGGCCTGTCCCCAAGGAGTTATAGTCGTGCGGTCTCTGTCCGCTCAGGATGGAGTGAAGGTAAACAAGTATGAGGAGTACTGACTCCATGCCATCCCAAGGTCCCCTAAGCGTTGTTTCTGCTCCACCCAGTTCCCCATCAAAGCCCATCAGATGATGCCCATTTCCAAGCAGGACCTGCAGGCTGGACTTCCCCAAATATGCTTCCGATCCAGGTGGCCCCAGTGTGGGGAAGCAGAGGTGCTTGCTAAGAATGCGTAGGTCTGGGCTTTATGATGTGTGGGCTTATGGAGTCCCCTCTGACAAAGGACCCATTTTTGTGAGGTGGGCTACACTGGACAGGCTGGATGGCAGGTCAGGTAGAAAGAGTCAGGCGACTCTTTGAAGGCGACTAAGGAGTAGTTTCCCTGTACACCACCAGGGGGCGCCAGAGGTTGCTCAGCTCTAATGAGGACTTGTCCCACCATCTATTAAGGCGTCTTTCTTCCATCTCAGATCTAGGATGGGACAACAGAGGGAAAGCATGGTGCCGGCTCTTTCCCACCTATCAACCTGCTGATTGCTGCCAGCCCAAACAGGGCCACATTGAGGCACTGGAGGTCAAGCTTCCAGATTCTGTACTTTATTGATAAGCATTAATGAACCCCTTGCCAGTTCTGTCCTCGGATTCCCAGCCTTAAGTGTGGGGAGTGTGTCTTTGCCTCTTAGACACCTGCCTGAGTCTGGCTTTGTCCAAGGCTGTGCCCCTTTGCCACGCTATTCCCCAGAGCACAGCATTTAGGTCAGGGAGGTGTGTAGCAGGCATCTGAAGGGTCATGGTCAGGTCCTGGTCCTCAGAGACCACTCTCCATGTAGGAAGTGCAAACTTCAGCTGTGCTGGCTCCCAGAGGGGGCTCCAGGAGCCTGCTGGTTAGATGAAAGGCTGAGCCTCAGAGACCTCCAGATTCAGCCTCTTTCCTCTTCACACTCTTCACAGCCAAACACTCTCATGGCAGAACTGAGCCAAGGGGGCAGCAAACTGGCTCCCGCTTGTGTCCTGAGGTCCTGGGATCGCAGGCAGGAGGCCTTGGGTGGTGCCTCAAAGGGGATAGACATGCCAGAGGCTGTGCAAGGGGAGGGGGAGGGAAAAATCAGAGCGAGTCAGTTAAGTCCTTGATCTGATTTCACCAGCCCCAATTCTTGGCCATGGCCTATAGTCCTTGGCCAACCCCTCTGTACTAAATAGAGAGTCCCTTGGGCCCTGGGTGCACTCTTCCCCCACCATTAGCTCAGAGCTAAGAAGTGTTAAAGCCATCTTCTGCCTTCCTGAGCCAGGCACCCTGTAGAGCCTTCTCGCCCGTTCAGCAAAGCCCAAGAGCCTTCACCCATTTCTTCCTCAGGTCAGGGCAGCCCCCACCTGGGGCCAGCAGGCTGCTGGTGCCTGACGAAAACCCTGGCCCCCCTGAAAGCCCTCCCTGGCCTGTCTCTGACCTGTACTGGAAGCGGGGATCTCCAGGGTGGGTCTGCAGCACCTGGCGCACTTCGGCGGGGGGCTCCAAGCCCATCTGCTCGGCCCGATGCCAGCGCTGCAGCCGTGTGATCCCTGCCAGGGTGGGAAGAAGACACTGAGTCCAGGCTAGAGAATGTGTGTGGAGGGGTGTGTTGGGACCTCCACACCCCCCAGTCTCAGTAGACCCAGGCAGGGGCTTGGCTTGCTTCAGGGACGTGTGGATGACAGGACTGTCTCCAGGATGTGCTCCTGGGGCCTGAGGGGGTTCTCACCTGTGCAGGGCCCATATTGCCAGGCCAGATCAAACTGCCTCAGCAGCTCCAGCTCTGCTTCATCCACGCTCAGAGGCTGGGGCTCTTCCCCTGCAATGACATGCTGCTTCTCAGGCCTGCCCGGGGCCTATGCCCTGCAAGGCCAGCCCCCTGCTGCTCGCTTCACAGCTGTCCCACTGCTCCCCGGCCCTCGCCACCCCTTGGCCTCCGCCGGCAGTTGCCAGGCCTGGACTAGGAAGTAGAGGACATACTTCACTTCCCCTGCCATTGCCCGCGTCCACCCACGTCCTCTCATGCCCCTCGGTGGTGTCCACTGCTCCCGTCCCCCAATCTTTAGAGACCTAGCTCTGGCGCCAGCTCCCCCTTGCTGTGCCCAGCGGGGCCCTCCCTCCTCTTCACTACAGGGTAGGAGTCAGTGATGAGCCGCTTCCGGCCCATGGCGGCCACCCAGGCAGGCAGGCAAAGAAGGAGGCGACTGCGAGGAAGGAGACAGGCCAGCGGGCACGAGAGAGACAGCTGCTAAGAGAGAGAGAGAGTGAGAGAGGGCTGAGGCCAGAGAGCGAGCCTGGGGCCAGCGACAGGCAGACACGGTGACCCAGACTAGCCGAGAGGAAGTCCGCTGGTTCCAGGGAATGACGCCTGTCCCCCACCCCCACAAGCACGCAAACATTAAAGACCTAAGCCAATGGCTGGCCACCTCTGCGGGGCGGGGCCCGGCTTCAGCCAATGGCAGGCGGCGCAGGCAGAGGGGGCGGGGCCGCTGCTGCAGCTGTGTTCTGGGGGAGAAGGGGCGAGGCTGGGGTGGGAGACCTGTCAAGATGCCCCAGACGGCACCACCTCCTCCTGCCCCCCCTCCGCCCCATTGGTCTGCAGTGGGTCTCGGGGGACTTAATAGAGCGTTATCCTTAGCCTCTCACTTCCCGTTTGCCCTTCCTAGGCAAATGTTCTTTTCAGCCTCACTAATCCCCGTGGCCGGTTGGTAACTCCCCAGAGTCCAGCTGGAGCCTCCGCTCCCACCCCTTGTCCCGCAGAGCTCGGTGGGGGCAGGTCTGGAGGTCCGATGAGAGTTTGGGCTAATCCAGCCCCCTCCCTGCTCCCATCCCACCCCCACTGGCCCCAGGAGACCTGGCCGGAAAAGCCCATGGGTTCCAAAGCTCCTTTCTCACAGTCTGTGCCCAAAGACCCTGCCCACTCTTAGTCCAGGCAAGCATTGGCCTTGTCAACTCTCCCGGAGTCCTGCAGCCTGCCCCATGCCCACCCTACCAGTCAGGAAGATTCCACACTGAGCAGGAGGCCAGAGTGTATTGGTATCCCTAGTTTTTCATCAGTAAAACCTGCCATCTCACTAATATGACAGTATGAGCAGAAAATACCCACACTAAACCAAACACTTATATGGCGCTTACAGTATGCCAAGTACTGCTCTCAGCATTTCCCCACATATTCGCTCAACTAAAATAGATGTAAAATGATTCTTTTTTTTTTTAAGATTTTATTTTTTTAAGTAATATCTACCCCCAGCATGGGGCTTGAACTCATGATTCTGCGATCAAGAGTCACATGCCCCACTGACTGAGCCAGCCAGGCACCCCATAAAACGGTTCTTGAAAGTAGGAAGTGCTGATAGTCACAGCATTGTGGGGCCCCAGTTAAACCACAGGTCGTGCCCTCCCCCGCCCCTCCCCTCCCAGGAGCTCAGAGGCTAATAGCGGAGGCAAACAGGACGCACAAGTTGTCAGTGCGGGGATAAAGTTCCTAACAAGGATAGGGGAGAGGGTGGGTCAGAGATGAGTTGGACCACAGGGCTGGCTTAGCACTGGAAGACCTCCTGGAGGAGGCAGGCTGCTGTAAACAGTGTCTCTCAATTCTCCGCCCATGACCTTTGTCCCTTGGGCTCCTGTCATCGCTGAGTCACCCCTACACCCTCCTCCCCCTCACCAACTTCCTGGCAGCAGGCAACGGCGCTGGTCAGTGAGAGTCTGGGAATCGGCACAGGGACCAGCCCAGCTCTAACTGCCCTCTAGAGATCCATCTAGTTCCTCCTTCCAGGAGAGCCGGGCCTGCTCAGAGGCTTCTGCCTGCCCCCTCTTCCACTGCTCTGGGGTGCGGGTGCGCTGCGTTAGGAGTGAGGTGGGCACAAGAGAGGAAAATGGTCTGCAGAGTGGACCGCCAAAGGGGAGGAGCAGGGACAGGACATGTCTTCAGGGGCCTCCTCCTGCCTGGCTCTCCCCATCCACTTCCTTGAGGAGGGCCGAGTGGGAGTCAGAGCTCGCGAATGCACTGCACAGAGCTGGAGGGCCCTTCCCTGCTTTATTTTCTGGGCTGGGCCTGGCCTAATCCCCCATCTGCCTCGTGGACTAAGTGGGGCCCACACTGAGGGAGACAGGGGCCCTGCTGCACTGGGGAGGGGAGCAGGGAGGCCCTCTCCACCAGGCCCGGGAAGGGCTGAGGTGCGGAGTCCAGTCAGGCACTGAGCACGCCACGGAGGGATTGTGCCCCGGGCTCGGTGGGACTGACCACTCCTCCGGGGGCGTCCCAGAGGTGTGTGGCACCTCACTCCTGAGTCCACAGAGCCCCGAGGGAGTAGGAAGCCATGGGCGGGGCAGACCCCTCCTCATTCCTAGTCCTTCCCACCCCTGAAAGCTGATAGCCGTGGGGCCCTGCCACCGCCCAGGGAGCGTGAAATGAGGTGTGCCGCTGGGAGGCCACAGTGGCTCCTACTGCCGCCGGAGCCCATTTCCCTCTCCTCTGGCACCCTGGCCTGCTCTGTGGGCACTGTCTGGGCCGTCCCCGCCAGCCGCCCCCGGCTCTGCCTGGCCCAGGCCCTGCTAGCCTCTCTCACCCAGCCTGGCCTGTAGCTTTCCCCCATCAAGGCAGTCGGCTCAAGTGCAGGCACCCTAGGACTGTTTTTCTGGCCTGGAGTCAAGGGAACTCTCCGCAGACAGCATCGCCCTCCTGTGCTAGTCATGCAGTAGTGGGACCAAGCTCCAAGGCTCAAAGGAGCTGCCACCCAGGAGCTTTGGAGCCATCCCTGTCCAACTGGCATCCTTCTGTAACTCGGCCTACCCACCCAACAGGTCTTGTCCTTCTTCCTTCCCTTCCTGTCTGCCCCCATCTCCTTTCTTCCTGGAACCCCTGTCCCTACTCAAGCAGCCTCCCAGCCTATCCCCCAAACTGCTGTCGTGGGGCCTATCACAATTTGGGCTTCAGGCTGGAGGGCCAGGCCAGAGGTCTGAGTTAGGAGCTGAGTTCTCCCTCCTTCAGGGAGTTTCCTGAGACCCAGGAGCCTGTTTCCGGGTCAGCTCTGACCCCCAGAGGATGGTTATGGGACTGGCAGGAGTGGCCGATGCATCTCAGCCTGGGAACACTCAAGGGCCTTGCTTGAGGCCAAGACCAAAGTCTTGGGGGAACCCAAGGGAAAAGGAGAGCGAAGACCGGAACAGGAGCCCAGCACCTTCCTGAAGGCTGAGGCCCATTGTCTACTGCTCCGAGGGGAAGGGGATTAGGCCTGGCTTAGCTCAGACAATGTGGCAGGGTGGGGGGGCCTCAGCACTGCACAGGTGCCCTAGGAGCCCCTTCTCCCTCCCCTAGCTCACAGTGGGGCTCGTCGTGGAGAGAGTCAGCTAGAGCCAGGAAGGTTGGGGCAGGTACAGAGAAGCAGCTGCCTGGGGCCCAGCAGACTGTGGGTGTAGCCTGCTCTCCTTCCCTCTCCCCAGCATCCCCTTCCTCAGGCCCTCAGGCCCTGCCACCCACCTGGAGCTAGAGATTCTGGGCAGCCAGACTCGTATCCCTGGCCCCCCACCCACATGCCCACACACCATGGGCTCCATTCCCCACCCTGTGGACCAGAATTCTTTCAGGCAACTCCTCCTAGTCCATCCCAGACACCCCACCTCTCCCGGCTCCAGGTTCTCTGGCCTTGTGGGCTTTGAGGGGCAGGAGCCTGATGGAAGGCAAAGGTCCCCCTCCATCTGGGTTTTTCTGCCACTGGCTGGCTTTTCTGCTATGTCCCAACCATCCCCTCGGAGCCTTCTCCCATTACTGCCCCTGTCACTTTGGCCAGCTGGCCCTGGAGAAATTCTGGGAACAGTTGAAAAGGGATCCTTCTGGCCATTTCTCACCTTGGCCACCAGGTGTCAGACTTTGTCTAGCTGGGAGGAAGGTCCTAGTTTGTTTCCACCGGGTTGGCCAGGCCTTAGAGGTCAGGGCAAGTTGGGGAGGGGCCTAGGGGTGACCTCTGCACTAGGGAGGCTGGAAGACCCTGAAGGTTGAGAGGAAGGGCTGGAACTCTGGTTCTAAAGCTCGCAGCTACTTCCTCATTGTCCCCACCCCCACCCCACTGACAAGGGCTTTGTCTACTGCTGGGAACTGGGGAACCAGGCTGAGTCAGGGAGCTCAAGAACTGAAGGGACAAAGGCAGGGACAGTTGTGGCTCCAGAGAAGAAGGGGGAGCTGAGAGGGAACCACCCATCAGAGCACTCAGTCAGGGGCCCGGATCACTGGCCCTTACCCTCTAGGTTAAGGGGAACAAGGGCCTCCCTTGGCCCTTCCCCATTTGGGGTGGCTGTGGCGAGTGGGCGAATGTGTGCGCGTGTCTGTAAGACGAGCACTTGAATGAGTCTCTTCACATACTGCGAGGGCCCTGAGTCCTGGATGTTGGGTCAGTCTTTGCAAAGGCAGGAAGCTGGCAAGGCGTCACCGGCCTTTGGCCACCCTCCACCTCTTCCACACCCACTCCCACCCCTGCCCCCGAAGTTGCCTCTCCCGAGGGACCGTTCGCCAACTCGTGCCCATCCTCGCACACACGGGTGCGTTTCCAGATACCCAAGAGGATGCCGAGCTTCCTAATCCGCTCTGTGCTGTCTGGATGGAGAGGATGTACTCTCCCTAGCCTTCCTGGGACAGAAAGACTTCCAGAGATAATGTCCTCCTTCCCATGGCACCGCAGGCCCCAGGCATTCCAGGTTTTTAAGCTGACCTCTGCGTACCTGGGCCCCTGACGCTAAGGCCACACTTAAGAGGTGGAACCTGAGTAACCGACACAGACTCACCACCGGTCCCGGAGCAGTGGTGGGTGGAGAACCAACAACGGACTCATAGAAGAGCCTGATGACTTGTCATTTACCCAGAGCCACCTGCTCACGGTCCGAAGCTCCAAAACCCAAAGGACGGGCTCCTACCCCGACACCACCAGTCACCATCAGTAGGGGGCTATCTGGGGGAGAGTTCAAGAATTCAGACTCTGAGATGCCCTTTCCGGCTCAGCTGTCCCCTGTGGCCGCCTCCCCCACCTTACTCTTTATGACGCCCCCTCTGTGTCCTCAGCCGGGCGAACTTGTGTGCTTGCCCGCCCTTCCCCGGTTGCTCTCCTCCTCTGTTTCCATCTGCTGCAGGCCCGGCTCTGAGACCCCGCGTGTGCTGCAGCTCCCGGCCACTCAGAAGCACCGTTTCGAGCTCTCTGGAGTCTCTCGACCCTCGAGTCTCTGCCATTCCTGCCCTGTCAGTCCTCGGCCTTGGGAAGTGCCCTCTTTTCACCCTGTCCTCTCCTCCTGCCATCCCTGGCTTGCTAGGGGGTGTCACAATCCACGACAGAGATGTGTGTGCTGGTGTCACCTGGCTCCGTGTGGCTGGCCAGCAGCCCTTTTGATTCCCTTCCTCTGCTTGTCCCTCTCCATTCTTCTCCAGCTCCCACCCCTCCCGCAGCCATTTCACGTTTACATCTCTTCTGTTTAAAAACAACAGCAGACCAACCAACCACACAAAAAACCTTCCTTGATCCTGCCACCAAATGCCTGGAGAGAATACATTCACCCCTTTTCCTTCTTTCTCACCCCCTCCTTTAATCTCACAGTTGGAGTCTACCTCCCAAATGCTCCCGCAAAGGTCACCTGTGATCTCCCAATTTCCCAGTGGGTTTCCCCCAAATTCTTCTCTTAGCGCTTCTGGGGCATCTGACACTGTTGATCAGCTGCCTCCCTAAAACTCTCTTCTCTTGGCTTCTCATACACTATTGTCTTGACACTCTTTAAATCGGCTTATATTAAATTATCAAGTACTTTAGTTCGGTGCAGGGCATTGTGCTAAAATGTTAGAGGGATGCAAAGATGAATAAATTGTGGAACGTGCCCTCGAGATGCTATCTGCTTACAAGGGAGACAGACACACTGAACTGACCCTTGCCCTGCCCTTGTCCATGCCCGACCCTGAGAGTCTGTGCAGAAGCACCTACTGTGTGTTGGGCACTGGAAGGACAGTGGTGGCTGCAGACACCCCTGCCTCCCTGAGAGGACTTACAGACCAGCACCCTCGCTGAAGGGACGCGATCACTCCTTCCCTGACTTCCAAGTATTTTGCCTGTGTCTTTCCACAGTTGATCCAATTCTGCCTTGGATTCTAGCATTTGGAGCAAGGGAGGGCGGGGGGAGTCCCAGTCCCTTCTCTCAAGTGTTTTGTTCGACACACTAACTGAACACCTTCCGTGGGCTTGAGCCTGAACTGGGATAGAGAGGTGGGGAAAACTCAGAGTCTGCCCCTAAGAAACACACAGTACAGTGGTATGGGATATATCTTCCTTCTCCTGTATTCTGCATAGCCCCCTTGTTTGCTGCCTTGCACATTACAGGCTGCTAGGTTTTGCTGCGATGTGGAGACAGCCCGGATGCCCTCTCCTCCCTCTCGTTAGGCAGAAAGCAGGCCTGCAGGATATCTAGACAGGGTTTGGGCAGATATGTCCGCCTGAAGGGCCCGGACCCCTTGGCGGGGCATGTTCCCTCCAACTTGGGCCAGGTGACTCTGGGACATTCAGCAGGACCTGGCTCGCCCACAAGCAAGTCCAATAGCCCATGCACCTACGCTCACGCACCTGTCAGTAGTTTCAGGTCAGCTGGTCTTCTCTTCCCAGAGAGATCGCAGGCTCCATAAGGGCAGGAGCCAAGTCAGGTCTCAGACTTCTGCTGGGTTTCCTACTCCAGTCGGCGCAGCGATGGGCAGACCTTTGCAAGATTCGTCAACTGATTGACGTCACCATCATTTGTTACTCTCTGTGCTTAGGGCACTGTCTCGCGGAGGCCCTGGTGAAATACCTCTGTGTTACCTGGGAGCAGTTAGCCCCCTAGCTGACCCAGTGGCTCTTCACGAGAGTGTCAGTGCAGGCCAGTCTGTCACAAATAACTGGAGATCAGATCACTATTCGCTGCGGCTGCGGCTGCGGGCTGCGGCTGCGGGCTGCGGCCGGGCACCTTACCTTTATTGTCTCTCTCATCCTTCAAACAGTCTTAGAAGGGTATTTAATTATCCCCATTTCACAGATGGGGAAATCAGAGAATAGAGAGCTTTAAGTAATTTGTCCAAGGTCACTCAGCTAGGAGGCCGTGAGGCTGGGCTTGGAGCTGAGGTCATCCCTGAGTCACATCTATCCCGTTCGCTTTGCAGACCAGTATGAGTTTTTCTCTTACCCACCCGCCCCCCCAACCTGCTGTCTTACACTGAAAAGAGTCTACAAGAAGGGAGTAGAGTCACGCCTGAGACTTGTGACATGGCCACAGTCAGTCACGCTCCCTAGGAGATGAAGGGTATTGAGAAGGGAAGGGTCACTGCCGGGGGCCCCCGGGGGCCACCACAGGTGGGGGTCCCGGTGAAGCTGAGGGCTGACCGCGCGTGGCTGACCAGAGGCGCAGGTGGACAGCTTCGCAGGGGGAGAGACCTATGAGACCTTTAAAGTAATCCAGAGAGGGGAGGCGGGCTGAGCAAAGGCCGGGAGGGGGAAGACACGCGGCCAGACAAGAAGATGTTGGAAGGACTAAAGGGACGCAACGTGGGTGGAGGAACAGAGTGTGCTGTGGGCACCGCGCTCTGTGGACAGGGCAGAGCCTCTTCCCCAAGCTCTTTGCCTCTCCGAGCTCTGCCCTGGACTGCCAGGCTCCAAGCCACCAGGCACGCGGGGGCCCAGGAGGGGAAGCACCAGGCCAAGCAAAGAGATGAAGTCCTGGGGCAAGCATTTTATTCGTTAATACAAGAATAGAAATTCTGCAATAAATATCATCTAATAAATAACATCTCCAAATAAATAAATATTAATACAACAAACTTAGAGTCATGAGTGGGTGAGGCTGGGGGGCAGGGCCTGGGGGAGCTGCCCCCCGCACCCCGAAATGCTACTGCAATGTAAACTTTCAGGAAACCCTGTGGCTGTGGCTATGGTTGCCCTCCCCAGCCCGGGCAACCCACAGATACCCTGGAAAGGGGGTGGAGAGGAGGCACCATGATGCCGGCAAGAAGATGCAAGGCAAGGTCCTTTTGGCTGCCGTCCTGTGCCACCGACTGCCTTGGTGAGCCGTGGGTCCGCTCTGTCCCTGCCCCTATGCTTTTAGTATGACCTCCAATGCAGATCCCACCTCTTCCGCTTTTAAATCCCGTTTCTTCCCGTTTGGACTTGCCACCGTGTGTGTTTCCTGAATTGGATGTACTGAGCTATTTGGGGATAGGGGAACAACGCCCATCCAAGGAGAGCGGGGCAGCCAAAGGGCTCCCCCCGCCCCAGAATGGCACATGCTGCGGTGGCCCCCCTCCCTGCCTACGGGCATGCTTCCTGGAAGTGCCGCGTGAGGGGCCGTGTGGGCGCCGGCAAGTGCCGGGCAGGAAGCAGGAAGCTGTGAGAGCCTTCGCACCAACTTGAACCACTGCCCCCGGGAGCGCTCCTCCCTGTGGACGAGACCTGCAGGGCTTTGGAAAGCGGGGAGGGGACAGGCCCTGTCGATCATGCCCTCTTCCAAGTCCGGAGAGGGCCAGAGGCCCATGGCTTCTGTCTCCTGGCTCAACAGATGTTGGCATACGGGTTTCTCCCTCCCAGAGTGGGAGCAGGATTTGAGGGAGGAGAGGAGAGAGGAGGCGGTAAAGGTCAGAGATCAGAAGCCATGGGCTTCCAGGTGCAGGGTGACCGCCGCTGGCGGGGGCTGCGTCTTCTTCTTGAGCCGGTTGAAATCCTTGGCCGAGCGCCACAGCCAGGTCTGCAGCTCCTTCAGCAGCCAGAAGTCGTCCATCTTCTGGAGGAAGTCGCTGTGGGCAGGGCCGGGGGCCCGGGTGGGCTCGGTTCCGGGCAGAGGCTGGGGCAGCGGGTAGCCCAGAGCTGCCATGACGCCCGCGATGCTGCCCAGCAGGCCCTGAAGGCTGGTGCAGAAGTGGGCCAGGCTGCGGCGCAGCTCGGCCGTGGCAGCCTGGCGGTCGAGGCCACGCAAGTAGCAGAGAAGGTGGCTATAGGCCTCATAGTTCTGGGTCAGCCGAAGTTTGTCATTGAGGCTCCGCCACACATCCAAGTTGACAGTGGCCCTGGGCAGAGTCTCTGCCCCCAGCCGAGGTGGGTTGAAGTCAGGCTCGTTGAAAGGGGGGCCCAGGTAGTTCAGCTGTGAAAAGGAGAGGGCGATGGAGGAGGAGGAGGAGGAGGAGGAGGAGGAGGAGGAGGAGGAGGAGGGCCACCGGGAGATAACCTGCTCCCAAAGCTCCTATTTCCTGTGTCCCCTGACACTGGCCCCATCTCCTTGCTAGGCCTCTCTGTGTGAGGGCCTCCCCTAAGTTTCTCCAGGGATGTCATCTGCATGGAGGTGGCGGTTGAGGCAGTGGGGGTTGATGAGAGCTGTAGGAAGAGAAAAACACGCAGGAGATACTCGGGGAGGACGTGCTGATTGGCCGTGTGTGCAAGCCTTGGGAGCGTGCCCACCACGGGGCAGAGCAGAGAGGAAGAGGAGCCGGAAGGACCCAGGTGGCCAGGCCGCAGAGGTGGAAGGTGGACCAGAAGAGTGCAGAGCCAAGAAGAGGAGTTCGAGAAGGCAGGAGTACTCGACAGTGTGGCTGCAAAACAGAGAGCAAGGGGAACGGGCCTTAGAAAATTCTGTTGGGTTTGGCGAAAAGGAGGTGCCTGCCGACCTTGGAGAGAGCCGTTTCAGTGGCCTGGAGGCCAGATTGCAGGGGGTTAAGGAGTGAGTGGGTGGAGAGGAAGCGGAGGCAGAGGGTGTAGACCACTCCTTCGAGAAATTTGGCAGGGAAGGCCAGGAGAGAAAAAGGGTCGGGAGCTAGAGGGGGTAGCAGAGTCAGGCAAAGGTTTTTGGCCAGGGAAGGGAAAAGCGGGTGGGAAGGCAGAGGGGCCCGTGGGAATCAGAGCTCCATTTGCCTCCCAACACGCTTGGTCCCACCAGCAGAAGGCCAGGGGGCAGATGGTACTCACGAAGCAGCAAGTCCCCCCAAGGAAGAGCTCCTAGGAGCAGGGCTGCAGAAGGAAGAAACTGAGGCAGTCTCAAGAGCTGGGCAGGAGGAAGGGTATAGGAGGCAGTCTAGGGAAGAGGACAGAGCTTTGCCAACCCTCAAGGGAGAGGCCTGGGGCCCAGGGAAAGGGCTGAGGGGGACGTTTCAGCTGGAGAGAAAGGGAGAAGAGAGGGGCGAGGCCTGGGATAGGCAAGGGCCCAGGGGGAGGTTCACACGCTGACAAGCACAGAGACAAACTAATTTCCTCGGTGTATCCTGGGGCTGGAGCCAGCTCCCCCGCCACCCTCCTCCCTTCTCTTTCCCTGGCTCCAGAGTAGGGTCTGGGATGTGGAAGAGGAACACGGGAAGAGGGGGCCGGTTCCCCATGGTCCTCGGCAACTCTGACCCTCTTTCCTTCTCTCCTGGGCTCTCTGAACACCTCTGGACTGCCCCCAAATCCTTATGGCACAACTTCCATCCACACCCTGAACCTCCTGCCACTACTGGCCTATCTTCCCCGCAGCCCCCTTCCCCCAAGTCCCCCCTAGGAGGCCCAGCTAGGATGGGAGAGGCAGACAGAAGGGAGGCCCATGGGTCCAGAGCAGCAGGGCCCCAGGTCTGGGGCAGAGGCGAGCTGGAACACAGGCATGGGAGGTGGGGCCCCTCCATCCCCACCCAGCCCCGCCCGTGCAAGAGACACCACAACACGGTGTAAACAGAAGAGACTTCCCCGGCCCCCAGGGGGAGGCGGGCGGCTGGGCCGGCAGCCAGTGGGGCAGTGGGCCAAGGCGGGTGCGAGGCCTGCCCACATGCCTAGTCCTGGGGCCAGGGATGGGAAGGAGGGGGGCACCTCAGAGGGAAGGGTAGGAGATAGGCCAGACATGGGGACCGTTTGGAACCAAAGGGCCCCCTGGTGACCACTGCTCACCGGGACCCCTCCACCATTCTGTCTCTCTTCCACCATCTTCTCTCCTCGTTCTTTGCCAATTCCCAGACCTTTCAGCTGCCCTGGATACTCACGTAGGTCCCAGCCAAGCTGCGGAGTTGGTGTTCCAGGTAGCGGGTGAGGTCGTAGGTTTTCTGGATGGAGGGGCCAGGCCCTGGGTCCCCCGTGCGGTTGAGGGCTGGCACTGCAGGGAGGTGCCAGAGCACAGCACACAGGCAAGCTAGCATCCCCCACGAGTCCCCTGCGGGCAGGAGGGGCGAGAAACATGAGGGCGGGCCCAGGCCCAGTGGAGGATGCCCAGCTGGCAGCCCCTCAGGTGTCTGTCCCCACCTTGGGCCGGGCGCAGGGTTGGTGAGGGTGGGCCGCCAGATGGGAGGCAGGGGGGATGGAGGAGGGGAGCGTTCCTGGCCTGGGTGTGTGTGTGTGTGTGTGTGTGTGTGTGTGTATGGAGGCATGTATGTGTTTGAGGACGAGAACTTGGCCTCTGTGTGTGTATCTACCAGTATATATCGGAAAGCATATTTGTGTGTCAGCTAAGAAAGAGCCAGTATACGTATGCCAATGCGTATGTGTGTGTACGTGGAGGGACGGGGCCAGGCCTAGGGACTCTGAATCCAGACCCTCTGCAGTTTAGGGAGCCAAGGGGTGGGAAACAGCACATGTCTCTCTGCCAGCTGCCAGCAGTCAGCCCCGGGAAGGGCACAAGAGAGGCCGCCCCGAGATGAGTCCACACGAGAGCCACAGGAGGCAAGGGGTAGGCTTGAAGGGGGTCAGGCTGAAGGACAGAGGGCTGGCTCATGCAGTCAGTGGTGGGTACATTCTTGAACAGGATTCCTGGGTGTGGAGCTGTGGGGTGGAGGTTTGCCCCATTCTTACCTAGGAGGTTGGATGGGGAAAAGTTTGACCTGAGTGAGGTCTTCTGATGAACCTACAGTAAAGAGGGTCGGGGTGGGGGATGTGAAAGAGAGAAAGAGGGGGAATATGATGTATCTGATGGGTTTGGCTTGTCAGCTGATGGTGCTGGAGAGTTTGGACATCCTGGGATACCAGAGGCCAGGGGTTGATAATGTGAAGATACCCGTAGGCAGTTGGGAAACATGATTTTCCCAGCTTTTAGGTGTGGGCCAAGGTAAAGAGCACTAGGCCAGGAGTCAGTGGGCACCGGGACTGGGTAAAGGCAATTAGGGTTAGGATAGGGCAAAGCTATAATTGGTATGGGGCTAGGTTAGGTTTAAGGACTGGGTTACTTTTAAAGTTTCAGGTTAGTTTATTGGGATTTGGCTGACTGAGTGTGGTTGAGGTTTGAGTCTAGCTGGGGGATGTGGTGAGGTTTGGACAGGCACAGGGTTGGCCGGGGCTAAGGTTTATTAATGTGTTGATTTAGATGTCAGATGGGGTAATGCATGGCATGTCACTAAGAGTAGGGCTGGTCTGGGTTTTAAGCTTGGGTAGGTGTTGAGCTCATGAGTCGTTTCTTCTACTTTCTATTTTCGACTTTCAAATTTTTATCATGACATATGTTGCTGTGATAGTTAGAAATGAGTTGGATATGGGTTTGACAGTTTGACTGTACTGAGTTAGGGGGAGTTTGGAGTTAGTCATAATGCTGGGTCAAGGTTTTGGAGAGGGCTTAAGACTCAAACTGTACAGAATGCCTCTCACAGAGTGTAGGGGTCAGGTGGGGACTTCCGCAGCGGCCCAGGCCATCAGTCTAGACTCACTAAGATGCGTGGTGGCTGGCAACTTTACTGATAGAGCAGGGGAGTGGGTCGGGTGGGGGGAACACCAGTCTCAGAGACCCTGCACTTAGGGACGAGGGACCTGGTCTGAGTGCATGGGTGCGTGCGTGCGTTAGGACAGAGCGCGGTGTCAGGCACATGACTGCTCCCCTGTCCTTGTCCGCATCTGCAGCCCGCGGCTTCCCTCCTGGTGCTTCTTTCCTCGTTTGGCCTTTTCCTGCTGACTCTGTGTTCCTTTCTATTTACTCTTCCTCATATTCCAAGACAACTCCAGGCCCTTCTCTGCACGAAGCCTGGGGCTACCCTCAGCCTGGATATCTGGCAGAGTCACCTCCAAGATCCTAAGGGTACAATATGGGGTGTTTTGGAGGTGGAGGCCTGCTGAGGCGAGCGGCAGCCCTTCCAGGCTTGAGGTAGCTTTCGGGACTGAGTCTGGCCCCACTCACAGTTAGCAGCATGCTGAGGGTCCCAGCTGAAGCCCACATTGGGAGCTGGGCTCACCTCTTTCCCCGACCTTCCTTTGGTCAGCCTTTCGGTCCATAGTTCTGGGACTGAGTTTTGCCTCTGCTGTGGTGGTGGGGCGGGGGGGGGGGGGCAGGGGGGGCGGGGGGGGCACCAGGTCAGGAACCCAGCTCTGGGCCTTGTTTTCCCCTCCTCTTCTGGGCCCTGTGGCACATCCCTGGGGAGAACTGGCTCCCTACACAGGGACAGCAGGGGGGAGAAGCCTTTGGATAAACAAGAACTAAGTCATCTGGGCAGAAAAACGGCTCATGAAATTAACCAGACGAGGCCGGTGTTTCCAGGAATATTTCAGTTCTGAGGTAACTGTGTCACTGCAGGCGGGGAGGGGGGGGGCAGGGGAAGTTGCAGAAAGATCGGACTGACCGGCCCGTGGAGAGAACCAGTAAGAAGGAAGGGGTCTCAGGTATCTAGAGGGAGAAGAGGCTAGGAAGGAGAAAGGAGACAGGGCTCTAGGCTCTAGGCTCTGGCTTCCACTCTGGGCAAGGTGTCCCCATATCTCAGGCGGCAAAGTGACGGCCATCTGGGGCAGAGAACACCTGTGGCTTAGTTGTGAGCCCCGGAACTCAGTGAGGCTTGGGCTCACCTGCGTCCCTAGGAGGGAGCATTAGGTGGGCATCGTGGAGCCCTCTCCCATCCTTCTCTCCAGGCTCCTGGTGTGCAGGTGGACCGGGCCCCCTCCCCCAGTCCTGGCCCCTAGCCCAGCCCCCCGCCCCAGCTCTGCCTCTGGCTGCTGCCCACTGTTGTTTACATCCCGGCTTCCCTTGTGTTTATAAATCCGGCTGAGCACGTGAGGAGCTAATGAGTGCAGCTCACAGCTCACGTTTCCTGCTGGAGCCCCCCGCCCCCCCATCTTGGCCCCCCGCCCCAGCGGCCCCTAATTCCATCCAGATCCCTGGGCCCTGGGAACCTAGGCCCCCCTCATGAACACACACACACACACACACACACACACACACACACACTCAGCCCACGCAAGCGCACGGCCACCCTGACACGGCTGCACGGGCAGGCATACCAGGGTCCACGTGTCCTTAGCCAGCTGCCCCTCGATCCCTGGACTGTGTCCTCCAGGCTGAACTCCTCCGGCAAGGGTCGGGGGCTCGGCAGGGCACACGTGCAGGGTGGCCAGGGTGAGTCAGACAATTGTCCAGGAGACTCTGCACCTGGGATGCCCTCAGGCCAGACCAGGGCCAGCTTCCTGGCGACCTTGGAGGGACGTGTTGAGGGGAATTGGGGGAAGGAAGTGGTTTAGGGGGTGGTGTGTCCGCCGTAGTGTGAGATCCAGGCACTGAGACTGTCGGCAATGACCCCCAGGGGCTCCTCCTGACCTGCCTCCTCAGGGAAAGGCCCACGGAAATAGCCCATCTTTCCTTGTCCTCTGGCTGGCTGCCCTTCCCTCCGTCCTCTCTCCCCTTCGTCCTCTCTTTGGTTCCCTGTGCCCCAGGCCACTGAGAAGTGGCTTAGTGAGTGAGTCCACATAGGCCCAGAAGTCCGGAGACCTAGCTTTGCCACAACCCATGACTGGGCTCGCCGGAGAGGGCTGTGCTGTGCCCGCTAAGGTCCCTCTCAGCCCAAGCGCGTGGGGTTCCACCTCTGCTGTTATCTTCAGCAGCCCCCTCCCTGCCCTTCTCTTCCAGCCCAAATGACAGAAGAAGAAACTGAGGCCCAGGGAAAGAAGCAGGCCAGTGGGCCAGCTGCCCTGCCTTGTGAAGTCAGTACCGACAGAGGAGCTGGGCTGTCGCCGAGTGAGGGGGTTCTGGACTGGGCTCCAAGAGGACCCCAGTTGTTCCCAAGGGGCGCAGGATGAAGCCAGGGGAGCTAGGCGAGGCAGCCGGCGGAGAGCCGGGCCGGGGGACCCAGTGAAGGAAAGGGTCCCGGCCAGCGTGTGGGTTGAAAGGGTGTTGTTATTCAGAGGCGCGGGAGGGGCTGGGAGGGAGCGGGCAGGAGCCAGGGTGTGAATAGGCAGGTGGGATTGTGGGGAGGAATGTGAAGTGTCACCAATAAAGTAGCTGGTGTGGCTGGGTGGTGTGCACAAGTGTGTGAACGGGGCAGGAGTGCAGGGCTCCGTGGAGGGGAGAGGGAGCCATTAGACCAGTCTGGAAGAGAGAGAGATGGGGCGGGGGGGGGGGGGGGGGTGGTGCTGCTAGGTGACAGTTGCTGCCATCTGCCTGTTTCCTCCTCTGGTTGAGTGCGGGGCTCAGGGCAGTGAGGGTGCCAGAGCTAAACTGCGGGGTGGGGGGGTGGGGTGTCCGGTCTGTCAGAGGAATGTATCCCTGTGTCCCCAGGGAAGGGCAGTGTGTGCTCCAAGCCGGAAAGGGGGTCTGTGGGGGTTGTGAAAGCCGGGAGATGTCAGCTGGTCAAGGTCAGGATCAGAGAGTGCCTGACAGAGGTGTGGGGTCCGGCGTCCTCACCCACAACCTTTCTCCAAGGCTGGGGACTTCCAGCTTCCCCTCCCGTCCCGGCAGCTCCCTCCTACCCCAGCGGGGAGGGCCGGGCACCGGACGAAACTGGGACGGGGTCCTCTGGGACTGGGGGTCTGTGGGGAGGGCTTTCTGGAGCGCAGTGTGGAGTAACTGGGAAGGAAGGTGGAAAGAGATGGGGCTCTGGCGAGGCGGGGGAACCCGGGGTTCCCCTCGAGGGGCTCGGCCCGAGAACTCGGCGGCGGCGGCCGCTCGCTGGCCCTCCCCCTCGGCGGTGACCTCTCGCTCCCGGCCCCCTCCCCGCGGCGGCGGCGGCGGCGCCTTCCCCCTGTGTGGCCTCGGCGCCCCCGGCCCCGCCCCCGGCCCGCTCCCGCCCGGTCGCTCCCTTCCCGGCGGCGGGGGCGGGGGCGGGGTCCGGGGCGCCGGGCTCCGGGCTCGGCCGGGCCGCTGCCCTTTCCCGCGCGTCAACTCCCCGCCCTGCCCGTCCGCCCTCCCGCGGGCCGCCGGGGCCGAGCGGCCGCCGCCGCCGCTCCCCGGCCGGTGACGGGCTTTCTCCTGCCCGGTCCGGCCGGGCTGCGCCCGTCCCCCCGCACTAATCACTCCCAGGCCACGGCGGGCCGGGCCGGGGTGGGGGGGGGGGTGGGGGGGGCTCGCTGCCGCCGCCGCCGCCCGCCCCGCCGCCCGGGCCCTACCTGCCGCCGGCTCCCCGGCCGCGGGCAGCATGGTGGGCTCCGGCCGCGCAGCGCGCAGCGAGGAAGCCGCGAGTCCCGCAGCCCGGCCCGGCCCAACCAGGCTCGGCTCTGCCCTCCGCCCTCCTCTCTCCTCTCGCCCGCCCTCCTTCCCGCCCTCCCCTCCCCGGCGGGCCGGGGAGGGAGCGCGGCGGGCCCGAGGTGTCGGCCTCCCCTCGCCTCCCGCCGGCCCGGGCTCGGGCTCCCCGCCCTTCTCCCCTCTTCCTCCCCGGCCCCCTCCTCCCCGCGCGCCGCGTCTCCCTCCCGCAGCCCCGCTCCCCGCCTGGGACTCCCTCTCCCCGACTTTCGCGCGGGGCTCTTTCCGCCGGGATTCCCGGCACCCCGCCTCGCTGGGGCTCCAGGTTGCCGGCTCCCGGGGTCAGCGGGTCGCGCGGGCTCCCGCCGCGCTCCCGGCCACCTCCTGGCCCCGGCGAGCGGACTTCAGGAATGCCGCGTCCCCGCCCGGCCCCTCTCGAGGGCGCCCGGCCGTGCCTCCCCCCCCCCCACCCCCCCCCACCCCCGGCCCGAGCCCTGCTGGCGGGGGTAGCTGCCGGCTCCCCCGCCCGGCCCCGGCTCGGGGCTCCCGGGGGGAAGCACGGGAACCGGATCTCGCGGCTCCCGGGCGGGGGCGGGGGCCGGGGCCACGGACGCCAGGCTCCTACCTGCTCGGAGGTCCATGGGGCTGGGGGCCGGGCCGGCCGGGCGCGGCTCCTCTCCCGGAGGCTGGCGGAGTGGGAGGGCGAGCCGCGGCTCCGGCGAAGCTTTAATAATCCCATCCGCCAGGCCCACTCGCAGGTTTTTTTCGCTCGGTTTCGGATTTTTTTTTTTTTCGGTGTGGGACATTCTGCAAACTTTTTTTTTTTTTTTCTGACGTGTAAAGCTGTAACCACAAATTGTAGCGGCCCTCCCCGGGGTGGGGGGAGGAGGGGGGAGGAGGGAAGGGAGGGCTTCTGGGGCTCCTCTCCCTCCCACAACACCGAGGGGGGGTGAGGTGAGGCGAGGCTGCGGCGGTACCACCCTGGGCCTCCTGGGGGAGGGGGCGGGGAGGGCATCAGTCCGCCGGCAGACTCTCCGAGCTGGGGGGAGCGGGCCGCCCTCTCCTTTTCTTCTCCGACGGCGTCGACCCGGGGTGCGGGGTCCCTGCTCTCACCCTACCTCGGACTCCTCATCTCTAACCTTCCCTCTCCTCCCCCTCCCCCTGAGTAAATGCAATGACACATTCTCCCAAATGCCAGCGAGCTGGCCTCGTAGCAAGTGATGGTGTTTTTCCTGCTGCCCTTTGTCTGGGCTGACCGCCCCCCTGGCCTATTGTCCCGCCGCCAGTCCCATTTCCAAAAGCTGGGGCTGAGTGAGGCGCTGGGGTTGGGGCAGGTGACTAACGGCCTCACAATGCCCCCTGGGGCGGGGGAGGGAGAGGGCACTCCAGGCCCACTGCCCAGCTCCGAGGAGAGTAGAGGGCCCTTGGCCGAGGGTTTTTCTCTCAGGTTCACTAGGTTCTTCGTTCTTCCCAGCGGCCGGGAGAGCGCACAGGGGTGGGGGAATTGTAGTTCATTAATCAGCACGAGGCACCGGACCAGTTTCAACACCAGAGGCTGCATGGGTGACTCAGCGGGAATGCTCCCATTCAAGGCGATGGACAGACCCAGAGTCCCCATTTGTGAAACGCTTCCCCATAAAGACTTTTGGCTGTCTCTCGCCTTCGGGGTTTGGGGTTGTTGGCGTTGTGGAGTGCTCTCCCTCCTTCCTTCCCCAGGCCTGGGTTGGGACTTGCTTTGTGGGATACCTGGGGGACCCTTAAGCCTAGACCCCCTCAGGAGGGTCTCCTTCCTGCCCCCTTCCTCCCCCCCGCCCCCCTCCCCCCGACAGAGAGCTGCCAGGGACAGTGCAGAGGAAACAGCTCTCCCCGTCTGGGGCTTCCAGACATCTCCTTTCGGTGACTTCTTGGGGGACAGTCATTTGGTCCCCAAGGCTTGAGTACTCTAGATCCAGACCACCAATTAAACCATTTGGTAATAAGTTGCTTCTGTCCTTTATTTGTTTTTTCAAAGTGGGAGAGGTGGTGGTGGGCCAACCCTGGAAGGTGATTCCTCCCCGCGCCCCCCAACGGCATCAGATTCTTCAGTCCACGACTCCTGCCCCGTGTCCATGTCCCTGAAGAAAGGAGGGTGCCCCGCCAGCCCTGCCACAGCCCCTCCAGCCTGCGGGTCAGAGCAGGCGGCATGGTCAGGACCAGCGCTAGGTTCCCAGGGCAGCTCTTCCCTTTTCTGCACTGTGTGGACTGAGGTGGGGGGGGGCGGGGGGGTGGGGAAGAAGTTTGTTTTCAATTACCTCACGGGAGTGGGACAGACTTTGTTGTTGGGTTGTGTTTTTTTTTTTTTTTTTCCTCCTTTCTTTCTAAACAAGGAGAAAAAGAGCTGGGAAAGGGGAGCTGGCTGGGGGTTGGGGGCAGGGGGCTTTCCGTGGCATCAGTAGCAGCTTTAAGGAAACCTGTCTTGGGGGGGTGTCCTTCTGAAAAGTGCTCAGGGCCTCCCTCTTCCCCCCACCCTCCCCCCCACCTCAGCCAGAACTCTGCAGTTTCAATGACATTCTTGGCGGGTGAGCCCTGAGATCTTTTGATGCCCACGCCAAGGTCAAGAAGGCAGATGTCCAGTGGGTGACTGGCACTGAGGCCAGCCATGAGGTCCTCAAGCAGCCTCCCTTTCAGAAGGAGGGAGCCACGAACGGTGGGGAAGTGGGGCGTGCAATTCGTCCTCCCCTCGTTTGTAGCCTGCTCCTTGTGGAGAGTGTCTGCACAGACAATGTGGTTTGGATTTGGCTGAGCCCCCTCAGCACCTTATAAAGCACCTTGCTGAGTCAGGGAGAAAGCAGCCCCCACTCGGGAGAGGAGGAGGGGGCCGGGAGAGAAAGGGAAAAGAGGGAGAGGGGAGCTGAAGGAGGGAGGTGGGGGGCTGAGAGAAGGGAAGGGCAGAAAAGTAACTGGGTGGGAGTAGGAAGGAGGGAGGAGGCAGGAGCCCAGGGAGGAAGAGGAACAGACTGCAGTGGAAGGGGGGCACCCCCCCCATCCCACCGCGCGCCCAGCAAATACTCGCCTCGGGAGGCCAGAAAACATTGCTTTGCAGTAGCTGAGGGCCTGTGGCCCTGAAATGGGGACCCAGGCCAAGGGGGAGCAGGGACAACTGACTTTACACACAGCCACCCCCACACCCACCCAGCTTGTTACGGTGACACTGCACGCTGGAGAAGTCGCCTTCTCCCTCTGCCTCTTGTCTAGACTTGCATCCCTGCCCTCTCCCCTCAACCAGGGGGTGGCCAAGCCCCCCCCACCCCCATCTTCCCCACTGCCAAGGGGAAAATCAGCTCCATCTCCAAGCTGCCAGTGCCCCTCTGCCATGTCTGGGCAAAGGCAGGAGGCTAGGAGCTGCCAGGTGGGTTGGGGTGGGGGCTGGAATAAAGACCTTGCCTTTCTGCTGCCAAATGCTAAATAGGGTGGGCTGTGGGAATTGGGGGAGAGAAGGAAGAAAGGAGAGGCAGCGCGTGATAGCTCCCCCTCCAGGATTTCTGTGGCGTGGGGGCCAGGGGGCTGCCCTCTGATTTCCAGTTGGGGATGTCAACTTCCCACTCCCCTGTGGCTCTCAGACTGGGATTCTTGTTCTGGGATTGCTGGTGAGGGCAGGGCAGAGGTTACAGGAGACTCCTGCCCCCTGAGCCCCAGAGCCATCTGTCTTGGTACATGGTGTGCAAGAAGTTTCCGAAACCCTGCTGGGTGCTAGGCGCTAGGAAGACAGAAGAGGGAAGGAAAACCCACCCCTGCCTTTGAGAATTTCATGGTCTGGTGACAAGGGGCACTCTTAAACTGAGAGATCAGAGGATGGAAAGGGCAGGAGAGCTCTGGGAGGAGGTGGAGCTTCAGGGTGGGAAATATAGCTGGAGCCACAGGAAGATGCACCGAGGGAGCACTGGCCCTGGCCCACGGGGCTCCCTGTTCTGCGGAGAGTCAAGCTGGGAGTCAGGACGAGGGGCTTCCAATTGGCCAGCGGCATGGCCTTGGGAAAAGCCATCGCCTCTCGTGGAATGGGGTATGACCCCTTGTGCCCTCCTCCCAAACAGGATGGTGGGAGATCGGGGAGCTCAGGAGGAGGACACTGCTTTGCTGCCTCTCTGGCCTTCCAGGCCTTATCCACAGGGAGTGGCAGTCCAGACCCCAAGGGATGTGGCCGGGAGGGGGGCAGGTCTGGCACCAGGCGATGCTTCGGCTGCCCTCCAAGGGGGTGGGGTGAGTCAGTTTGGGCTCAGGGACGGGCTAGACCTCTCCCTCTCACCTTCCCTTCCTACTCCCATAGCTGGTACCCCCAGGAAAGGCATTCCAGACACCCCCAAAATCCCATGTCCCACACAGCTGCAGAAAATTGGCACTGAAGGGGTCCTGGGCCCCAAGGATGTCGTGGATTCCTGAACTAGGGAAGCCTCTGATCCAGTCTCCTCCTGATGGGTCGGCAGGAATGAGAGTGTTGGCGAAGCCCACAGAGGTAAGTGAGGACACTCACTAATTCATTCACGTGTTGACCGAACATGTCCTGAGTACACAGACAGGAGCCCCACGGGGCCATGGGGATGAGGGGTGGGGGCTTGCAGGAGAGGCAGGGGCCTGCCAGTGCCTGCTGCAATGCCTGGCATTTCTTGGTGACACTTTCACTCCTTTTAGGACTCTAAGGCTTAACTGATGACAATAGTTTAAACATACTGAGCTCTCACCACGTGTTGGGTCCTGTGCTAAGGTTTTTCGTGGACGAGACCATTTGACTCTTGCTGTAACCCCAGAAAACAGGAGCTGTGATTTACCCGTTTTGTATGTGAGGTCCCTGAGGCTTGGAAAGATGAAGTCACTTGTCTCAGGTCACACAAGTGGCGGAACCAGGACTGGAACCCAGCACTGTCTGCCCTTTGAATCACACCACTCAGATGCCAACATGGGGCACGCCGAGAGGGGAAGGGGCTGGGTGCCGAGAGCGGGCTCCAGAGGCACCAGGACTAGCCAGCGCCCCCTGGCTATGAGGTTATCTAAGCTGGGGCCAGCCTGCCGCTATGGGACACTAAGATGTCCCTTTGGACAGAAAGAGAATCTCCCTGTGCCTGGAGCGGGGGACCTGGGCCCTCCTGCTCTCTGCCCACTGCTGACATGGACTGTGTGGCACGTGGGGGCAGGCACCTGACCTGGACCCTCCTGGGCTGGCGAGCGTCGGCCCCCTGAACAGCGCTCCAGTCCCCTCAGCTAGAACTGTAGATTCCAGGAGCAGGCGAGTGGGTTTGAATCACGGAATGAGGACCGAACTGCGTGTTAGGTCCCCCCCGCCCACAGCCAGGGAGAGGGCCTCCCTGGGCTTCCGAGGGCCCTACTACTCCGCCTGCAAAGTGAGGGCCAGGTAGGCTCAGAGGCTCTGCCTGGGCTGCCGGGGGCTCCCCGGGATCCACAGCCCCGACGGGAGGCCTCCTGTCCATCACCTCGTGCACGCGCCACTGGCTGCAGGCCTGGGGGCCACCAGCAGGGCTGTGCACTTTCCCTTTCCCTCCAGTGGGCACGAGCCCAGAGGGCCCTGCCTCACCCTGAGCTGGCGGTGATGTCAGCGGAAACCCCAGGGTGCTGCGGACCTCCTGCTACCTCAGCCACGGCCCTACCCTGCCCTGCGTCCTGCACCCACACCTGGACGGGCTCAGCCTCCCAGAGGACAGCGCGCCCACCTGCCCCCTGCTTCCCCGTGAAGCCGAGGGGAACCGGGCCCTGCTGCCTGCCTCTCCCCTGCCCGACCTCGGCTTCGTCTCCCCATCTGCAAGGGTGTCTGGGTGATGAGTGGGTACCGGAAGGCAGGGGCAAAAGGGGTAGCCCCAGATGCTCAACTCCTCCCTTGCCTGCCAGGAGCTTTCCCCGCCATCCTCCCAGGATGTTCCATTGCCCTGGCCAACCCATGCCTCGGGCTCCGTGACTCCGTCTCCCCTGGCAGAGGAGTGGGGTTACCTCTCCCTGGGCTGGAAGATCCTTATCCTGCCCTGCTGAGTCACTGCCGGCTCCTCCCGCTCTGTCCCCTCCCTCCCTACCGGCCTCCCTCCTTCAGACTTCTCCGGCTTTCTCCAGACTGTCTGGGTTCCTCAGGGGCCCCAGGGGTCAGAGGACAGACAGCATCTCCCTGAGATGGCTTGGAGTCCCACCCCGAGTGACCGCCATCCCAGCACTGTCGGGACAGTGACAAGGAGTAAGGGCGTCGCTAGCTGTGTGACCTTGGGCAAGTCACTTGGCGCTTCTACACCTCGCTTTTCTCCTGCACGGAACAGGAATGATGATAATGGTACCTTCCTCGGAGTAAGGACAATTGAGCTAATACAAGTCAAATTTCTGGCACTCAGCACTTGATAACGTTGTATATTATTGTTATCTGCCCCGTCGTGCCCTATCCTCCTGTCTCGGCTAATGACGCCACCTCCCCCTTTCCAGTCCCCATGCCCACATGTCTGCACCTTTTCTGTTCTTTAGACCCTGCTTTCCTCCTGCAGCCTGTCCCCACAACCCCAACGTGATCTGACCGTGTGACGCTGGGCGTAGACCACAGGACACAGATACGAGACTGGAGAGTTGGGCCGTCGTTCAACCCTCCTCCCACGACGACCAGTTCGGAGCATTTGACTTCGCAACCCCGGGGGGGGGGGGGCTGCGTGTATGGAGGGAGAGACAGAGGGGGAAGGGTGGACACTCAGGGCACAGGGGGCTCTGAGTGGAGTCAAGGGGTCCGGGCTGTACTGGGCGCAACTCCGTCCGGGCTTCCAGGCCATCTGTCTGCAACACTCGAGTGGTGGTTGGGTCTGTGAGGAGTTCACCCCTCCCCGGCCCCCACAGGCACCTCTCAGAGGTCCCGTCCTTCCCACCAGAGCACCCTGAGCACTCGCCAGCCGCTGCGAAATGCGTGAAATGACAGAGGGCTCCAGAACTCAAGGCGCACAAAGGGCTGTGGTGCAGAGGAAGGAGAGGGCAGGCAGGGCTTGGAAAGGGGCCGAGGAGGGTCTGGGTGGCAAAGAGGGGAAGGCCACACCTGGCCTGGAAGCCGTGCCTGGGGCTGGGGAGGAGCTGGCACTCAGGCCGGTGGGGCGCAGCCCCCCAACAAACATTCGGGAAGCACCCCCTATATGTGCCCCGAGGAACAGCGTGGACATAGAGAGACCCACACCCTGCCCACCAGGGGCTCCGGGGCTGCTGGGACGGAGGGCCAGATGGCTCCAGAGTCGCCGGGGCCCTGCTCTTAGTGGCCTCCCCGCTGCCCGACCCCGGTTGCCTGAAGTCTCCCCGTGCTCCCCCTGCCCTCTGGTGACCCCATCTCGGCCAGGGAGGACGGCTTCTCGGCCCCCTTCTCCCTGGGTGCGTAGCACAGCGTTGGGCACCCAGCTGGCACCCACAGGCGCTCGCCCAGGGCAGAGCAGCCTGGTCTCTGTTCTGGAAGCCGGGGCTGTACGCGGTGTCTGTCTCCCTCTACTGGTCCCTTAAGGGACAGCCTGGCCAGGACGCTTGGCACAGAGCTGGTGGTGTCCAGGTCTCCCCAGGCAGTGGATGGGGAGCACGGGGAGGCGGCGAAGAGGGCCCGGGGACTCAGGCCCGGCTGCCGCCCTCGGGAGCACCGCCCCCTCCTGGGTCTCTGCGGCCCGAAGAAGCTGGTCTCCGACAGGGGCCCCCAGGGGTGGTCTGAGGGAGGCCAGGTGGCCTCCCCGATGCCTTCCCCGCAGGCCAGCAGGCCAACAGCCTCCTTCCCCTTCCAACCCATGAATGGAACTGTCATCCATGGATTTATCTAAACCTTTTGTGCAGCTATTTATATTTCCAGCCGAGACCACATTTTGGAGTAATGAGTTCCATCGGGGTCCTCCCCTGCTGGGTGAAGCACGCTGCCTTTGATTTGTCCTAAACTTACCTCACTCGCGCTCCGAGGGGGCCCTGTAACTCCAGCATGCCAGGTTCTGGTGAACAAGCCGGAGCTTCCCCTCCGCATCCCTGCTGCGGGTTTAAAGTTTCCATCCCATCTGCCTTCCACCTCTAGCCTGCAGCCTGAGGAGCCCGGGTCTCCGGCCTGCGCGCGGGGCGACCGGCAGAGCGAGGACAGCCAGCACCTCGTGCCGGCCTGTGGCAGCCTGCCAGGCCGGCGAGGACTCATTCTCCCCACGACGCCGAGGGCCCCGAGGGCCCAGGACTGCGGGGCGGCCCCGTGGCGGCAGCCACAGGCTCCCAGCACCGCACCTCTTTGCGGGGCTGACCTCTGCCTCCTCCGCCGGAGCCCCCTGACCAGTCCCGGGCCTCCAGGCCTTTCTGTGTATTGTTTCTCCGGGGTGGGGGAGGCTCTCCTCCCAGGTTCCTAGTGGGATTCACCGGGACTCCGTCCACGCTGGTTTATTTTGTTTCTGGTCCTGACCCTACAAGAGGTTGAGGGGACACTCCAGAGACGGGGATGGTGAGCCACGACAGTAACAGCGGCAACGCCCACGGTGCGTACCGAGAGCTTTCACGGACGCGGACCGAGTGAACCCTCACACAGCCCTTTGAGGGAAGGACTGGTATTGCCCCTTCCCCCCGATTTCCAGGTGAGACAACTGAGGCTCAGAGAAAAGAAGCGATGTGTCCAGCCCGGGAGCAGTGGAGCCAGATCTGGGCAGACCAGGGCCTAGAATGCCATCAGTCCCCCGCGACAGACAGCCTGTCCTGCAACCTCTCCGAATGCTATACCCTTGTCGTTCAGTACATGCTTTTGTTTGTTTGTTTGTTTCGGTTTATTTATTTGGGGAGAGAGTGTGAAAGGGGCAGGGGCAGAGAGAGAGGGAGGGAGAGAGAGAATCCCAAGCAGGCACCATACTCAGTGTAGAGCCCAATTCAGGGCTCAGTCTCACGACCCTGGGATCATGACCTGAGCCAAAATCAAGAGTCAGGAGTTCAACTGAGCCACACAGGAACCCCATCAACAAATAATTATTTAAAAAAAAATTTTTAATGTTTATTTATTTTTGAGAGAGAGAGAGAGAGCGAGAGAGAGACAAAGTGCGAGCAGGGGAGGGACAGAGAGACAGGGAGACACAGAATCCGAAGCAGGCCCCAGGCTCCGAGCCGTCAGCCCAGAGCCCGACGCGGCGCTCGAACCCACGAACCGTGAGATTATGACCTGAGCCGAAATTGGACGCTTAACCCACTGAGCCACTCAGACGCCCCAGCAGATAATTATTTTAACCTTTTGAAATGGTAACCACCTTCCTGCATCCATATCTTACATACTTTGGTACCTGTGGGGTGAAGATTAGGAATTTGGGGGTTGAAAGGATCCTGAGAGAGCATCTCGTGCAACCCTCTCATTTTATCAGGGAGGAAGCCGAGGGCCAAAAAAAGGCCTTGACTTGCTGGAGACTGTGAGCAGGGCTGGGGCTGTCCCGGGTCTTTTCCGGCACAGACCCCAAACTGCCTTTGGGTTCCTATTCCCCTCCCAACACACGGTGCGCCTCACGGTTGCAAGGCCCTCCCCCCACCCCCCACCCCCGCCCACACTGTGCCTCCTGCTCCGTCCGGACCTGACAGGCATCGGTGCCTATGCCAACTGCAAGCCCAGAGAGGCTGCCTGGTTTCAGACAGGAGAACATCCTTCCAGTCCCGCAGCCTAGGGGGAGCAGGACAGCCAATTACAACTCCTCCCAGAACTGTGGCCAGATGACGGGCCCAGGAAAGCCGAGGGCCCCTTCAGGATCACAACACGTCAAGGTTGGAAGGAACCTCAGTGAGCATCTCACACCGCCAGCCACGTCATACAGATGAAGACACAGCCGCAGAGACAGAGAGGGGCCTTCAAGTCACACAGCGAGTCAGTGGTGAAGCACAAACTAGAGACCCAGGACCCCTGATTCCCAGCTCCAGGCTCCTTTCTGGTCTGAGCCCTTCAGACGGGTCAGGTGATAACTGACCTCTGGCAGGGTGTGTGTGTGTGTGAGTGTGAATGAAAAGACTCATTAAGAATCCTAAAGAGGGGTGCCTGACTGGCTCAGTCAGGAGAGCATGCAACACTTGATCTCGAGGTTGTGAGTTCAAGCCCCACGCTGGGCATAGAGATTACTTAAAAAAAATCCTAAAGGCTTTATGTGTGTGGGTGTATGTCTGAAGATTCATTAAACATCCTGAGAGTTTACGTCTCTCTCTCCCTCCCCCAGGCCTTGCACCAAAGACCTCAAGGCCACAGGGCCCTACAGCATCAGAGGTGTCCGGGCAGAGGCACAACTGTGTGATTATTGTGCCCCCTCCTCGCCTTCCAGGAGCTTTGACATCTGCTCCTGTCCCAGTTGGGCTGCCCAGGCGACAGGTGTGGGGCCACGGTGGAGAGTGTGTGAAGGCTAAGCTGAGTTACATTGGGGTAAAAAGAGAGTGAGGGATATGGAGAGAGGAGGAAAGGAAGGGAGAGGATAGCTAATGCTAGGTTCTTTTGTGGGTTTTATTTGACAGAATGTGGGGGTGGGGTGGGGGGAAGGGCAGCTACTGTCCAGGGAAGGATGGGACTGTGGGAAGAAGCTGGAAGTTTCATCACCGCACCTTAAGTAGACGTATATGAAATAATGTTGCATTATTTCAAATTCAAGGCGGGGAGGGAGCACAGAGAAGGCCTATCTGAGGTCGAGCAAGTGCAGCTGAGCCCCAGGAACAGGAGCCAGTATGTGAGAAGGGGGACATTTTAGGAAGGTCACTTTGGTGCTGTATGGAGGGTAGACTGGAGAAGACAGGCTGGAGGCAGGGGAGCACTCAGAGAGCTCCCACAGGCATCCAGGTGAGAGAGAATGGTGGCCGAAGCCACCAGGATGATGGCCATGGCCATGGACGTGGGTGCCACCTGTTTGGAAGGTGGAACAGTCAGGGCTTGCTGAAGGACTGTAACGTGGGATGATGGAGACTGGAGGACTCCCGGAGTACTGACTTAAATGCCTGGGTAAAGGTGGTGCCATTTGCACTGATCCCCTTGGAAGGCAAGACTAACCTCCCCCACGGGTGCCCGGGTGGCTCAGTCGGTTAAGCATCCAACTGGATCTAGGCTCAGCCCATGATCTCACATTTCTTGACCTCCAGCCTCACAAGCGGCTCTGCGCTGACAGAGCAGAGCCTGCTTGGGATTCCCTCTCTCCTTCTCTCACTCTGCCCCTCCTCTTGTCTCTCTCTCTCTCTCAAAATAAATAAATAAACTTAAAAAAAAAAAAAAAACCTCCACCAGTGCTCTAGGGAAGACTGGTGAGAAACTGCACCTAGGGCAGGAGAGGGAGAGACAAAGGGGGATCCAGAACTGCAGGCCAGGAGCTGGAGGGCAAGGGGCAGGTAGACAAATAGATTCTTCACTGCAGACAATACCAGAGGGACAAGGCCAACCCCCGACCCTAAGGAACTCAGCGATGCCCAAGTCCCTTCAGAGCACTAGGAACCCTGGTGCTGTGCGGGCTAGAGCTCAGAAAGTCCCTCCAAGACTTTCCTTCCACTGTGCAGCCTTGCAACCTGGGGCCCAGGGCAAGGGGGGAAACTTCCCTGGCTGCACGCTCTTGGGAGTCTTTTTTTTTTTTAGAGAGAGAGAAGGTGGGGGGTGGGGGGAGAGAGAGAGAGAGAGAGAGAGAGAGAGAGATCAGAGAATCTCAAGCAGGCTCTGCCCTGTCAGCGCAGAGCCAGAGGAAAGGCTCAATCTCACAAACCGTGAGATCATGACCCTAGCCAAAATCAAGTCAGACGCTTAACCGACGGAGACACCCAAGCGCCCCTTTGGGGGGGTCTTTTAAAAAATGGTCACACAAATGTGACTCTACGCTCGGAAGATGTTTCCAGCGCTCCCCACTGGTGTCCCTCATCATTTGGCAGCCCCCACCCCTCTGCTAGGCTCACGGAGCATTTCCCCCCGCCCCCCGACCAGGGGCAAAGCCCACGCACCAATGACCTTTTACTCCCGCTTGCCCCTGCTAGGTACACCCTTCTACCCCTTTCAGCCCCGATAATCTGTTTTTCAAGATCAATGACGGATCCTCCAAGCCAGAATGCACAGCCACCTCCCAACCTCCCACCCTGAGATCCTGAAGCAAATTTAGTCTCTTTAGAACTGGTGGTTGCGGCTTGTGTCCGTGCGGAAGGTCCAGCTTCGACCAGGTATCCAGACGACACCCAGGAAGATCTGTACTAAGCGAGCCAGGCGGGCGAGCCCGTACATCTCAGGGCTCCGAGCCCGGTGCTCGCTCCATGGCGGACGCGGGTGCGTAGCCGCCGAGGCCCAGCCTAGCCTGCCGGCCCGCTGCCCAGGGGCGCGAAAACGCAGGGGCCGGCGCTCCCGGCTCCAGTCCCCGCGCGGCCCGCCTCCCGACCGAGGACTCCGTCACGTGACGGCGGAGCCGGCGAGCGTTTTTCTCACGTGACGGAGGCGCCGGCGTGTGGGCCAATGAGAATGCGGGGCGGGGCTTCCGGGGGGCGGTGCGCGGGAAGGGAACCCCCGGGGGCCCCGCGGCGGCGGGCGAGACCCGGGGACCAGCCGCCTCCCCGGGGTTGGGTAGGGATCCGTTGCGGGCCGGCCGCCAGTCTCAGCTCGGTCTCGGGCCAGGCCCGGCCCCGGTCCTGGGCGCAGCATGAAGTGTCTGGTCACGGGCGGCAACGTGAAGGGTGAGTTGGGGGCGACCGGTGGGCGGGGGCACGTGGAACCGCGGGAGATGCCAGCCTAACCCCCGTTTCTTTTCTCCCTCCCCGCAGTGCTAGGCAAGGCCGTCCATTCCCTGTCCCGTATCGGGGATGAACTCTACCTGGAGCCCCTGGAAGACGGGGTGAGGGGGTGGGTGGGATTACAGCAGGGAGCCGGTTTCGCCTCCCATCAGGCCAGATGCCCTTGGGCAGATTTGTCTGCTGAGTTTGTTCCCCCCTCCCCCCACCCCGTTGTTGTGGCGTCAGTTTGGGCCCTGTCATCTTCCCTGGTCCCTGAAGTGCCCGGTGGCGGGTGGGGGGTGACTAGGGGAAAAGGCAGAGTATGTAGACCCCTTGCTGTGGGAGCAGTGCCGCCAGGGACTCAGGGAAGGCTTCCGGGAGAAGGCATCCGCTGACGGGACCGAGAGGGAGGATTTCCACAGGTGCCGGCGGAGGACAGTAGGGCAAGTGTGCGACAAAAGCCAGCCAGAGGGCAGGGCCGTCTCTGCCCCCTGACCGCATCCCTTTCCCTGCTCTTCCTGGCCCAGCTCTCTCTCCGGACGGTGAACTCCTCTCGCTCTGCCTATGCCTGCTTCCTCTTTGCCCCACTCTTCTTCCAGCAGTACCAGGCAGCCACCCCTGGTCAGGAAGCCCTGCGCTGTAAGATCTTGATGAAGGTGAGGCCCTTCCCTCATCAGCGGCCCTGTGCCGCTGCCCTGGAATGTGTCTGCTCTGGGACATTCAGTAGATACTGACTGGGGAGGGAGAGGTACTGCAGGAGCGAGCCAGTGTCAAATGCAGTGAGGGGCACAGTAAAGACCACAGAGCATAACGGGAGATACGGAGAGGGTGGTTGATCCTGCCTGGGTTTGGAGAGAGTGGTGATATTCGAGTTGGGCCTTGAAAGGTAGGTAAGTAGGTCTTTCAAGGCATCCCAGACAGGTGTAACAGCATGAACAAAGGCCCAGGAAGGCGTAAACGTTCTGCACGTTGTGGAGCTCCTTTCCTGCGGTGACAGTGCTGAGCCTGGGATGGCCAGGTCCTCCACGGGATGTGGAAGCTGGTCGGTGGAGGCACAGCACTGAGCCGCTGGATTTGCCCCGCTCAGTCGTTCCTGGCCGTCTTCCGCTCGCTGGCGATGGTGGAGAAGACCGTAGAGAGATGTTGCATCTCGCTGAATGGCAGGAACAGCCGCCTGGTGGTCCAGCTGCACTGCAGATACGGTGAGTGGGCAGCCGGCTGGCCACGGGGTCCCTGGGGTGGAGGTTAGCAAGACCCACTGAGACCCTGTCTGCCCATCCAGGGGTGAGGAAGACTCACAACCTGTCCTTCCAGGAGTGCGAGTCCCTGCAGGCCGTCTTCGACCCAGCCTTGTGCTCCCATGTGCTCCGTGCCCCCGCGCGGTGAGTCTGTCAGCTGGCTACAAGCTGAGCCGTGGGTCTTTTTTTCTTCTTTGGAGCTTCAAGAGTCAATTTAAGGAGATGCCTTCTTCGTTTTCTCTTCTACATTTGCTGTCGGGGTCTGGTCTGGCTCTTAGGCAGAGGCTGGAATGGAGGAGGGCGGTGCCCCAGGGTCCTCAGTATCTTCAGGAGCCTGTGTTCTCCACCCCAAAGGTCCAGCTTGGCTTTCTGGCCATTCAGACCCATTCTGACTCCTCTTTTAGAAGGCAGGTCTTTGAAGCACCTGGGTGGCTCAGAGCATCCGACTCTTGATGTTGGCTCAGGTCACGATCCCAGGGTCATGGGATCAAGCCTCGTGTTGGGCTCTGTGCTGGGTGTGGCGCCTGCTTGGGATTTTCTCCCTCTCTCTCTGTCCCTCCCTCACTTGCCCTTTCTCTCTCTCTCTCAAAATAAACTTTAAAAAATATTTAAAAAGAAAGAAAGAAAAAAAGCAAGCAGGCAACCAACCAAGCATGTCTTTGGTTTGCACGTAAATCCTCTCTCTGGCCTGAACAGCCTTGAACGTCCATCTTTAAGCTTTGTGGCTCAGGAGCTCAAAACCCTTCTCTGGTGGGGTCATCCTTCTGGGACTGTGTTCTTTCGAGAGCAGCCTCTTTTCCTATCCGCCTGGACTGTAGATTTGAGGAGTCCGCAGCCCAAGGAAGGAGGCTGGACCGGGAGGTCATGGTCCAGAACGGCTGCCTGAATACGCAGCCATGGGGGTGGGGCTCTGTTCTGGGAAGATCTGAACACCCAGGGGCAGTGCAGGACCTGGCAGATGGGGGCTCCAGTGGAGAACACTAGTGTGGAGAGGGGTAGCTCCCCTCCCACCCTCTGCTGGATGCTGCTTGTATTTGAGTAGCCCAAGGTCATGTTCATTTTGGTAGCCATAAGGTGTGGTATCTGAAGTTCCCTTTGAGTCCCTACAGTCTATTTTTCTGAGTTCTGTTGGGATAGTGCGCTCAGGACTCCTTTGGGTAAAGGAACAGGGAAGGGTATCACCTCTAGTCTGGATTTGGGTGCTATTTTTTTCTTCTAATGAGCAATTGTTTTTCCTTTTTTCACGGACAATTTCAAATATATGTAGAAGCAGATGCCCACTCCTGTCTCAGTTGTCTTGAGGCCAATTCCAGACGTTGTCTCGTACGTGAATACTTGTTAACGTGTATTCTAAAAAGATGAAGATTTAAGGCCTTTTTCTGAAGGCCGAGTTTATAGATGGCGCCGCTGTGGTTTCCCACCCCTCGGTGGGCAGGTACTGCCTGCCTGGTTCGGCCCATGCAACAGCCCACCCTTCCTGTTACCTCCTCTGGATTCTGCTCTGGTCTGCCCCATCCCTTGCGGTGGACTTTTCTCCAACAGCCCGAGAGCTTTGGATGGGGTAGGAACCAGGTCCTCCTCACCCTGTCCTCCCTCCCAGGGCGTGCTAGGTCTGGCACATGGTAGGTGTCTGTGCGCTAATAACCCGCACCACGGCTCTGCCTCAGCTCACCAAGAGCGAAGGCCCTGGGCAGGGCTAAGCCTTGGTGTGATGCTGTGCCCTCCTCACAGGGTCCTGGGGGAGGCTGTTCAGCCCTTCCCCCCCACATTGGCAGAAGTGACGCTGGGCATCGGCTCTGGCCGCAGGGTCATCCTGCGCAGCTACCAGGAAGAGGAGGCAGGTGAGGGAGCCAGACGCAGCCTGGGATGACTCGGGGGAGGGGGGGCAGCTGGGGTAAGAGGGGACAGGGCCCAGAGGCCTGGGTTCCTCCTGCTCCTGCCTCCAGACAGGACTGTCAAAGCCATGGTGACGGAGATGAGCATCGGGGAGGAGGACTTCCAGCAGCTGCAGGCCCAGGAAGGGGTGGCCATCACTTTCTGCCTCAAGGAATTCCGGGTGAGTTTCCCCCCAACACGCTCCCCACCCTGCCCTCCCGGCCCCGCCCAGGCTCACTGCTCTGCCTCTCCACTCCCAGGGACTCCTGACTTTCGCAGAGTCCGCAAACTTGTCTCTTAGCATTCACTTCGATGTGCCAGGCAGGTAATTCCCAGGCAGGGTGTGGGAGGGGAGGCTCTGGGCTGCCGGGAGCTGAAAAGCCCTGACCTGGCCCAGGACCTGTCATCTGCCTAGGCCAGCCATCTTTGCCATCAAGGACTCCCTGCTGGACGGACACTTCGTCCTGGCCACGATGTCCGAGTCGGACCTGCGCTCTCCAGAGCTACACAGGCTGGCGCCTCCGCTCCAGGCTCACAGGTGAGGATGCCCACCCGCCTGCCCACGCCTCCCCACTGCCATCTCTGTACCCTGGCCTGAGCCTGCAGTCCGTGTGCCACCCCCAGCACACACACTTCCTGTCAGGCCCCAGCCCCTACAGTACTCACAGCCCCTTCCAGCCCCGCAGGCTCAGCCTTCCTGATCAGCTGTGCTCAGAGATCCCTCCCACCCAGGGAAGTGTCCCCAAGGTCGGGCTGGCTTCCTTCTCTGGCTGAGTCCTCCCCTCTGAGCCTCTTCCCAGGCCAGGGAGGGAACAGGCTGCTGGGAGGCAGGGAGCTGCCTGGGGCTGGGGAAAACAGGTGGCTGGAAGGGCAGGTGGGATGGGGAGGATGGGCCCAGTGTAGCTGAAACAGAGGAAGTTTAGTCTGGCCCCCCGCCCAGCACGTCCCTGGGCCCCAGTGCTCTCCAGCTCTGTCTCCCGGGAAGGTGGAGGCTTTGGCCCCAGGTGGTCTAGCTCAGAGGATTTGATGCTCCCCTACCCAAACTGAGCTAAACTCGCTCCCAGGATGCCTCCCTCAGGCCCTGATCTGAACTCTGATCAAATGGATTCCAGGTCCACTCCCTGCAGGAAGCCTCCACTTAACCACTACGTCTTTTCTCCTCCAAGTGAATGAGAAAGTAGTAAAGCCAAGGGATCATCACTGGTCACAAGGCTTTTACAGCCCCCTCTGAGTCCTCTAAGGAGGGGCCCTGCCTCTGTACCCTCTTTTCTCCCTGTTCCTGACACCGTGTTCCTGCCTACAGCACACCCCACCTGGATGACTTTGCCAATGACGACATTGACTCTTACATGATCGCCATGGAAACTACTGCAGACATCGAGGGCTCCCGGGCAGTACCCTCTGTGTCCTTTTCACCTGGCCACCAGCCCCCTGCTAGCCCTGGCCCCTACTCAGAGGACAACGACACTGAGCCCAGTATAGAGCCTGGGACTCCCCCCCCCAAGAAGGTAGGAGCTGGAGATGGAGGCAGGGGTGGGAGGCAAGGAGGGAGCAGCCTCCAGAACTCACCCCGCTTCCTCTGCTCCCTTCCAGTTCCGCTCGCTGTTCTTTGGCTCCATCCTCGCCCCTGCACACTCCCCTCCCGGCCCCAGCCCTGTGCTGGCTGAAGATAGTGAGGGTGAAGGCTGAACTGAGAACAAGCCCGTGTCCAGAGGCCCTGGACTAGACGAAGCCACGGCCTCCCCCTTCCCCCAGAGAGCTGATCTCTGCCCTGGTGGGTGGTAAAGGCAGGCTGTGCTGGAGTGGAGCTGGTTGGTCTTGTCCCCACCTCAGACCCCTCCCAGCTGTCTCTGACTAGCCTGGGTCCTGTCTTCCCTCACCAACTCCCAACCAATCATGTCTGTTCCCAGGCTTGGCACTGAGCTGCCACCTGATGGGAGGTCCCTCACCTGTTCCTCCCCGTAGGCCTTCAGGCCAGACTCCTAACTACGCAGCCAGGGTGGACACCTGCCTTCCCTAAGACAGAAGTCACAAAGGGGCTCTTGGCCCCTGCTGCTCTCCCAGCTTTGCCAACCATGACGTGTCCCTTCCTTAAACCCTGGGCACGCCCCTGGGATCCCTTTAGCCGGCAGACTATTTTTCTTGCTTTCTCTATGCTGTCTGGCCCTGGTTTGGAATTCTAAGCCCCCGTGGACCCGAGCCTGTGGCTGGGGTTGCCTTGGCTGGCGCCCCATGCCCGGCAAGCCTGTCCTCCCAAGCGGCTCTGGGCAGAAGGGCTGCCAGGCTCAGTATTTGGGACAAGGGAGACAGAGGCCGTGGCGAGAATCCAGCTTTGACCTTTATTCAAGAGACCAGATGGGTCGCCCCAGGATCTGTCTGTTGGCCCTGAGGCCAAGCGAGGCTGGAAACCCACATCTGGCCCTGCTTTGCCCTGAGCTGCAGCCTCAGCCCCAGGGTCCTGCTTGTCACCACCGCCGGTGCAGGCGGAAGGAGCCCTGGGGGACTGGACGCTGCTATCGATTCATTAAAAAAAAAGAAAAAGAAAAATATACCAAGGCTCCGTGCTCCCCGTGACAGGTGGGCCTGGGGGGAGCCAGCACGAACCCCCCAACGGCCACATAATTTCTGTACAATCCACCATCTGGGGCAGAGTGCGGGCACGTGGAGGCTATTTCTTGGCTTTGGCGGAGTTACGGGGTGGGGTGATGGGCCGGCCTCCAGGGTTCAGGCCGCTGAACTGCCCGTATTTCCCCTTGTTCTTGTCAGCGGGCTTGAGGATCTAAAAGAGACAAAGCTGGTCAGGCTCACGGGCTAAGCCGTGGGGTCACAGGCCCCTTCCTTCCCCATCCCCACCTGGAAGGAGCACATGAGCGTCTCATCCACACTCATCATGGCGCCTGCGTTGTCAAACTCGCCACAGTAGTTGGGAGCTGAGAAGAGTGTCACCAGCTGCCGCTTGGCAAAGAACTCATAGCCGTCTTCCACCACCTGGAGGAGGATGGGGGCAGTTAGCTCAGTAGGTGCTAGCTACCAGGCCCCGGCTCCCCCCCAGCCCAGGGCGGCCAGCCCACCTGGTGTGCCCGGCAGATGAGGTCCAAGTCGTGTTTGTGTAGGAACTTGGCCACTACCTCAGCCCCAAAGGTAAAGGAGACACCACGGTCATTCTCGCCCCAGCCCTGCACGTCCTTGTCAGGGTCAGACCACAGCAGGTCACATAGCAAGCCCTGGTCAGGCACGTCTGTTGGCCGCATGATACGCCGAATCTGCTCCATGGACTGCAGGTCCGGGGACAGGCCTGGGGCGCGTGGGGGGAAGGGGGACACAGGTCACTTTTCTCAAACCAGCCTCGAAGCCCTCCTGCTCCAGAAAGCCTTTGCCGGTCAGTCTCCCCTCACCCACCACCACCTGGCTCTCTCCCAGAGTCCCAGGAGGCCAGGCGGGCAGAAGTCCTCGCCTTCTGCCTCTTCAGGTTCCTGCCCTCAAGGACCAAAGAGCTCTCTGAACAAAGGAGACAAAGTACATTCACGATGCCAAGGCCAAAATGGGGGTGAGTGCGACCTAACGCCGGGGCGGGGGGGGCGGGGGGGCTTTCTGGAAGATGTGACATGCAAACCAAGACCCCTGGGATGTGGCCTGGGGCTCTTCCTTCCCAGACATTCCTTCCACACGTGCCTCAGAGACACCCTCACCTCCATGGCAGCAGAAGATTTTCTCGTCCACAATGGCAGCAATGGGCAGGCAGTTGAAGCAGTCGGTGAAGGTTTTCCACAGTTTAATGTTGTAGCGCCTCTTGCCTGCCAGGAGGGAGATGCCTCGTGAGGCCCAGCTGCACCCCCCCCCCCCCGGCACACTTGTGGGCCACTCAGACACAGCTGGGGGAAGAATGGAAGGCAAGAGAAGCCCCCTTCCCCAACTCCACTGGCTACCAGCCGTCCTGGAAGAATTCTAAAGCAGCGGAGTCCACAGGAACCTGAGTTCCAATATGGAACAACCCACCCCCACCCGGTGAGCAGGGCCAGGCCAAGACTAGGTCTGGTTTATCTCCGCTTCTGGTAGACAGAACCCAGTCCAAATAGGCATCCTAAGTGCTTAATGGATGTACTGGAGGGGAGTGTCATCAGGCAGGGCCCCACATGAGAATATATATGGTCCTCAGTCAACAGCCATTCACCAGACCCCTCCTGAGTGCCAGGCCCCGTGCCAGGAGGGCAGGGTGGAGAGCCATGAACCGACGTGCACCCTTCATAGAGCTCATACTCTGCAGGCACCTGTCAGACACTAATACCTCTACTGCCAGGCCAAATGTGAGGGTCCCACTGAGTAGCGGAGTCCCTCACAGACTTGGGCAACCCCAGATACTCTGCCTACTCACACTCATCATAGAAGCCATAGATGCGGTTGATGCTGGCACACTCGTGGTTCCCACGGAGCAGGAAGAAGTTCTCTGGGTACTTGATCTTATAGGCCAGCAGCAGGCAGATGGTCTCCAAAGACTGCTTGCCCCGGTCCACGTAGTCCCCCAGGAAGAGGTAGTTGCTCTCTGGAGGGAAGCCGCCGTACTCAAATAGCCGCAAAAGGTCGTAGTACTGGCCATGGATGTCACCTGTGACCCAGAGAACCTGTTCAGCACTAGGTGCAGGGGTTACACTTGAACCCAGGACCAAGTCTGGGCTCCAGGGAGGAGCAATCCAAGGACTTGGAGGGGAGGAAGATTCCACTTTCAGAAAGCAAAAGGGGCCTGGGCAGGGGGCTCACCGCAGATCTTGAGGGGTGCCTCCAGCTCCAGAAGAATGGGCTGGCTCAGGAAAATCTCCCGTGATTTGAGGCACAGACCACGGATCTCGTTTTCTGTTAGCTGTACATTCTTTCCAGGCCGCGAGCCCTGCACTGGGGACGGAATGGGGCATCAAGACTCTGGTCCCTCAGGCAGGAGGAAGGTGGACGACGCAAGTGGCCCTATGGGCACATCTGGGGGCTCAAGGGCCTTCTGGGCCCCTCCTTGCCCCAGGGGCAGCTGTCGCTGTTGAGCCTCCCAGGACCTCCGCCTCGGGCCTCCCAGGTCGGGACCCCTCCAGGAGAGGGGTCTGCTGTGCCCAGGGGCCTGCCATCCAACACCCCACCCTACCCTACGGCGCAGGACCCCTGGGAGGGGTGGAGCTAGGTTTCTTAGGTTTCTCCCTCGCCCCGAGAGCGCAGGTCGACCCGTGCGCCCCGGGCCCAGGAGAGGGGGCTGTCCCCTCGAGCCAGGGGGTCCCTGGAGCCCCCCCAGGCGCGCTGCGACTGGGGGGCAGCCGCAGCGGCGGGACCTCGCGGCCCGTCCCCGCCCAGTCTAAGCTGGCCCTGGGAGGGGCAGGCCCGCCCGCGCACCACTTCCGGGCCAGGCAGGGGGCCCGGGAGCGGCGGGCGCCGACCTCCCCCGCCCCGGCCAACCTTCCAGCAGGCGCCCGATGATAGAGTCCAGGTTGAGCTTCTCGCTGTCGGACATGGCGGCGCCGCCGCTCCGGCCCAGCAGCTCCGGGCCCACTCCTGCCGCCCGCCCTCCCGCTGCCTCCTTCCGGCCTGGCGCTCCTTCCGCCCGCCCCAGCCCGCCCCGGCCTGCCGCCCCGCCTCCTCGGCCTGCCGCCCCGCCCCGCGCGCGCTGCCCCCGCGCTCTAGCGCCCCCGCCGGACGCCGGGAGCAGCGGCCGCGGCGGTCCGGAGGCGGGGCATAGGTGGCGGGGCGGGGCGGGGCGGGGCGGGGCGGGGCGGGGCTTGCGCTGGGTTTGGGTGTGTGTGTCCAGGACGGAGCCCGGCCAGTGGGGTGGGGCTTGGTGGGGCGGGGTCGAGTCTGGTCCCTCCCCTGACGAATGACCGAGTCCAGTTCCGAGGGTATGGGACCGGAAATACCGTGGAAGTTGTTTTTCTCTATCAAAGACTGACCAGTCTTTCCCACCCACCCTGGGCGGGAGTGTGGTGTGAGTACGTTAATAACTGTCTCCCCATACACTACGGATTAAGTCCTCAAGGTGCAGAAAAAGAAACTGAGGCTCAGAGATAGCAAGGGGCTGGGCCAAAACCCCAGCTTCACATTCATGGAGGACCTTTACCTCCTGAGTCTTTGTGGCCCCCAGGCAGCTGGCCAGACTCAGACACCCACCGCGTTTTGGTCCACACTGTGGTGCGCGCTAAGTTAATATTTTTTTTATAAGTTCCGTCATTGCTTCTTGAGTGCATAATAACGCTGCATTATGTGCGTGTCCAAAGCATTACTTTGTAAAGAGCAAAACTATAATAAACCATAGTTCTCACTGGAATCCTGAACTGCTTTACGTGCCGGTAACCTCAAAACTGGAGGTGGCCTGGCCTCTGTACCTCTGCTGGGCCCTGACCCGTCACACCCATGGCGGAAACCTAAGCCTGCCGCCATCCAGCCCACTGGGGCCCACGGAGAGCCCACGGGAAGGGTGGGAGGAGCCCACAGCACTGGGGCAGACCGGAAGAGCCTCGGGGAGGAAGGGGTGACCCCCCCCCCCCACACTCGGGAGGGTAGTGTGGGAGGGGCCCCCCAGCGGGTTGCTGTCTGCTACTGAGGAGGAAGTGAGAGGAGGAGGTGAGGTGCAGCAGGGAGGTAAGCTGGGCTGGGGGGGGGCAGGGGCAGGGGCTGGGCCTGGGGCTGGGCCTCTATGCAGAGGTCTGGCTTTTCTGCCACTTCAGGGCCCACCCTCCCCTCCCCTCCCCCAATAAAAGTGGGGACAGAAGGAGCTTGGTGAGATACCCCGAAGCCTCTTCCCTCTGAACCCCACAGTCAGGTCCTCAGGCTGGGGACCGGCTGGATGGGAGCCCAGGCCCCAGGCTGCTCAGGAGTTGCCTCTCACCCTGGCTCTCCCCACATCTTGCAGCCTGTTGTAGCAGGGGTCTGGGGCACCATGGCCCAGGCCCTAGGGGAGGACCTGGTGCAAACTTCAGAGCTACAGGATGACTCCAGCTCTTTGGGATCTGACTCCGAGCTGAGTGGGCCCGGCCCATATCGCCAGGCTGACCGCTATGGCTTCATTGGGGGCAGCTCAGCAGAGCCAGGGTAAGTGGGGGAGAGATGGGGGGCAGCGGGGTGCTGGGGCTGAGGATGGGGGCTGAGGGATGAATTTTAGAGTGAGGCTCAACCGCGAGGGTCCTGGAGGGTCTGGGGGCTCAGCCAGTGTCACCCCTTCTCACACTCCAGGTAGAATCCTAAAGCCAGCAGGGCTGAGACAAGACTGTCTCTGATCTGTCTCTTTTACCCTGAACCTCCAATGCTTTGCACCTATCCTTAAGGCCAAACATCCTTCCCCTTTTAATCTCTGCCCCAATAATCCCAGAACCTAACCAAAGAACCCACACCTCTTCCCTCACCCTCTCCCTTTCCCAATACACAGGAAAACAAGTGCAGATAGGAACTTGCCCGAGGTCACCGCGGAGACCAAATAGAACTACATTCAAACTCAGGACTCCTGGCTTCTAGTCCGGGGCTCTGTCCACTTAGCTTCTCTTAGGAGTTGTCTGTGTTCCTACCCTGGGGGACGGCCAACCAGCCCCTCCCCCAGCACACACCTACACACCCCCTTCAGCCTCTCCTGCTTCTGCCCACATCAGAGCCACATCCTTTCCTGTCCCCATGACAACGATTGGCAACTCCTGGGTGACAGGTCACCCCCCTCCCGCCCCAGGGCTCCCCAGAGATCTCCAGGGCCAGGAGCTGAGTTTACCTGGGTAGCATGAAGGGTGGCAGATGTGGGCTCTAGGTAACAGCTGGCCCACACCTCGACACCTGTGTCGTGTGCCCTCAGGCCCGGTCACCCTCCTGCAGACCTTATCCGCCAGCGAGAGATGAAGTGGGTAGAGATGACCTCACACTGGGAGAAAACCATGTCTCGGCGATACAAGAAGGTGAGGGGACGATGGTCCCATTGCCTCTGCCCGTGCCCTGGCAAAATTTACCCCTCCGGATCCCGGGACCTCCTGCCTTTTTCCCCTACCGCCCAAGGTGACCCTTGCCCCACGACAGGCTGGGGCTTGGGACCTGCCAACAGAAGCAGGAGAGGCTGGCCTCGCTGTTCTAACGGGACTCCTTGGCCTCACCCACAGGTAAAGATGCAGTGCCGGAAAGGCATCCCCTCGGCTCTGCGGGCCCGGTGCTGGCCTCTGTTGTGCGGGGCCCAAGTGTGTCAAAAGAACAGCCCCGACACCTATAAGGTAATAGAGTTGGCAGGGGTCCTGCCTGCCCTTCTCAGAGCCCCTCGCCACTCCGAGCCCTCACCCCCACCTTCCTGTCCACCCACAGGAACTGGCCAAGGCCCCTGGAGACCCACATTGGATGGAGACCATCAGCAGGGACCTGCACCGCCAGTTCCCTCTGCACGAGATGTTTGTGTCACCTCAGGGTCATGGGTAGGAGGCCAGGGACCCCCAGAGACCTCCGGCCCCACGATCCCCAGGGCACTTCGGCCCAGGCCCCCACCTCAGCTTTATATCCTTCCATCTCAGGGGACCCAGTGAGGCCCAGGGGGGCTGGGGCCTGGGAAGGGGCCGCCAGTGGGTGGGGAAGGGGTGCCTGGAGGACTGACCCCTAATGGGGTCTTCTGGTACAGGCAGCAGGGGCTCCTGCAGGTACTCAAGGCCTACACGCTGCATCGGCCCGAACAGGGCTACTGTCAGGCCCAGGGCCCTGTGGCTGCTGTGCTGCTCATGCACCTGCCCCCAGAGGTGAGTGCCCTAGACCCTACATCAGGGATTCGAGACCCTGACACCCCAACCCCAGTGATCCGTGACCCCCAACCCCAGGAACTCTGGACTCAGGGACCTGGGATCCTTGACTCCCAGATCCTGTCCTAGTGACCTGGGGCCTCATGACCACCAACCTCCGTGACCTTCAAGGCTAACGATCTTGACTCCAGAAACCTGGGACCTTTGGCCCCTGAGCCCTGTCCCGGTGATCTGAGAACCTGGATGTCATCACCTTGACTTCACAACTCCTGATTTTGAGCCCCGTGACCATGACTTCTGACCCTTATGACCCCCCAAGAACCCAGGACTTGAACTCTGGGACCCTCCCAACCCTTGACCAGTGAGCCCCAACTCTGTGACTCTGAAAATCAATACTGTGAGCCCTGTGACTTCCACCTTCCTAAACCCATCATCGGCCTCTACCTGGGCAGTGAGGAGTCTTTCGGTCAGAGCCTGAGTTTAGGCTGCGTTTAGGCTCCAGGCTCCAGAGCCACCCCCAGATGATGCCCAGGCCCTCCCCCGTGCTCTTTTTGCCTGCCCTGTGCTTCCCTCTGTGGTCCCCTCGGTGCGGGCATTCACGGCCTGTGCCCCTCCCGCAGGAGGCCTTCTGGTGCCTGGTGCAGATTTGTGAGGTCTACCTCCCTGGCTACTACGGGCCCCACATGGTGAGAGGCTGGAGGGGGTCGGAGGGCACAGGGGAGGGGCTGGGCAGGCAGGAGCCTAGGGACTGAGAGGGGCAGCCCGGGGTTTGCGAGTCGTGCTGACGGACGGACGGACGTGGCTGCAGGAGGCTGTGCAGCTGGACGCTGAAGTGTTCGCGGCCCTGCTCCGGCGGCTGCTCCCGCGCGTGCACAAGCACCTGCAGCAGGTGGGCGTCGGGCCTCTGCTGTACCTGCCCGAGTGGTTCCTGTGCCTCTTCGCCCGCTCCCTGCCCTTCCCCACGGTGCTGCGCGTCTGGGATGCCTTCCTCAGCGAGGGTGAGTAGGCAGCTGGAGGCGGGGCGTGGCCAGGGCCGGGAGCCTGGGGTGCGCACGGGGACGGACGAGCGCACCAGCCGTGCCTGGCCCCACCTGCCGCTGCCAATCCCGGCCTGGGTGGGGGTGCCAGAGTGTGTTCAGGGTGATGGCGTCGGGTTGGCGCTGGGGGAGCAGCACAGCCCCTGCCTGCACGTCACCAGTGTCATCCCCAGCTTTGCGCCTGTGGTGAGACCCCCTTAGGGAGGGCAGGCTCTGCCTGGAGGCGGGCTGGGGGCAGAGGTGGGGAGATCGATCGCAGCAGTGGCGCTGTTCAGGGACTGGGCTCGGTAGGCACGGCCAGCGGCAGGGACGCGGCCAGTAGGAGCGTAACAGCGCTCATCCCCGGAGCCCACAGGCACTGGGTGCCAGGCACTGCTATAGACACTGGGATCACCAGCATGAAGGACACCTACATTCCGGTGGGGGGCGGGGGAGACAGCAGTAACCATATAACAAGATATTTATAGAGGTGCCTGGCTGGCTCCGTCGTAGAGCATGCGACTCTTGATCTTGGGGACGTGAGTTCAAGCCCCACGGTGAGCATAGAGCTTAAAAAAAAAGAGAGCAGGTATTTATAGGTTGTCCTAAGTGCCACGAAGAAAATAAAACAAGGGATGTGACAGAGTGTTAGGGGCGCAGTGGGAGGAGAGTGCTGTTTTCAAGATGCTTTTGGCCTCTGCATGGGGGGAGGCATAAACTGGCAGGGCCCGTGTGGAGGCCGCGAGGCCGGGAGAGACACTGTCCACAGGGTCGCGGCTACAGATGACTTGGCGGGCACGGGCGTGGAGAAAGATGAAGCCAGAGAGGTCGGGCCGAGAGTGAGTGGAGTCGGGGCCCAGCTGAGCCGGACGTTTCAGGACGTGGGGGCTCTGCCTCGGGACCCCCATGGGCAACCCACCTGCGTCCTGTTCTGTGCGGGTTGTCTGGCAGTCGCAACTAAAAGCTGGTAGACGTCAATCGGTACATTTATTGAGCACCTGCTGTGTGCCCCATCGGCTCCAGGCCCCCTTGGAGTTCTGGCCGCAGGTGTTCAAGTTGTCATGTACGCATCACCGCCTCTCCAGCCTCGGACCTCCGAGGCCCGGCAGGGCAGGGCTGGATCAGTTGGCTGAGCCCTCTGCCGCCCTCTCCGCTAAGGACAGGACGGGCACTGTGAGGGGCTCCTTTCATCGTGATGGTGACATGACTGGTGGCTCTCATCTCTTTATGAGTCAGAGCTGTCACCGGGCCTCATTGGTCCCCGAGGCTGCCCGGAAGGGATTCTGAGGCCCCGGGAACAGCCCGAGGTCACACCGGAGTGTGCCTGAGAGCGTGCAGGCATGTGCGTGTGCCCGTGTGCACTGTGCTCTTGGCTCAGGGGTGAAGAGCTCTGGCTGGAATCTCTCCAGAGCAAGAAGGTCACTGGTCTTAACTGGCACCCACTTGGCCCTTCCTTGTAAGGACGAGTTGCTGAGGCCCAGAGAACAGGCTTGGGTGAAGCGGGGGCAGCCCCCGGCTCCTGGCGGGCTGCTTTGCTCCCACGTGTCTGCGGCTGCAGAGACTTACTCATCAGTGCCCCCAGTTGCAGCCCCACCGTCGTTCATTGCTCCTGGTCTGAGTCAAGGCCGCAGAGCTGCAGGAGGGTGGAAGGAGTGTGGCCAAGAGCAGGTTCAGGTGCAGGACTGAGGAGGGGCAGGGCTGGCCCTGCATTGAGTGAGCCCCTGGCCTGCAGGTGTGAAGGTGCTGTTCCGTGTGGGGCTGACGCTGGTGCGCCTGGCGTTGGGCACCACAGAACAGCGCCTGGCCTGCCCGGGCCTCCTGGAGACGCTCGGTGCCCTACGAGCCATCCCCCCCACCCAGCTGCAGGAGGAGGTCTTCATGTCTCAGGTGGGTGCCCCCTGCCTGCCTTCCACAATGGCCCAGCTCCTGCTGCTCAACTGGGGAAACTGAGCCTCACGGCAGGAAGTCAGAGTGAGACCCCGGAGCTCAGTTCCTGTCCTCTGAGCAGCAGAGAATGTGAAAACCCCAGGCTTCAAGCGGCTTTCTATGGTTCCCTTAGCGAGTCTGGCTGTCAGTCCCTCAGCCCTCAGCCGCTTCCTGGGGCTGGGTCCTGCCCGCCCTGTGGGGACCTGACGGTTTCCTGCCCTCCCCCAGTCCGGGCACACTCAGCGCCAACCGCCCCTCACAGGTGCACAGCGTGGCCCTGTCTGAGCATGACCTTCAGCGGGAGATCAGGGCCCAGCTGGCCCAGCTGCCTCAGTCAACGTCCGGGCCACCCCCAAGGCCGCAGGCCCGCCTGCCTGGGGCCCAGGCCATCTTCGAGGCCCAGCAGCTGGCAGGAGCGCGGGGAGGCGCCAGACCCGAGGTGCCCCGAATAGTGGTGCAGCCCCCGGAGGAGCCCAGGCCACCACGGCGCAAGCCCCAGACCCGAGGCAAGACTTTCCACGGGCTCCTGACTCGGTCCCGGGGCCCTCCTGTTGAGGGCCCCTCCAGGTCTCATCGAAGCTCCACCTCCTTCCTGGATACCCGATTCTGAAGGTCTCACTGCTGAGGTACCATGGACTCGGCGTCCCCTAACCCCAAGTGCCCGGTTGCCTGATGCCTGCCCCACAAATGGCACCGCACTTTACCGCCGGGATTTGGCGAATCAGCTCCCTTCCCGCAGACCGTGTCGGACACAAGGGTGAAGGAAGGTCACATGGTGTGGTTTCAGGGGCCCAGACCTGCCATTCTCCCGCGGAGCTGTCCCGGTGCTGGGCCCTTGCAAGAATGGAAGCTGAAGGACTGTGGGGTTAAGGGCAGCTGGCTGGGCGAGGGGCCCCCGCGGGGCTCCTGGGGAGGCCTAGAATAAAGTCTGGGCAGAAACCTGCCTGGAGTTGGACTGAGTGCTCTCCACCCCCAATTGGAGACCAGCTGCCCCTCCACTCCCACCCTCACTCCCTCACAGCCCGGCCTCTCCTAGTCCAGCCCCGGTTTGGTTGGAACAGGATACACTGCGGCTGCCCATTGGCTGATGAAAGGTGGTTGCCAGCAACAGGAGCCAATGGTAAGCCGCCTTGCCGGGCCTCTGGTGGGGGGCGGGGCAGGTAAGGCTCTGGCACCTGTGGAAGGAGGGTTCCCCCAGTGGATGCTGGGCCCAGGAGGGGGCTCTGTCCCCTATTCCTCCCCTCCCCCCCACCAGGCTGGTTCAGGACCCCCAAGGATGGGGGTACTCTAACCCAAGCCCGCCCCCCACCCATGGTCCTGGTCTGGTCCTCGGAGACAGCTGCGCAAGAACAAAAGCCTACTGTGCCAGGACAAAGGCCCCTTGCCCCCTTCCAAAGCCTTGACTGCACCCTCTTGGGACTGCTGCCATGGAAACTCCCTCCCACATTCGATAATTGCCCCTGTGGGTGCCTGGGGTGCCTGGGACACGAGCCATCGCCAGGACAACAGGGCCGGTTCCGATGCAGGCTGTGTCCCTACAGTGCCCATTCCCGGGTGCCCTGCCTCCCCGGAGGCCCGCCCCTGCAGGGTGGAGGGTGGAGAGTGGAGGGTGGAGGGTGGCAGGGCATGGTGGGACTCTGGAGTACTGGGACAAAGCATCTGGACTCTTACTTAGATGGTGGAGTATTCAATCTGTTCCTCCCAATGGCTGTGCTGGAACACCAGCCTGGCCACTGGTCAGACCCCTGATTTGGAATGTTCTGGTGACAGGGCCACCGGCTGTAGGCACGCACCTGCTCTTACATATGTTCATATAGCGCTTCTTATGTGCCTGGCCAGGCCCTGGCTCTGGGGCCAACCATCCTGCACCCAAGGAGCCTATGGCCCGGAAGAGAGAACACAGAGGTCCGGATCCAGATCTGCGGAGTTTCCTGGGGGAAACCGAGGCTCAGAAAGGGAGGGAACTTGGCCAAGACCTCGCTGCCCATGGCAGACCCAAGGTTTATCCCTGCCTCCGTACCGGCAGCCATGAACCTGTCCCCCCTATAGCTGGGCACCCACCCAGCTCTGTCCTCCTGGGGATGTTTTCTCTCCTGCTCCCACCCACTCCCTAGCCCTGCCCCAGCCCCTTGGAATGTGGGGCAGCGGCTGGGCCCCTGTGAGTTAAAGAGAGCTTCCAGGGCCTTCCCTTCCTCCTCCCCACCCCACTAAAGTACCTGTCTGTAGCTTAACAATAACCTAGTCATCTGCAATTCCCAGAATACTTTCTCAGAGCCCCCCTCCCCCCCCCCCCCCGCAGGTAGCACTGATAGCCTTATTACAAAAGGGGGCAAGTGGAGGCTGGCGAAGCTGAGTGCCCAGCCCAAGATCACAGTGAGGGGCAGAGCCACTAGGGTACAGGGCTCAGTGAGTTCTAGGCACCTTAGGCTTAAGGCATAGAATGCAGTCTTTGTAGCAGATAGAGTGGGGGGATCTGCTCCTAGAGTCTGCTCATAAACTCCCTACCCTCCATGGGCTCAGCTCCTCTGCTGGGAGAGTGGGGAAGCAGGAAAGCAGCAATCTCGGCCCTGGGCCCCGGGGAATCTGTCGTGAGGCTGGGAGGGAGGCCATGGTGACAGTGGGTCCCACTGGCTAGAGACCCTAGGGGCAAATGGTCTCCGGCAGGACTCCTCCAGCTAGGGCTGAGTCACTGTGTTTTCTACTCGGGGAAGCATGGCAGGTGCCATTATCAACCATCTACGTGGGGAACCCGAGCCAGGCGGGGTGTGGGGGGCGTCCAACCAGAAGAGAACTAGCTCCCTCCTCGTGTAAACCCTTACCTGCGCACGACATCCTCACAAGACTATGCTAGCCGCTAGGACACCTGCACGCTACTTGGGAAAAGATCTGTCTCCTCCAGGCACCTGCAGCTCCACGTGGCAGAGGGAAGGTCACCACTGAGCTGGGTACCTTTGTGCAGTGAGCAACCTGCACAACCACACTCAGTAAACCTGGCAGCCCCGGCTCCCGACAAACCTGCTCGGAAAGGGGCTCAGGGAAGGCAAGCCATACTTCTGACAGCACTCAGCCCGCAGGGACTGAAGCTGGGATGGCGCCCAGTGATGTCCATTGGCCTGGGACGGCCCAAGGGACAGGAGTAGGGGCCAAGCAAAAAAGTGGAAGGGCAGGGGCGCCTGGCTGGCTTAGTCGGAAGAGCATGTGACTCTTGATCTCGGGGTCATGAGTTTGAGTTCCACATTGGGTGGAGAGATTACTTAAAAATAAACAAATAAACGGGGGCGCCTGGGTGGCTCAGTCTGTTGAGCGGCCGACTTCAGCTCGGGTCACGATCTCATGATTTGTGAGTTCGAGCCCCCACGTCGGGCTCGCTGCTGTCAGAGAGGAGCCTGCTTCAGATCTTCTGTCCCCCCACCCCGACTGCTCCCCCACTTACCTGCTGTCTCTCAAAATAACCGAACATTTGAAATAAACAAACAAACTTACTAGTGGAAGGCAGTTGGATCCCCGCCATGGCCCCCATCTTGGGCCGCCACCCACCCAGGGGGTCCCCCCATCCCCACACCGTCCGGAAGCCAAACTTGGGCTCCCCGCAGTCCTCACACAGGAAATGCCCTCTTACCCTCTGAGCCTCGCTTGCCTCATCTGTAAGTGGCAGAGACTCTCGTAACTGCCCCCTCACAGGGTGAAGGGAGATACAGCACGCAAAGCCCTCCGCACAGCACAAAGTCAAGACACGCTACAGGGGAGCGCTTACCTTCTGCTAGGTGCCCCCTGCCCTGCCAAGCCTGGGCTAACATTTGCACCATAATCCCCACTCGAGGATGAAAAACCTGAGTCTGCAGAGGCTGCATGGCTTGTGTTAAAAACAGGAGGCTCGGGGCGCCTGGGTGGCTCAGTCGACTTCAGCTCAGGTCGTGATCTCGCGGTCTGTGAGTTCGAGCCCCGCGTGGGGCCCTGTGCTGACAGCTCAGAGCCCGGAGCCTGCTTCAGGTTCTGTGTCTCCCTCTGTCTCTGCCCCTCCCCTGCTCACACTCTGTCTCTCTCTAAAAAATAAATAAATAAACATTAAAAATTAAAGACAAAAACAAAACAAAAAACCCCCAGAGGCTCAAAATGGAGATGCTTATGCTTAGTCCCACTTTGCCAAACCCAGTCTCAGCTCTCCCAGAAATGAATTTTTTTTAATGTGTATTTATTTCTGAGAGAGACAACATGTGCACAAGCAGGGGAGAGGTGGAGGGGGGCGGCACAGAGGATCCGAAAGCAGGCTCCACGCTGACAACCGAAAGCCGAGAGCCTGATGCGTGCGGGGCTCCACCTCGAGGACTGCGAGATCATAACCTGAGCCCAAGTCGGACACTTAACCGACTGAGCCCCCCTGGACGCCCCTCAGAAATGGATTCTTAAACCAGGATCGGGAATCACCCGTCAGCACTAGTTGGGCAATGTGCTTGATAGACTTCTGCCGTTCCCTAAAGGAAAGTGATCTTACAAGAACCCACTTTTTTTTGCCCAGTGCAACTTCTTTGCCCTTGCTCCCCTCTGCCCATAAGTCTTCCGCTCTGCACAGCCTCTCAGAGCTCCTTTCTATCTGCTAGATGGGATGTTGCCAATTTATGCATCGTTGGATAAAGCCAATAGAATATTTAAAATTTACTCGGTTGAGTTTCAGTTTTTAACTCTTGTTAACTGCCAAGGCTCGTGCTCCTTGGTGACATCCGTGCCCCACCCCTGCACCCACCAGTGGGATCACAGTGGAGCTCGGGCTACCCGCGCAGCAAGAGAACGGACTTCTCGAGATGTTCTTGAGGTGTTCTTCTGTGGGTGCTTGGGTGAGTGCGGCCGGGCATCATGTTGTTTGTCTTGAGGAGGCCGGGTGTGACCGCTGGCGTCCAGCAGACTTGGGCGAAGCAGATCCTATACATCCCCCCCTTCCCGTGCTCAGATCCACTGGGAACCCCACAGCTTGGGCACCCCCTTCCCTCTTGGCCCCCTGCAGGGCAGAGGGTACCCCAGGAAACTGGGACCGCCCCACTCGTGGGGTCTTCTTACTGATTGGTGCCTACTCTGGCGGGGACCAGGAGAGGTGAGGCAGGAACCCCACAGATGTACGGGGACCCCTGCCTAACAGGGGCTTCTGAGACAGTCTGCCCTAGGCCAGAGTGCTCTGGCTAAGACACATTGCTGTGGGCTGGATGCGCTAGGGAGCCCAGGACTCTATCCAAGGGCAGGACTCCAGACTGTGTGCCCCGACTGCTCTCCTGGCCACCCCACCCCCAAAGGCCAAGGGCAGCCCGGCCACCGGTCTCTGCCCTCTCGGCTTCTCCCTCTCCCTCCGCGCTTCCCTCCCCCTTTCTTCCATCCCTCCTTCATTCCCGGACTTTCTCTCCCTCTGTCCCTCTCTCGGGCTCTCTCTGCCCCTGTCCCGGTTGTGCCTTCTCTTCCCCACAGCCTCGTGTCTGTGACCCTCTCTTCTGACCATCCCCGTCCGTTGGCACCTGGCCGGCTGTTCCACTTTGTCCGTCTCTCCCCGGCTCCACCCTGGAGCCCAGGTCTCGGGCTGGGTGGCGGGCCGGCGGGGCGGTGGGGGGGTGGGGTGCTGGCTGGGGCCCCGCGCCGCCCCCGCCCCGCACTGGGCACTCCCTCCCGGGGACTGCTATATAAAGCGGCGCCACCCGCTCCCGCCCGTGCTGCCACCGCCGCCGCGCCGCCCGCCAAGCCCCGCCGCCGCCGCCGCCGCCGCCCTCCAGGTACCCCGGCTCCTGCCCGCGCCCCGGGGAGAGTCAGGGAGCCCTCCAGGTACCCCGGCTCCTGCCCACGCCCCGGGGAGAGCCAGGGAGCCCTCCAGGTACCCCGGCTCCTGCCCGCGCCCCCGGGGAGAGCCAGGGAGCGGGGCTGCGGGGGCAGGGGCCTCGGGGACCCAGCGCGCCGCCCGCTGGAAGGGCCCAGCGCCCCCTGGCTCAGCCCGCGATGTGTGAGCTCAGGGGTGCAGGATCCGTGGGGTCCCGGAGGCCGAAATCTCACCGCCTCCTTGGGGTGGAGGTGGGGCAGCCTTGGACACCTGTTGTCAGGGACGGGGGTGAGGGGGAGGCACCGTGGCGGCCACCTCTCTTCCCGTCTTAGGGGTTGGGCAGTGGGGTACAGACCCCGCCGCCCTGACTCCCGCCTTGGTCTCTCTCCCCTTGTCTCTGCCATTAGTCTGCCAGCCACCCCACCTGTAAGATGGTGAGTATCCTCCGGTCGTTCCCCCCAAAGGCCCAAGCCCCTGGCCAGAGGGAGGGCTCAGAGGGCAGAGTTTGGCATCCAACAGCCTAACCCTGGGGGCACCCCCTTGCAGACAACTGGGGCCTGCGACCAGCTGCACACACCCCTGCTGCCTCCCAGCTCTGTGTGCCAGGCGCTCCCCCATCAGCCCCGGGGATGGGCACTGTTGGTCCCCTTTGGCACGCACCCATTCATCCTGCAACATTTATTGTGCACGTACATCTGTGCACACCATTCTGGGGGTGGGGATGTATCAGGGAACACACAGTCTGGGCTCTCAGGGAGCACACCTTCCAAGAGAAGGCACGAGGCTCCGAATTTGGCACTGGTTAGCTCTGATTCAAGCCCAGGTCTCGGGCCCAGACCTGCCCTCCGGGGCCACAGCACGCGGTCTCCCCATGACTGTAGTCCAAGCCTCACTGGCATCCTGGGGTGGGACAGGGCAGATGCCAGGCCCCCACAGAGCCCAAAGGAACCTCACAAGGTAGCCCAGCCTGTCCCCCGGAGGACAGGCCCGCCTGTGTCCCCCACTGTGTTCACACTGAGCCTCTGAGCAGCCTCCTGTGGGAGTCAGCCAGACTCAGAGAGGGGCAGGGGTGTAAAATTTCACCCAAAGAAAGCATTTCCATGACTCAGAACATCTGTAAAAAGGGCACCGGCTTTTCCCCCTGCCAATGCCTAGCACAGGGTTGGGCACACAGTAGGTCCTCAAGACCTACTTTGATGGCAGTGGACCAGATCTATCTACGTATTTAGGCCTCAGCAGAACTCTGTGATGGCAGGTTACGGACAAGCAGAGAGAAATGAGCAGCTCGAGAGTGATCGCTCGGCTCGTTTGTTCATTTCTTCTTCAGTCAACATTTGTCGAGGAGCTATGGTGTGCCACTGTTTTATGCACCAGGACTGCCTTGATGAACAAACAGACCAAAACCTCTGGTCCTGTGAACCAAGCTAGGGCAGACCTTGGCGTGGGATGGGGGGCGGTGGTCCAGCCAGCAGCACGTTGCTTTCTACCCACCCCTCCCTCCCCGGGGCACTGCACCTACGGTTTACAAAGCACTCCCACCTGCCTGCTCCTGGGGACAGGCCTTCATCCCCTAATCCGACTCCATCCTCTCCTGGTTCCTAGGACAGTGTCTGCCCCAAACATCACCCACGGTCAGGAGCGTGGCGGGCTTGTACCCTTGGGTGACTTAATGTGTCCTTTGCCCACTCTGCCCAAGACCCACCACTTCTGCCCCTCTCAGCTCTCTCTGGATCCACTGGGTCCCGCGTGGGACTGCCCGCTGGCCTCCAAGGACCTGGAGGAAGAGGAGGGCCCATGGGGAGGAGGCGCTGGCCTGCCACCCCCAGGCTGCTTCTCTGGCTCCTGGCGCCATGACGTGGGCCTGGACTGCAAGGGCTCCCTCGAGGAAGCGGAGGCCCGGGCGTGGACCGTCTACCACTATAGCCTCCTCCAGAGCTGTCTTCAGCAAGCTGGCCTGCCGGAGACCCAGGACCGCAGCCAGGTGCCCCGCACAGGTATCCGAGGGCTCCGTGGAGGGGTGTATCCCTGGGAGGGGGAGGGAGGCACCCTCAGCCCGGCCTGCTTCCCATCCCTGTCAAGGTCAGCCCCTTCCCCCAGGCTCTGTCTGGATCTGAAGCCAGGGAAGCAAGGCCAGTAAACTTTGGGCAGGCAAGTATTGTTTCAAAGGGCATCTGGCACCAGTAAAGCAGAGATCCAGACTTCCCTCGTATCCCAGAAGACCCAGCCATGGGATTTGTAATCCATGTTCTGTGGAGCGAAACCTTCTATAGAAGTGCCTTGGGAGCTGCTAACAGTTGGGACTCAAGACTCCTCCCCTGCTTTATCTGTTTAATATACTAGATGGCCACAAAGGTTTTGTGGACAGAGGGGTTCACAGGTCGAAGACATGAAAATCACAGACTGGGCTCTCCTGGGGATCACACACTGGGAAACTGAGACATGGGGGCCCTGGGTCACAGAGAAAGTCAGTGTCAGAGCTCAGGCTAGAACCCAGGTCTCCGGTCACCCAGCCTCCAGTATCTTCCAGGCCAGCTGCAGAGAGAAGGGAGCCACCCTCATGGGGTGGGATGGGCAGGCAGCGCCCCTTCTCTCTCCAGTCTCTTCTCTGTCCTCTCTACTCTTCTCATCCCACTCTGGGAAGGACTTGGGGGCCTAAGAAGAGGGCAGGGCTATGGAACAGGGGAGGGTAGGCAGAAAGATATCGGGGGGAGCCCCTGTTGAGCTTGGCCACATTCTTTCCCCTCCCGAGGCTGCCCTGGTGCGGAGGTGACCTTATGCATTCTGGGATCCCCCAGCACCTTTCTGTCCGTGCTGCTGGAAGGAGGGGTCCAGAGCCCGGGTGAGTGTGTGCCCAAGTTCCCCCACCCCCTCCTGTAGAAAGGGCAGCCCTGCCCTGGCCCGGCCACATCCCAAAATACCCACTGACCCTGGCAACTGCCTGCATTCCACTGGGCCAGCTGCCATGCTCTGAGTGGGGGTGGGTTCTGGGAGCAGCTGCCCCCTACTACCCAGGGTCCCTGGGCTGGAGGTGGAGGGCTTGGGGGCATTAAGCCTTCCCTGGCCAGCAGCCGTCCTCCTTCTGTCCGCAGGAAACATGCTCCTTTGCCTGTCCCCTGCTTGGCTGACGAAGGTGCCAGCACCTGGGCAGCCGGGCGAGTCGGCCCTGCTGGTCTCCAAGGCCGTGAGCTTCTACCCGGGGGGCTTGACATTCCTGGATGACTTTGTCCCCCCACGCCGAGCCACCTACTTCCTGGCGGGCCTGGGGCTGGGACCTGGCCGGGGTCGAGAGGCAGCTGAACTTGCCCGTGACCTGACCTGCCCCACAGGAGCCTCAGCTGAGCTGGCCCGGCTGCTGGAAGACAGGCTGCTGACCAGGAGATTGCTGGCTCAGCAGGGTGGCGTGGCTGTGCCAGCTACCCTGGCTTTCACCTACAAGCCACCAGCACTGCTGCGGGTAGGGGATGCCAGCCCAGGACTACGGCTGGTGGAGCTGAGTGGCAAAGAGGGCCAGGAGACACTGGTGAAGGAGGAAGTAGAGGCCTTTCTGCACTCCGAGGCCTTGGGTGATGCCCTGCAGGTAACAGGTTCCTGCCTCCGAGGTCTGTGCAGATGCCAGCAGGATGGGACCCACGGATGGTTACCAAGTCCTGCTGGGAAGTTGTCCCCAACTTGGGGTCCTGCTGCTGGCCTATCTCTGTGGCGACCCCTTGCCTTCTTACTTCAGTTTACACATTGGATCCTACGTGTGAGCATCCCACCCCATACGTACGTGGGGTGGTAAGGAGGCCCCCCTCCCCTCCCTGTTGCAGGTGGCCGTGAAGCTCAGTGGCTGGCGCTGGCGGGGGCGGCAGGCACTGCGTCTGTACTCGCAAAAGGAGCTGGGCACAGTGGTCGACATGGTGCTGGCATTGCTGGAGAAACTGGAGGAGGAGGAGAGTGTCCTGGTGGAGGCTGTGTGCCCACCTGCCCAGCTGCCCTTCCCAGGTGAGAGCCACCTGGGCCAGCCAGGAGTGGGTGCCGGCTCAGCCTCCTGGTTGCTCTGTGCTGGGCTCAGGCTTCATGTCTTTCCCCAGGCAGTCCCCCACCTGGCCCTGAGCTGGCTGTGCGGATCTGTGCTGTGGTATGTCGGACACAGGGTGACAGGCCCTTGCTGAGCAAGGTGAGTGTGGCCCAGGTTCAGGTCCTGACCCTGCTGCCACAGCCCAGGCCAGCCCAACCCAGCCCAGCTCCAATGAGCTGCTGAGGGCCCCTGGGTAGAGAGAGGACAAAATCTTTGGGGGGAACCTTGATGGTGTCCTGGAGGACTCCTGGGTCTGAAGCTTTTTCCCTCCCCTTCCTGCACCCTTCCTCCATCAGGAGCTCGGATACTCCATACTAGGCACCAGGGCCCAGGGCTGAATCCTATTCCCAAGGAGCTCTTGCCCACAGAAGGGGCTGACGGAGGGTCCCTGAACCTCCAGTGTCCAGGGCCCTTTAGGAGGGGGCCTCCAAGCTGGGGAACTTAGGGCAGCTTGAGGACCCTCTGGGGAGCATAGCTCTGAGCCAAGCGGGGTGGCACGGGCCCCCGGGCCCGCAGCAGCAAGTAGGCTTGGAGCCTTCAGGGAACAGAGACCCTAGCTGGGCCCGGAAGCCTGGGTAGACGCCCCTCAGGGTGTAAAGGACCAGATGGGCAGTGGCAGGGGAAAGTGACTTGTGCGGCGTAAGTCACAAAGGAGGACTGGGCTACTTGAATGCGCAGTGAGAGGTCTGGCCTGGATCTCCGGGCACCGGGGTAGGAGTGCAGGGGCGGGGGTGGGGGGGCAGTGTCAGTCCTGGGAGGGCTGCTCTCGGACGACACCCTCAGCCACACCCTGCCCAGGTGGTGTGCAGTGTGGGCCGTGAGGACCGGCCTCTGCGGCACCGGAGCTCCTTGCCACAGACGCTGGAGGTGGCACTGGCCCGGTGCGGCCTGGGTGAAGCGACGCAGGTGGCGGTCGTGCGGCGGCGCGTCAAGGCAGCGGCCGAGGCCGCGCTGGCCGCCGTGCTGGCCCTGGAGGCCGGCCTGAGCGCTGAGCAGCGCGGCGGGCGCCGGGCCCGCACTGACTTCCTCGGTGAGCGCGGGCGGCCCGGGCCGGGGGCGGGGGTCGAGGGTCGAGGCCGGAGGGCAGGCGGCGCTGAGCCCGCGCATCCTCCCGCCCCGGCCCAGGCGTAGACTTCGCGCTGACTGTGGCAGACCGCGCGCTGACCCCCGTAGCCCTGGAGCTGAACTGCGGCCTGTGTCTGGAGGCGTGCGGTGCGCTCGAGGGGCTGTGGGCCGCGCAGCGCTCGCAGCCGGCGGCCCGGGAGGCCGCGGCCGCGCCGCTCGTGGAGACCATGCTGCGACGCTCGGCGCACTGCCTCATGGAGGGCAAGCAGCTGCTGCTGATCGGCGCGGGCGGCGTCAGCAAGAAGTTCGTGTGGGAGGCGGCGCGCGACTACGGGCTCAAGGTGGGCGGGGCCGGGCCTGACCCCCGGGCCTCCGTGGAGGTGGAGGCGGTGCCCTGGGCGCGGGGACGGTGTGAGCTCTGGGGGCGGGGCCAGCACCGCTAGGGGCGGAGCCTGAGCCGGGCGTGTCCGCTGGGGGCTTTAGAGCCCAGGAGTAGGGGTGGGGCCCACCGCCCCGCCCAAGATTAGAAGCCTAAACTTTTTGGCCTCTGGCCACGTTCTGCTCCAGCCGGGTGTAAGAGGTCCCCCGGGAGGGCATAGAGCCCTTCGGGGCAAAAAGAAACCAGCGTTGAAGGGCTGGAGGGGGTGGGGGGAGGGGGTCATTCAGTGTTAGTATCAGAACCCGGACCCCGAATGCCAGGCTGAGGAGCCCGGCCCTATGCTGCAGGAAGGGCAGATCCTTCGAGGTTGGATTCCCGAGGGCGTGAGGAGAGTGCTGGGGAGCAGCTTACACATCGCGAATCAGATTCAGAGCAGTGGCCTCACATCACAGAATCCGGGGCCATGCAGGCGGCGCAGACATTCTTATCTGCACTGAACAGATAAAACAGAGGCCAAATGTCTAGGTTCTTTGTGGCCCTAATCTACCACAGTGGCCTCCTCTTCCCTCTTCCGCAGTACAACGGGCCCTAGGAAATTCTCCCCCCAGCCATTCCCACGTCTTTTCACTCCCTGCCTTGCACATGGTGTTCTCCACTTGGAATGTCCACTTCTCCCGCCGCCTAGTGTTATTGTGCAGACAGCCACCCTCCCCTCTCTTCCAGGAGCTGTCTCTGCCCTGGTTACCCGCTGCTTTGTGTCTGTGTTCCCCCAGCGGGCAGTGAGATTTGGGGCACAGGGCCCCACTGGATTCCTTTGTGGGCACCCCCTGAAGGTCAGAACTCTTTGGGTGAATAATGGCCAAGAACATGATGCCCAAAGCCACCAGACCACCTGTCCCAAACCCTAACCCTGGTGGTTCCCCTACAAGCTCTGGTCAGAGTGAGAATGAGCCCAGCAGCCCTCTCTCTCTCTCTCTCTCTTTGCTCCAGCCCCTGCCCACTCAGATCACACCCTTTCCCTCCTGCCATCTTTCCTCTGGCTGATTCTTACTCAGCTCCCGACCGAAGTATTGCCTCCTTTGAGATGCCTTCCTTCCCCTTCAGGCTGGGTTAAGTGTGTTATCTCTGCACCTTCCGTTTAGTCAGTCATCAACAGATGGTTTTTTGAGCACTTAGAACCAGTGATTCCGTCGCCTCTGAGGGCCAGAACCACGTTCGTGGCCCCATCCTATCTCCCCAGCGTCCGGCAGAGGCTGACCTGGGTGTGTTGCCCTCTGGTGGTTTCTGCAGCTGCACCTAGTGGAGTCGGATCCCAACCACTTTGCATCCCAACTGGTGCAGACTTTCATCCACTTTGATGTGACAGAGCACCGGAGGGACGAAGAGAATGCGCGGCTGCTGGCGGAACTGGTGCGGGCACGTGGCCTGCAGCTCGATGGCTGCTTCTCCTACTGGGACGACTGCCTAGTACTCACGGCCTTGCTCTGCCAGGAGCTGGGTCTGCCCTGCAGCCCCCCGGCTGCCATGCGCCTGGCCAAGCAGAAGAGCTGCACCCAGCTGCACCTGTTGCGCTGCCATGGCCCACCCTGGCCCGCGCCCTCCCTCCATGCCGTGCCCTGCTGCCCGCTGGAGAGTGAGGCCGATGTGGAGAGGGCCGTCCACCAGGTGCCCCTGCCGGGTGTCATGAAGCTGGAGTTTGGGGCAGGCGCAGTGGGTGTGCGGCTGGTGGAGGACGCACCGCAGTGCCACGAACACTTTTCCCGGATCACCCGCGACCTGCAGGGTGAGGCTGACCACCCCGGCATCGGGCTGGGCTGGGGGAATGCCATGCTGCTGATGGAGTTCATTGAGGGCACCGAGCACGATGTGGATCTGGTGGTCTATGGTGGGCGACTGTTGGCCGCCTTCGTCTCCGACAATGGCCCCACGAGGCTGCCTGGCTTCACTGAGACGGCGGCCTGCATGCCCACTGGGCTGGCACCGGAGCAGGAGGCACAGCTGGTGCAGGCAGCCTTCCGCTGTTGCCTGGGCTGCGGGCTGCTGGATGGGGTCTTCAACGTGGAGCTCAAGCTCACCAGGGCCGGGCCGAAACTCATCGAGATCAACCCTCGGATGGGTGGCTTCTACCTGAGAGACTGGATCCTGGAGCTCTATGGTGTGGACCTGCTGCTGGCTGCAGCTATGGTGGCCTGTGGCCTGCGGCCTGCCTTGCCCAGCCACCCACGTGCCCGTGGCCACCTGGTGGGCGTCATGTGCCTGGCTTCCCAGCACCTTCAGACTCTGAGTTCCACCGCCAGCCGTGAGACCCTGCAGGCTCTTCATGACCAAGGCCTGCTGCGCTTCAATTTGCTGGAGGAGGTCCTGGTGCCTGGTGAATACGAGGAGCCCTACTGCAGTGTGGCTTGTGCTGGGCCCAGCCTGGCTGAGGCTCGTCTCCGCCTGCTGGGCCTCTGCCAGGGTCTGGGCATCGATGGGCCCCACTACCCTGTTGCCCACTTCCTGTCCCACTTCAAATAGTGCCTCTCTTCCTATAGCCCTGCCCCAATTCTGGTCTGGCTCACTCGGAGGCCTCAGGTCTGTTCCAGAGTGGCAGGGCCATTTGACATTAAGGCATCCTGGCTTGAGGGCCACAAAAGAAAGTATCTTGGGGGGGCCGCTGGCCCCTTTTGCTGTTAGTTCAGCCCAAAGGCCCCAATCCTGTCCCAAGACTCTAGCCGTGGAGAAGCAACAGCAGCTGCACACACACACACACACGCACGCACACCTGCCCCAGGGAGATGAGAGAGGCCCAAACTTAGCCCATCCTTGTCATCCCTCCAGGTCTGCCTGTCTTCCTGCAGCCTACAGGAAGACAGACGCTGGCTGGCCCCTGGCCTTGGACAAATCCTATGAAAACCTGAGACTAAACCCTGTCCTCTTCCTCTCACCCCTCACTTAGCAAATTCCAGGATCTCTCTAGAGCCTGCTGACAACTTTCGGCAGTGCCCGGCCTGCCTCATTTGGCCTGAGCGGTAGAAACAGGTGGCCTGGGGTCAGCAGTAACCATCTCCTCTCCAGGCAGACACTACTGCCCCATTCTACAGATGAGGAAACAGGCCCAGGGAGGAACAACCATTGCCTCAAGGTCATACCACAGTAGATAGAGGATCAAGGGACGAGATACAAAATTCAGGTTTCCACTTCTACTAAGCCTCATGTGCCCACTCAGCTTCTAAACCCCACTCACCTCCCCGCCCTCACTCGTATGTGGCCGTAAGACGAGCGAACGCCTTCTCCCATGCAGCATGCACCTTCTCCACCAAGCTTTGGTGCTTTGGCCTCTGGCATAACTAGCATTGGCAGAGGAGAGTCTACACTCCCTTCCTAATTCAGGGGAGGCTGTTTTAATAACTCTGCCTCTGTACAGCACAGGAGCTGTGGCCAGCTCCACAAGCATCCCTCTCCAAATAAAGGCTTCTAGACTAATGAAGTATCTGGTATCTGGTTCTTGTGACTTGGACAACACCTCTCAGGTTCAGCTAGATGGGAGGTGGGGAAGGGAGGAGGGAGAGGTGGCTACGGGATACCTATAGCATCTGGAGCGAAGGATAAAACACCACACCGGCTGGGCCTCTGGGTTGACCATGAGCGGGGCCCTGCCATGGTCACCCACAACGGGACCCAAACCTGAGAGTCTGTGGAGGGTGGGATTTCAACAGAGGGCCACATCCAACCAGATAAAACCTCCTCCAGCCTGGAGACTCCTGAGTTCTGTCCATCTGAGTTCACATTTCACCTCCCCATCCACCTGGAATGCACATCCGGACAGCCTCCAGCAATCAGACCTCCAGCAATCCAGGACCTGGTGTGGCCCAGATTCACGTCCCACCCCCCCATCCCCCCGCCCAGAACCCCAACAAGAATCCATGCCCAAATCGAAAGTCACAGACCCGGTTTGGTGTATTCATTCATTCATTCATTCATTCATTCATTCATTCTTTTAACCAAGTTTTATTAAGCACCTATTCTGTACCAGTAGCAAAATTAAGAAATGTACTTAAATTGGCATGGGAGCAAACTTCAACACAAGCCCGTATTTACGGGTGGATCAATGGGACCCAAATCCTTTCTGGGAAGAAGCTGGCAAAAAAGCCCAGCCTGACCTGGGCGTGGAGCCGTCGTCACGCAGTATATGCTTTGACTTGCAGGGTCCTCGAGTCAGGTGGCACGTTAAGGGGACTGAGATGCAGCTACCTCTCTTTCAGGACCGAACAGAGAGACGCGACCTGCCTTTCGCCACCCAGCCAGCACCCAGCCACCCAGCCACGCAGCCAGCGCACGGCTTGAACGGGGCTGGGAGTTAAGTTTACAGCCATACCTGCCTGTGCCTCTGTCCCAGGCACACTCAAACTCTCCCCAGAACCAAGATGAGCGCCTTCCAGGTAGCCCTTGTCCGGTGCCGCCCCGGGAGAACAGTGCTGGCAAGACTGAGAAAGTCCCGCCCAAGAGAGTTAAGCCGGTTCCCGAGAGGCCTTGCGCTGGGCGCCATCTTTTCTCCCCTCCTTGACTAAGCGGTCCTGGGGGAGGGAGGGGGAAGCTCCCTACGTCATCGGCGCGCGCCGCCGCGGCCTCGGTCGCGGAGTGATGATGTACAGACTACCCTCCGCCCCCCGGACTGTCAGTCCGAGCGCGGCCGAGCCAGGGCCGAGGGGCCCGCCGGGCCGGCGCCGCTATGGCGGCCGTGTTTGACCTGGACCTGGAGACGGAGGAAGGCAGCGAGGGCGAGCCAGAGTTCAGCCCCTCGGTGAGTGGTCCTCCTGGGCGCGGCTCGATCCCGGAGCCGATCCCATCCCCTAGACGGTGGAATGGCGCTGGCTTCCCCCCAGCCGGTGTCTCAGATCCCGGTCCCCATTAAGTTCTGACCCATCCTCACCCACCCCGACCTGTCTTCCAGGTCCCCAGCCCTTCCCCTGGTTCTCCCTTTTCTGCCCTCGGCCTCTCCTCCCCAGTGCTGGCCCGTCGCCCCCTAGCTCCCATTCCTGACCCCCTCCTCTCCCGGGCCAAGTAGTCCAGCTTGAGGGGGAGGGCTCCTGGTACCTTCCTTGGCTCTTACCCCTCGGTTTCTCACAGGACGTGTGGCCCCATGGCGAGTTGAGGGCGGCTGGCCTGGAGTGAGTGCGGGTTGTGTTGGGGGGGGGGTGCGGTGTGCAGGGAGGGAATGGGCTGGGGCGAACTGGAGCCTTGCCCCCATTAACCTCTTGCGTCAATAGGCCTGTGGGACACTGCGAGGAGGTGGAGTTAACGGAGACCAGTGTGAACTTGGGCCCCGAGCGCATCGGGCCCCACTGCTTTGAGCTGCTGCGTGTCCTGGGCAAGGGGGGCTATGGCAAGGTACTGGCCCTTCTCCCCTGCTGGTCTCCCTGCCTCAGTCTTGCAGCAGCAGAGGGTCTCAAGACAAATTAGACTTGTAGATCACTAGAGCCTCTGTAGATCTCTGGGGTAAAAACATAAAGGAGGGAAAGGCAAATCCTCTCAGAGTCTGCCCTGACCTCTTTCCTGCCCCACCCTTGGGTGGGCCTAGGCCTCTCGCTCTCAAGGCCGGAGCTTTAGGGTGGAGCTTTGTGAAGGTAGGCTATGGAGAGGGAGGTTAATCCTGTCTCCCCTGCCCTACAGGTGTTCCAAGTGCGAAAGGTGCAGGGCACCAATTTGGGAAAAATATATGCCATGAAAGTCCTGAGGAAGGTGAGTCATTTGTTCAGCCAGCAAATCCTTACTCGGTGGCTGCCATTCCCCATGCACTCTTCCAGGCTTTGGGAAGACACTAGTGAACGTGATGGTGGAAACGGTGCCAGTCTTGGGCATTTGCTGGTTTATTGTCCATTGCGGTTATATTATTGTATAGTAGTTCTCGCCTATGGGCTGTTTTGCCTCCCAGGGGACATGTGGCAATTTCCACATTTTTGAGTCACAGCTGGAGAGGGTGCTCCTGGCATCCAGTAGGTAGAGGCCCGGGATGCTGTTAAACATCCTCCGATGTACAAGACGGCGCCCACAACAAAGAATTACCTGCCCCAAATGCCATCCGTGCCAAAGTGGAGATATACCTCTAGAGGATAAATCAGTCCTTGAGAAGGATGACCGTCGTTAGCGGGATTGTGAAAAAATACAATGGAGTGAGACAGGGTGGAGGAAGGATAATGGCTGGAGGGACTAAAGGAGCCCGAGGCACCTACCTTCTGACTGTGATCCCCGCCTCTTCAGGCCAAAATTGTGCGCAACGCCAAGGACACAGCACACACGCGGGCTGAACGGAACATTCTAGAGTCAGTGAAGCACCCCTTCATTGTGGAACTGGCCTATGCCTTCCAGACTGGTGGCAAACTCTACCTCATCCTCGAGTGCCTCAGTGGTATGAGCGCGGGCCCAGCGGGGGAACCAGGGCCAGGGAACCAGCCAGGAAGCACTGGGAACTCTGGGGAAGCCCGGAGAGATGTGGTGTGTAGAATGGCTAGGGGGCCCCCACACTCATCCATCCGTCTGTCCATCCATCCCTTCATCCATCCGTCCATCCATCCATCCATCCATTCATTCATTCAGCAAACGTCTGTCCAGCACCTCTTGTGTCCCTCACCTGTATTGGGGGTGGACGGGAACAGTGGGAGTTCGTACAGAAACCCAGGGGCTTGTTTTGTGCACATCCACCACCCCTTCATGTCCTGCTCCTCTCTCCTGGGTGCCCTGTGTCCCATCAGGTCCCAGATCCAGCTGGTTCATTCTTGGCAGTGTCCTCCATCATCTCCACTCTCTTGAGGGGAGGGCACGAGTCACAGTTGTTTCCAAACCGGGCCTGAGGCCTTCAGCTCACCCTCTTCCTAATGTCTCCTCCACGAACTCCCAGGGTGCTCGTCGTGTCGGCATGGAATTGTCCCCAACACTCACAGTCATGGCTCCTTGTAACTGCTCAGATAAGCCTGGCCTCCTTGGCCTGGTGCCCCCTGCTGGCCACGAAGCGGTGGGGCCTGACCCCTCCCCCTGTCCCATCTGCACCAGATGGGCCCTGTGAGCTCCAGCATCTGTGTCTGTCTCAGCGCCCCCTTAATTCTCATTGCTACCGTGGGCTGTGTCCCCTCACATTGGGAGTAATTTTGCCGCCTCTGTGAGATTTTTTGGGTTAAGCTCTTGGAGCTGTTGCCTCAGTCTGGCATGTTAGAGCACCTGTGTGCATGTCTGTCTCCCCATTAGACTGAGCGTCCTGAGGGCAATGGCTGGGTCTCTTCATCTCTGTGTCCCCAGCTTCACCCAGCACAGGGCCAGACACCGAGTAGGCGTCGGTAGATGTTTGCTGAATTGAATTGAATCCCCACGGCAGCTCTGTGAGGCAGGTAGGGCCGGAATTATGAGTCCCACTCTCCCCAAGAAGAAACCAAGATTCAGAGCGCGAAGGCACTTGCTCCCAGCACACAGCTGCTGACGTGTTTGTGTCGCAGGCGGTGAGCTCTTCACGCATCTGGAGCGAGAGGGCATCTTCCTGGAAGACACGGCCTGGTAGGTATTACTTCTTGCCCCTCCTGAGGGGCTCCAGGGATCCCCTCTCCCCAGAGCAAGCCCCACCCCTACCCTTGCCTTCACCCTGTCCTGTCTCTGCAGTTTCTACCTGGCAGAGATCACGCTGGCCCTGGGCCATCTGCACTCCCAAGGCATCATCTACCGGGACCTCAAACCTGAGAACATCATGCTCAGCAGCCAGGGTGCGCATGCGCGCGTGCACCCTGCCCCCCGCAGCTGCGAGGCGGGTCAGAATCTGCCGGGAGGGCCGAGGAGCACCGTGCAGTGAGCCAGGGCCCTGACCACCCTCTCCAACACCTTCCCCAGGCCACATCAAACTGACAGACTTTGGACTCTGCAAGGAGTCGATCCATGAGGGCGCCGTCACCCACACCTTCTGTGGCACCATTGAGTACATGTAGGTGGTAGCTGGCTGGGACCAGGGGTGGGGAGAAATGCCAGGAAAGGCCTGGCCGGGCTGATGGTTTCACCCGTCCCCTCAGGGCCCCTGAGATTCTGGTGCGCAGTGGCCACAACCGGGCGGTGGACTGGTGGAGCCTGGGGGCCCTGATGTACGACATGCTCACTGGATCGGCAAGTCCAGCCTCCTTGGGAGGAGGGGAGGGGGGAGAGGGGTGGGAGGGGGTCCCCATCCCGGCCAGGGGCAGGGCCTGGGGTGAAGCCCGCAAGTCTCCTCTCACCGTCTGCTTTCTCCAGCCACCCTTCACTGCGGAGAACCGGAAGAAAACCATGGACAAGATCATCAAAGGGAAGCTGACACTGCCCCCCTACCTCACCCCGGATGCCCGGGACCTCGTCAAAAAGGTGGGCTCCGGGGACGCCTGGGGGCGCTCAGTCAGTTAAGCGTCCAGACTCTTGATTTCAGCTCAGGTCATGATCTTACGGTTCATGAGTTCGAGCCCCAGTGCAGAGCCTGCTTGGGATTCTCTTTCTCTCTCTCAGAATAAATGAATAAACTTAAAAAAAAAAAGGGGGGGGGTGGGCTCCCTCCTGCCCCTGGTCCAGCCCCCATGTCTTCTAGGCCCCGTATGGGGTCCTCTGGGCTGTGCGACATCCCCACTTGTGCAGTATGCCTTTGGGATGAAGCGGCACCTGCTTTGGGTTCCAAGACACCGAGCTTGTGCCTTAGCTCTGTTGTAGACCAGCTGCTGACCCTGTACACATTTGTAGTCCAAGTTCTCATCAGCCAAAGAAAACGTTCATGATGAGCTAGCTGCTCTCCCATCACGAAGGCAATCATTAGGGATAAAAGTGGGAAGGGTGGGTTTGGAGACTGGATCCCTGCTGGAGTGCCCTGGAGTGATCCCGGTGACCAGGTGCCTTTACGAAGGCTTCATGGCAGAGGGCCCATTGGACCAAGTTTGGAAGTCCTAGGGTGGCCCGTAGGTGGAGACCCAACTCCAGAGGCCTTCTCCCTCCTCCACCCTTCCCCGCCCCAGCCAGCCCCCAGGAACACAGGGGAACACACAGTCAGTGTCTATCCCCCAGACCCTCACCCTCTGCCCTCGCCCCGCAGTTTCTGAAGCGGAATCCCAGCCAACGGATGGGTGGTGGCCCAGGAGACGCTGCTGATGTGCAGGTGGGTCTGGGACCATCAGGAGAGGGCGGGGCTGAGCCCCCAAAGGACAGGGGGCAGGCAGGGCCTTAGGGCAGAGGGAGTTACTGAGGGAGCCGAAGAGGGTGAAATGGTGGTGTTTGGGGGCACTCTACCCACAGAGACACCCCTTCTTCCGACACATTAATTGGGATGACCTCCTGGCTCGCCGCGTAGACCCCCCTTTCAGGCCCTGTCTGGTGAGTGGAGGTCCCACCGGACTGGGGGCAGGTGGAGGGCCCATCTTGGACGCTCCCTGACCCCTTCTCCCCATTCGGGTCGCTCACAGCAGTCAGAGGAGGACGTGAGCCAGTTTGACATCCACTTCACACGGCAGACGCCAGTGGACAGTCCAGATGATACGGCCCTCAGTGAGAGTGCCAACCAGGCCTTCCTGGTGAGGTCCTTTGTGGCCCGAGGGTTATGGGGACACGGGAAGGATTGTGGCTAAGGAGTGGAGGATGCTGAGCGTTGCCCAGCCCTGCCTTGCACCTCCTTCCCAGGGCTTCACGTACGTGGCACCCTCCGTCCTGGACAGCAGCAAGGAGGGCTTCTCCTTCCAGCCCAAGCTACGCTCCCCCAGGCGCCTGAACAGCAGCCCCCGGACCCCGGTCAGGTACCACAGGGCAGAAGGGAGTGTGTAGCTGGAGCAGGAGGCCAGTTCTAGCTTTGGCTCTGCCCCGTCCACCCCAGGGCTGCCTAGGCTGAATCTCAGTGCTAGCCTCTGCTTTGTCATCTACCACTGGGGACCCCTCGTGGCACAGGCTGCCTGGCTGGGCACCTGACCTCATAGTCTGTGTGCCCAGGCAGGTGGGGAAGTTGGCCCTCTGACCCCAGTGCCAGTAGGTGCTGACTCAGCCTTGGTTTTCCCTGCAGCCCCCTGAAATTCTCACCCTTTGAGGGATTCCGGCCCAGCCCTGGCCCATTGGAGCCCACGGAGTCCCCTCTACCTCCTCTCCTGCCACCACCACCGCCACCCTCGAGCTCTGCCCCCCTCCCCATCCGACCCCCCTCAGGGACCAAGAAGTCTAAGAGGGGCCGTGGGCGCCCTGGGCGCTAGGAGGACGGATGGCTGTGAGGGCAAGCGGGACCCTGGGCCAGTTCCAGAGGCCTGGAGGTGTGTCCAAGAGTACAGGAGTGAGTGTGTGTGAGAGTGTGTCTCTGTTGGGGGTGGCTGTGCCCCTGGACCGTGCCCACAGAGGGCCACAGGCTGTGGCTGTCAGTGGAGTGGCCTTGCCGCCCAGCTGGCCTCCTGCAGTTGAGCTGTGCCCTTAGCGAATTAAAATACTGAATCATGGCACTGACCTGGCTCTTGACCTTGGATTTCTGGGGGCAGGAGTGGGTGGGGTGGCGCCGGGAGGAGCCCCTGCTAAGAGATGGAAAGGGTCGCTATAGGACCACAGAGCCACAGGGCTGGAGGGCTTTTATTTAAGGTGGCTGCCCAGTGCCCATAGGGATGGGTGGCCTTCCCGATGGGGACAGGGATGCACGGCTCTGGGGACCGAATGGGTGGGGGAGTGATAGTCTGAGACTCTCCATCTGGGGATGTGGGCGACAGTGGGTCCAGGGCAGGCTGTGTCCAAGCGGCCGTGGCGGCTTTGGGAAGCAGAGGCACGGCGACGGGGATGTGACACCATGCGGGCTCCTACAGTGCGGTGACGTGGAGGCCCTGGCCCTCGGGCGCTTCAGCGCTGTCATCCCAGGCCGCGCTGCCAGCAAAGGCGTGAAGGTCACTCAGCAGGGCCTCAGCGCTGCCCCCTGAGCCCGCCGGCCCCTGGGAGCTGAGGCCCAGGCCCCCGTCGGCGTTACTGTCACGTGCTTCCTCAGCGGGCTCTGCCGCCTGCCGTGGGCCGGGCCCCTCTCCGCATGGCTGGTCCTCGCCCCGGGACTGTGTCTCCCCCAGGCCTCCAACCAGGTGGTAGTCGTCTTCCTCGTCCTGCTCGTCCTGCTGCTGCTCTGGGTCCTCATCGGGTGACCCCAGCTCAACCCGGGCCCGGAGCCAGCGGCCTGGCGGGCTGGCCCAGAGCAGGCGGCGCGTGCGGCCCCACAGGGCGGCGCCCAGGCGGGCCGGGTGGTAGTAGCCCCCCGAGTCGCGGCTGAGGCGGCGCCAGGCCAGCGCCAGGCCAGTGGCCAGCAGGAGCAGCAGCAGGAGCAGCAGCAGCACGACCGTGCCAGAGCTGGGGCCCTCGCCGTCCAAGGCGCCGCTGCCCGAGCACAGGACCCCCGGCAGGGCCAGCAGTGTCCCAAGCCCTAGGGCACAGGGCAGGTCCTGCGGGGAGACAGGCGGGGGCTCGTCACCGGGGCTGGGCGGGGAGTGGGGGGGAGTTGGTGCCTGGGTCCTCAATTGCCTCTTGGGCAAAATGGGGACAGTCAAGCAAAAAAACCCAAGTCCTTAGCAGGGCCCCGGTCCTTTGAGATCTGGCCACGGAGCCTCTGATGCCCTGCCCTCGCCACCCCACCTGCGCTGTACGAGCCTGCGCCTGCCAGGGGACCGTGTGCTGCCTGGTCGCTCCGCCCAGATGCCCCATCCCCGAGAGCCACACGGCTGCCGGCTCGCCTTGGCTCAGACCATCTCCGTGAGGCCCGATCTGACCCGGAGTACTGCCCTGCCGCTTCCCCCCGCGCCTGGCCGAGCCTGGCTCTGTTTTCCTCTCCCTTGTGCTCCTCACGCAGCCGGCAGGTGCTTGCCGTTTACCCCGTCTCTGCCCCAGCGGCGTAAGCAGCAGGGAGACAGGGATCCTTACGGCTCCAGCACTGAATTCCCAGCACGCATAGCAGGTGCTCAGTTAATACTGGTTGAAAGTGTCCACATTGCCCGTGGGGTGGGGGTGGGGTGTTGGAGAGAGGTGGCCTGTGAGGCTGGTTGTCGGGGCTGGCTCTTCCTGAGGCCTGGGACGGAGGGACCACCTCCAGGACAACTGTTTACCCTCCACCCGGCCAGGCCTCAGGATGGGGGCCCCTGAAGCCCCTCTTCCCTCCCACACGTGGGACTGCCCCAGCTGCACCACTTCCGCTCAACTCCCCGTCCCCTGGGGGCCTTAGGTTCGCAGGGCCAGGGGCTGGGGGAGGCTGGTGCTGCTAACAGAGGAAGCCTGCGGTTGGAAAAAGGCAGAGGGGGGAGGTGGCAGAGGGGGGAGGGGTGCCGAGGTTTCAAGCAAGCCTCCTCTTCGCGCGCCCCAGGCCCTCTCTCTGCCTGGGCTCCAGGGATGCAGGCAGGCTCTGCCCAGGTCCCAGGTCCCAGGTCCCAGGTCCCAAGCAGAGCAGGTGAGAGAGAGGGTCTAGCAAAGGTTCTTGAAGGGGGTCTAGGCCCGGAGTGGGGTGCTAGGGGCACACTCTGAATCCCAGGGAGGCCCAGCTTGGCGGTAAGGTGAGAGGAAGGCCCAGCTTCTGCCCCACGCTCGCCCGGGGTCTCCCGCCTCTGCCCTTGACTGGCTGCTTCTGCCCGTGGGCCCCAATGGGGCATGGGGGAGAAATCCTCCCTTAGCTCCCAGGGCCCAGACATTCCAGCCCCGACCTGTCGCCCCCACTGCAGGGCCCAGTGGGCTCCTGGGCTCACCATCAGTCCGCCGGCCTCAGTGCTCAGGCGCCCACCGCCAGCTCTGACTGTGCTGAGTGGAAGTGAGCTCTGGCGCGCTCAGCTGCAGCTGGGGGTTACTCGACGCTTCCGCTTCCTGCCCACAATACCCCACCCAACACTCCCTGCCATATCCCCTGGTGGGGGGCCTTGGGCCTCTCGGGACCACCCTGACCCACACCAGAGCCTCCTAGGTCTCTCGCCGGGTGACGCTTGGGCTCTGGGGCCTATGACCAGGCCTCCAAAAGGAGGAATGGCACCAGCTCAAAGCAGGACGCCGTCCCGGGTGTCCACAGGTCTGCGACCTCAGTTTCTCTACTCGGCAGAATTCAGGGAAGCGCTGGCTGTGGGGGATGCTCATGGCCCCCAGACCTCCCTCAGATCTGGGATCCCCGTGGGCCTCATTTGTCCCCAGCCTTCCAGACTTCCTTTCCCAGCCCCACCCTTTGCAGAATGGCAAACCTGGCTTTTAGAAAGAGAATTTTATTTGGAATGAAAATATAGAGCCTGTGCCTCCCGCTTACTCTGCGGAAGGAGCAGGGAACTGGGGGGGGTGGGGGGGGGGGAGATGGTCCCTCAGAGTATAAGCTTGCCTTGGTACAAAAACCCTCCACGGTAACAATGACAAGAGCCAGGTGGTGGCTCTAGCCTGGGCCCACAGGATGGGACAGGGTGTGGACTGCCCCCGAACCTGCCCGAGAGGCCCTGGGCAGGCGCAGGAGGCAGCCAGCTGGCGGCGGGACTTGCCAACAGAGGCTGGGTGAGAAGGGAGTGGAGGAGGAGGTGAGGGGGAGTGGCACCCCCTGGGCCTATGGTCCTAAGCGTCCCCGTTCTCTACTCGGCCAAGCTGTTCTTCCAGGCGGCCAATGCGCTCCCCCTGCTCCTTGACCAGCGCCCTCAGTGCCCGGAGCTCCTGCATCACCTCCTCCAGCTTCCCAGCCTCCTGCAGGGACAGTAGGGGTGGGGGGGATAGGCGGTCAGGTGTTGTGGAGCTGCAGCCCTCCCCAGATCTACCAGGCAGGGGCCTGAGCCCGGCAGACAGGCGGCGAATGGCTCGGGCGCACACAGCAGACCAGGGTGACACCTGGGGCTTCCCAACACCGCCCCGACTGTGAGGCACGTACCCCGGCTCCGGCGAGGCTGCCGCTGGGGGCGGTAGTGTGAGTGGCGACAGCGGATGTGGAGGCTCCTAGGCGGGCCGAGCTGGGGGCCACGGCAGGCCGGCTATCGGATAACACGTTGCGCCGGCTGACCTTCAGGTCCCGCTGTTTGCTGGGCACGTAGGCCTCCCGCAGGGAGATGAGAATGGGGTTGGCATCCTGCCCGCTCACCCACTCCTCTGCCTCCAGGGCCGCCTCAGGGCCAGCCGTGTCAGGGTACAGATCGTCCTGGAAGAGGTCCGACTGGGCAGGGGGTGGGGGAGGTCGGGATCAGTCAGGGGCCCAGTGTCAGGGTCCTCTCATCGGGACCCTGGGCAGCCACCCTCTCATCACTGCCTTGGCCTCCAGGCCTGTACCCTGCCAACCCATCCTCCGATGGCCTGGCCTCCAGCGGCCTCTCTCAAGCACAAACCTGTCATTTCACTTCCCTTTGGGACACGCCAACAACCCCCTCAGAAGCCTTCCCAACACTCCTAAGCAGGGGCCAGCTACGTGGTTTCACGGGATCCTGGGAGCCGTGTAAGTCAGCCTCCCTCACAGCTCTGCTCCCTGGGACGTGCCCGGCTTGCACAACGGCTCACTCAGTGGAGGACGAAGCTCGTCCAAGGCTCTTGGCTGGACATCTGAGGCTAGGCCACACGGGACTGATGCCCTCCTCATGGGAGTCTCCCCTACAGCCAGACTCCCGTCCGCTCTCCATTCTCACCTCTGTTCCCCCTGCCTGGCTTATGCCCACCCTAGCCATGCTGTCGGCCCTGTGTCGCCTACTACAGGGAGCCCTCCACGGCTGCCCGGCTCCTGTCCATCTCCTGTGGCTCTTCCGGAGCAGGGCCTCAGCTCAACCTGTCCCAGCCCTGCCTGTCTTGTCTGGCAAAGCCCAACATCCGGCTGGTTATGACCAGCCCACTGACCACATCCATACTCAACCGTGTCCCATTCACAGACCTCACGCCTGCCCGAGTGGGTGGGCGGGGGACCGGGTGGCCTCACCTTTCTTGGCACGGTCATGACAATGGGCTCACACTTGCGTTCGTGCAGTTTGTAGAACCTGGGAAAGGTGGGGGAGGGAGGAGCCATGGGTGGAGCCTCCCCCTCACTGGCTCCCTTGGCTCCCTGCACTCTCCACTCCCAGGCCTCGCCCCAGCCCCTCCACACTCTGACCTCTGACCCTGGCCCTGCTGTGGGCTGGTTCCTGCTCTGAGCAGCCTCCGAAGATCTGACCTTTCACCCTGGACGGCCGCCATGGCCTGGCCTCTGCCGCTGGAGCCAGCCACCTGGGAGGCCCTTCTTACCGGGCGATCTCACACTTGCTGACCTCCAAGCCCCTCTTAGGCATGCTGCCCATGCCCCTCTGGGGCTCTTTGCTGGTAAACGTGTTCAGGAAGTGGATGTAGGGGGGCTCATCTGTGATCTCAAAGTACCGGATGCTGGAGTCACCCTGTGGCGGGGGAGGGGGCAGGGGTCAGCGCTCAGGCAGGCAGCCTTCTTCCCTGCCCCCCCTCAGGCCTGCCCAGCCCCACCTTGCCGCACACGTAGACCACGCTGGTGTCCGGGTCATAGAAGGGCAGCAGGGCCCCATTGCTGGAGTCCAGCTCCTGCAGGGCCATGGGCTCCTCGAGGTTCTCCTGGCACATGGGGTGGGGGGCAGTCAGGCCAGAGTCTTTCCCCCGCCTCTCCTCACCATCCCAGCCCCCCATCAGGACTGGCCCCAAGCAGCCTCACATGCCAGCTGGCACTGCCCCCACCACACCAGACGGGTTCGCTCCCACCCTCCTGGATCCCCTCCACTCCCAGGATCTCACTTTCCTAGCCTACTGCGGGCCACTGAGCCAGTGCTGAGAAAGTCCCTACCACGTGGCAGCTGGGGGCACCAGGCAGCACCAGCTCTGTCCCAGAGGGACTTGTGGAGGTTACATACAGAAGCACGGGGCTGTGGGACAGAGCACTTCAGGGGAAGGGCTGGGAGGCCTCCTGGAGGAGGGGGCCTCTGCACGGAGTCCTGAAGGGCAGCCAGATGGGAACAGGCAAGCAAAGGAGGGAATGGCCTTTCGGTTGGCAAGAATAATGTGGCCTGAGACTTGGAGGAAGCTGGAGGCAGTCGGGGAGGCTGGAGAGCAAGGGGCAAGGACAGAAGAGGTTGGCAGGGTTCCAGGTCCCGGGAGCCTCAGGTGCTAGGCTGAGAACCTGGGAACCACAGGCCTCTCTCCGGGGTGACTCCTGCCCTCCTTGCCCAGGGTGGGGCCCAAGTCTCGATCAAGCCTGTCCCCTCAGGCTGGCCACGGCCACTCACCGGGTCCCACAGTGCCAGCTGCCGCTCGCTCATGCGGCTGAAGCCCGTGGTGAACACCTTGCCATCCGCCAGGAAGATGGCCCGCATGGGACGGGCCCCCTCGTGAGCCCTCTCCCTCTCCTGTCCGGGGGACACAGTGGTCAGTACAGCACCCCGACAGAGCCCCTGGGCCTGTCCAGTACCATCCTAGCCCTCCAGGGCCACGTACCGCCACCAGGGTGCCCCGGCGGGGGTCGATGATGCGCACGCTCTTGTCCTTGCACGCAGAGCAGAAGAGGCTGCCGTTGTGGTTCCAGCTGACGTTGTAGATGAGGTCGGGGTGCAGGCCGTCCAGGCGGTACAGTTCCTCCGCCGTGCCCACGTTCCAGATGAGCACCACGTTGTCACAGCCTGCCGGGCAGGGGGCCATCAGCCCACCAGGCTGGCTTGGACCACCCTCCTGGGACCAGACCCGGCCTCTTGACCTCTGCGGTCAAGCTTTACCACCTGTCACATGGGCCCGGGCGAGGGTTTGGGGCTCCGGAACCGTGCGTAGAGAGGGGCGGGGGGGGGGGGGGTGGGCGGCGCAGACCTGCACTGAGTAGCACGTTGCGGGCGGTCGGGTGCCAGGTGACAATGCCCACTCGCTTGGTGTGCCCCTCCAGCACCACTACCGGCTCCGTCAGTGGGGAGGCCAGCCCGTTCTCCGGGATCTGCCACACCTGTGGGAGGGGTGGGGATGCCAGTGGAGGCCTCTGCTCGGCCCCGCTGCCCGCAGCCTCGAACCACACCTGTGACCCGGGCCCAACCACAGCCCCGTGGCTCACCATGACTGTACAGTCCTCTGAGCCGCTGGCGATGACTTCGTCATTGTGGGGACACCAGTCGATGTCCAGGACGGGTCCCGTGTGTCCACACACCGTCGGGTAGGCCTTGTCGATGCGGCCCGTCTGCGGGCATGAGAGGGGCAGTCAAGGGTGAGCAGGAAATGTTTGTTGCCTCTGCCTCTGCCTCTGGCCCTGACTCTGCCTCGGTGGCAATAAAAAACTTTCTCCATCTGTGCTAATACCACCTGGGCAATAAATGTAGATTATGACACCTGTCCAACAGTGTGGGGATGGGCGAGATACGGAATGTGAAGTGAGCAGATAGGCCTGGCAGGTGTGGCCGAGTCTCCAGTCCTTCCCCCAGCCCTGATGGGGCCCACCTTGCTTAGGGGAAGCACCAGGAAGGCACCCCCACCGCTGGCCTCCACGATCACCGCCAGGAACTTGGGGTTGACTGCGCAGAAGGTGCTGTCCCAGGTGACACGGGACACTCGAATATCTTCGTAGCACTGGTCATTCTTGACCGGCTGTCCGAACACATGCCGGAATTTGCTCTGCCGGACCACTTTGCGGAAGGACATGTCTGCAGGGCGGAGAGGCCTGGATCAGCCCTCACCCACCCCAACAACCCCCATCCCTCCCAGGGGCTGCATGAAGGGAGGTGGGGAGGATGCAACCAGGGGCCTGGTCATTGTAACCCTCTTGGCTTTCAGTTACTCCAGTTACAGAATGGGGTCACAGGGACAGACCCTGGCTGCCACCCCTCTAAGGTGACATCTGGGGAGGGGGGTAAATGCACTGACCCAAGACCCACACTGCTGAGTGGGAGGGGCTTTGCGGAGACCCTACCCAGGCCCCTCCCTGACTCTGGTATGTGTGGGGGAAGTGGGAGGTGCCAAAGCAGGGCAAGCTCCTCGGAGGGTCCTAGTCAGTTGCAAGCAGGCTCCTTCCTGCCCAGGATTTGGAAGTTGGCTGATGGGCTGGACAGCCACAAGAGGCAGGAAAGGACTCCTCTGTGGAGCCGCACTCGGCCCCAGTTCCGAGCCCCAGGGAATGTGCAGTGCCTGCAGGAATGTGCAGGGAGCTGCCGGGAGCCCCAGGCCGGCCCAGGGGGCCTGGCAGGACTGGGCGGGGGGGGGGGGGGAGGGGGGTGGTCAGGACGCCGCTCCCGGCCGGAGAGCATCCCAGGGCGCCTTCGGAGCGGGGTCCAAGGTGAACCAAGAGGGGACAGGCTGGGTGGCCACAGGGAGTGGGGACAGAGGGTGGGGCGCCGCGGAGGGGAAGGGCTCCTCGGACTCGCGACCCCCACCCCAGCCTCCTGCGGCCCCGCCCCGGCAGCCCAGCCGGGTCCCCCGCCCGCGACCCCAGTCCCGGCCCGCCGCGCTCACCGGGGACGCCGGGGACTGCGGCACCGGCCTCGGGCGGCTCCGGATCCCGGCCTCTGGGAAGCAGGAAGCGGGAATCAGGAAGTGACAGAGGAGCCGGGGGCAGGGGGCGGGGGGGCGGGGCGGGGGCTCGCGGGGGCGGGGTCGAGGTCACGCGCGGAGGGGCGGGGCGGGAGACTGCGAGCCGCCCCAGGAGGCCAGGAGCACGGGGGCCACGGGGGCGCAGGGGCGGGGCCTGGGCGAGCCCTGCCCCTCAGGCACCCGGGCCCCTCTAGGGCAAAGGAGCAGGGGTGGGGCCAGAGGGGCTGCAGGTGCGAGGCGCTTCCCGCCCGCAGACCGCTGACCCTTCGCCATCCTCTCCTCTGGCGGAGCCCTCGGGAGTACGGGCATTGGGTGCAGCCCGCCGTCCCAGTCCCCATCCCCATCCCGGTGCATTCTTCCGGGTCCCCCAGCCCACCCCCCCCACCCACTCCAAAAATACAGTATCTAGTCTGACAGCCCGTATGTTCACGTGCCTCTTTTTAAGGGTTACAAAAGTACACGCTCTTGATGAACAGTGTAAATGCACCAGCGGTGCGGTGTTTTAAGGGGTGAGCGGAAGGCCCCAGCCAACCCCTTCTTTCTCCTGAGCACCCCCGGGGTCTGCCGGGCCTCCTTATTAAAAATAGAAATGGGGACATGCCCTCTGCCAGATCGCTCACACCTTCCTTTCTCTTCCCGACCATCTCCCACGGAGGCCTAGTGGTCTGTCTGCAGATGTCTCCCTCCTAGCTAGCTCCTGTGACGGGGCCCAGACTGGCCTCCCTAAATCTACCCTAGCTCTGTCCGTGTCCCACCCTGGGGGGACTTAGGTGTCTCTGTAGGTCGGACAGGCAGATCTGCCCCCTCTGCCTGGGGCTGGTGTCCCCAGGGCACCGGCCGCCTCCCTCAGTCCTTCCTTGAGACCCTGATCATCACCCCTTGGTCACCTTTTTCTTTTTTCCCAGAAAAAGGGGAGGTAGGTGGGAAGAGGAGGGAAGAGCAAAGCTAGAAGGGGGCTTATCTGGGGCTGCAGGAGGCCCCACTGTGTGTCTGACACAGGCTGGGGCTCGTACCCTACTCACTGCTTTCCTCCCCTGATGAGGAAACAACTCAGAGAGAGGGGTGCCTGCCCCAGGTCACCCCGCCGAGATTTAGTTCCCATCTGTTTGGCTCCAAAGTCCTTGCTTTTCCCTTTGTTCCATAAACCGTGGGGCAGGCAGACCCTTCCAAAAAAGGACAGGAATGAGGGTGCTTTGGAAGAGGGAGTGTCACATTAGCCTCTCTCTCCGTTGCGCCCTCCAGGCAACAGCCAGAGGTCTGTCTAAAGCCCAGATAAGACACCCCCTACCCTAAGCCCTCCCTTCCCTCCTCCTTGTCACACTTGAAATAACATGCGCCGTCATTGCATACCCCTCCCCCGTTTGTTACCTTCCTCTGCCCTGTCCCTGCATGTGGCCCAGTGACACTGATCCTCTTGTCCCCGAAACAAACCACCTTCCTTCCCACTGCGGGGCCTGGGTACATCCTGTTCACTCCATCTGGAAACGCTTCCCTCAGATTGTGAAAAGGCTCCAACCCTCACTTCCTCCAGGGCTCTGCCCAAATGTTGCCTTCTCAAAGGGCCCTCCCCAACCAACCCCTCACTGGTCACTCACTCTCTGGCCCTGACTTGTTCCCCCCATATCCTTCTGAATCACGATCTGACGTCGTCTTGTGTAACCATTGTGTATTTGCTTTTTGTCTGCCTCGCCCCGCTAGAATGTCAGCAAGTGGAGGGTAGTACCCGGTCTTTGGTCTTGTTCCCCACCATGTCGAAGCACCTAGAATGAGACCTAGCGCTCAGCATGCATTCAATTCGTGTACGTTGAGTGAAAGAATGAACAGCAGTCCTGAATGTAGGATCGACGGTGTTCGTATTCACAGCTCTCAGAATGAGTCTCTCCACGAGGGGTACCTCTCACCTGGAGAAGGCGTGAGTCTCCCAGAAGGCAACAGGAGTCCAGCCCCATGGGGTGTGTTAGGGGTGAGGTAGATGGACTGAAGAATGTCAGGGATGAGCCCTCCTTTCAACCTCTGTGGCCTCGGGTGTGCATGTTTCCTCCAAAACAAAACTCTGTGGGTCACCAGGAGAACTCCTCTTTATCCCACAAAGCCCTTCATGGCACTGCCCTCTCTCCTGGGTCGAGATTACCCATTATGGGTGAGATTCCCCCTCAGGGACCTTGGAGATGGGGCTGCCCCACTCTCCGAAATGCTGGGTTTGGAGTGGGGACCAGAGTTGATGGCAGGTGGCTGGCGCTGGGGTTTGAGTGCCTGATCTGCTTTGGGACCGCCGTCTGGGAGAAAGGGGAGGGACACTGCAAGACCAGTCCCTGCCTCCAGGGAGGGTGCACCCAATGGGGTGGGCCAGGGTGAAAGCATTTCTTGCAGAGGGGGAGGCAGTACGGTGGAGCAGACAAAGCCTAGCGGGCAGGATGCTCCCACGTGGGCTCTGGCCCGTGGGTCAGTCCTGCTCCCAGGCCTGGCCCGGGAACCATGGTTATCACCCCCATTTTACAGATGCGGAAACTGAGTCCCAAAGAAGCCAAGAGCCTTCCTGAAGATCACACAGCTGGTGAGCGGTGGAGCTGGGATTCAAAAGACCGCCGAGGGACACCAGCGGCCATGCCCCTAACCCCACCCATGTGTCTCCAGAATGGAAGGCTGGCTGGAGAGTCACCTAGCAAGTGCTCGATAAACATTTGCTGAAGTACCGAATTCAACAAATGTGTGCCTGTGCAGAAATTGCTGAACGGCGTCCGTAGTTCGGCCTCGGTGTCCACAGTTCCACCACCAGGACACGCCCTCATTGTGCCCTTGGCGTTGCCCCCGCCACAAACACAGCCCCCGCCACCATTCGGCATCCCTGGGCTCAGTTCATGATAGCAGCAGCCCTTGCAAGGGGAACATGACCACCCCGTTGTACAGAGGAGGAAATCGAGGCGAAGCAGCAGCCAGAACCCAGATCTGCCCGCACCTCTCCGGGCCGCCCGCACAGCCTGCTGCCTTTTTAAGATGGAAGCACCCTGGAAGCATAGCACCTAAGTGTCTGCCTTGGGGCGGCTCTCAGCTGCTACAGGTCACAACACTGAGCTACTGGGAAACGACTGGGGGAGGGGGATAAAGGGGAAGAGGCTCACGATTTTGGAACACGGCGGGGGGGGGGACAGGTGGACACTAGTTGAACCCTTCAGTGGAGCAGACGCTCTCTCAGGCCCCCTGGGCATCCGTGGCCCAGAACTGTCATGGGCACAGCCGATCTGCCCCAAAGCTCACAAGACCCCAGATGCCCAGGCCAAGGTGGCGCCTCCTCTCCTCCATCTCCAGCCCCTGCAGGGACTTCCCTGGATGCCGGCGAATGGAGAACATTCGTTCACTGAGCCCCTGCTGTGTGCCAGGCTCCTGCCGTCACCGGAGCCCGATTTGAATCCAGGCTCGGTGGCTCTCATCGCCTCCGCTCCCGCTGCCTTGCTGAGGGAGGTCCTGCGCCAGGCTCGCTGCCTGTGGGGGGCAGGGGGCTGGTGGACAGGGCTCGGCCAGCCTGCGTGGGCTCCCAGGACCCCAGGTTCCTTCTGGCTCTTAAATGCCTCCTTTTCTGCAGAGATTTCTTCCTTCATCCTCCTCACGCCCGAGTTAGAGGGTGAGACAGGGAGGAGAGGGTGGAGGAAGGATTCCGGGGAGATCGGCACAAGCTCAGGGAAGTCACCCCTGCTGTCTTTCTCCCGCAGGACTGAGGCTTGGGGGGGAGGTGGGCAGTGCGGTCCAGGGGTGCTGGAGGACAGAGCCCAGCAGCACCCTGTCGGCTGTGACTGTTGGGCTACTGGGGGGGGGGGGGCAAGCATGGAGAAACTGAGGGGGGCCTGGGTAGGGCCGAGACGATCACGACAAACTGCCTGGGACTTTTGGTGCTTCATTTTCACTTCCCCCAAGTTCTCCTGCCAGCCCCAAGGGACTTGAGGGGGGTTTCTTTGATGACTTCCTCCATGGCTCCCCTCGTCTCTGACTGGCTCTGGCTCTTCCACTGCCTTGATGGGCCCGAGCTTTCCCAGACCCTCAGGTGGGGCCTGCTCCAGGGGCTTCCTCTGGGGGGACGCTGCTGGGACTTTCTCCCTCAGAGTCAGCAGGCACCGCTGGGTTCTCAGGGGCTTCCGGGGTGGGATCCGCGGATGGGGCAGAAGACGCTTCATCACAGGGGCTGAGAGCTGGGCCGGAGGCAGGTCCGGGGGTCTCGGGGCTCACTTGTGGCTGGGCCACAAAGTCCAAATGGGGCTGGGACTCAAGGTTCACCTGTGGCCGAACTGAGGCGTTCAGCTGAGGCTGCATCACAAAATCCGCCTGTGGCTGGGCCACTGAATCCGACCGTGGCTGTGCTGTGGGCTCTGCCTGTGGCTGGGCCACTGAATCCGACCGTGGCTGTGCCGCGGGGTTCCCCCGAGGCTGGGACACAGCGTCCGACCGTGGCTGTGCTACGGGGTTCACCTGGGGCTGGGCCCCAGCCACTGGCCCGGGAAGAGTCTGACTCCCAGAGTCCACTTGGGTCTGTGGCTCCGCTGGCGTGAAGCTTCCAGGCCGTTCTTCACAGAGAGCTGCCGCGAAGGAGGAGAGGACGGCGCGCAGCAGGGCCCGGAGGTCGGCGCTGGCCAGGAGGCAGAGGAAGGGACTGAGGCAGCTGTTGAGCAGGGTCAGGTAGTCGGAGTAGACCAGCGCTTCCCAGAGCAGGTAGCCGGGGTAGACGTCCCACAGGAAGGCCAGGTACAGCAGCTGCGCCAGGTGGTAGGGCAGCCGCAAGACCACGTAGGCTGACAGAATGGCCTTGGCCACACGGGCGAAGCCCCGGCAGGCCGTGGGCCTTGGCCGGCGGCGGCAGCAGGTCCGGGAGGCAGCAGCCTGCGTGAGCACGTGGCAGACGAGAAGCAGGAGGAAAGGCAGGAACCCCCCCAGGATCTCGAGCATCCTCAGCGGCAGCTCCTCGCCGTCCCAGAAGTCCAGGCAGATGACCAGGTCGTACCACCAGACGGCGGCCTTGGGGAAGACCAGCCAGGGCACGCTGAAGAGCGTGGCCAGCACCCAGACCCCGGCGCAGACCCAGAGGGGCAGGCGGGCCGGGCGGCGCCCAGGGTACCAGTGCGGGCACAGGGCCAGCAGGCAGCGGTCCACGCTGAGGGCCGCCAGCAGGAAGAGGCCGGAGGAGTAGGACACACCCCACAGGAAGTAGTAGAAGCGGCAGGCGGCCGTCCCCAGCGGCCAGTGGCCTCCGTGCTGGATCTCCAGGATCTGGAAGGCCGCTGCCGCCAGGAACAGAAAATCAGAGAGGGCCAGGCTGAGCAGCAGCAGGGCGAGCCGCGTGCCCGCTCCCTGCCGGGCCTGTGAGCCGGCCAGCCATGCCATGAGCCCATTGGCTGGCAGCCCCAGAAGCAGAAGGGCCACCAGGAAGACCGTGTCCCAGCCACCCTGGGGGTAGTCGTCTTCATCGTCCGGCTCCGTGCGGGGCCCGTGGCCAGCGGCACCCAGGTTGGCTTCCATAGCAGTGTCCATCCGAGGTCCCCAGTGTGCTGTTGGCCACGGAGCGGGTGCCTGATGAACCAATGAAATCATGAGGGACTGAGTATGAGAGAGGGTGCTGTGTACCTCCAGGCAAGTCACTGTCCCTCTCTGAGCCATCGTCCTCACCTTCGGGGCAGTTAGCCTCTGCCAGGGACTTTACACAGATTACCTCCCGTAGTCCTCAGACACTCCATTTTACAGGTGAGGAGAGGAAGGTTCAGAGGATAAGTGACTTGCCCAAGGTCAGAGACAGGACGAGAGGCGCCAGGACTGAGACTCAGACCTAAGCCTTCTGCCACGCGGAATCCCAGTGTGCCCAAGTAGACTGGACCGAGGCTTTTAAACAGATATATACATGTATATACATATATATTTTACATTTTTTCTTTTTTCCTTATTTAGTTTTAATTTTTTAAATGCTTTTCTATAAAGATGTCATATCCACATCCTTTAAAAACAATTTTTTTAATGTTTATTTATTTTTGAGAGAGGGAGAGAGAGACAGAGCATGAGTGGGGGAGGGACAGAGAGAGAAGGAGACACAGAATCTAAAGCAGGCTCCAAGCTCTGAGCTGTCACGGGGCTAGAACTCATGAACCGCGAGATCATGACCTGAGCCGAAGTCGGTCACTTAACCAAGTGAACCACCCAGGTGCCCCTTAAATTTTTTTTTAACGTTCATTTATTTTTGAGAGACACACACACACAGAGAAACAGAGTGTGAGTGGAGGAGGGGCAGAGAGAGAGAGGGAGACACAGAATCCGAAGCAGACTCCAGGCTCTGAGCTGTCCGCACAGAGCCCGACGTGGGACTCGAACTCATAAGCTACGAGATCGTGACCCAAGCTGAAGTTGGACGCTTAACCGACTGAGCTACTCAGGTGCCCCAGTTTTTTCTCTTAAAAAAAAATGTTTATTTTTGAGAGAGAGAGAGGGAGAGAGAGAGAGAGAGAGAGAGAGCGAGCAGGGGAGGGGCAGAGGATCCAAAGCAGGCTCTCTGCTCATAGCAGACAGCCCGACGCGGGGCTTGAACTCACAAACCGCGAGATCATGACTTGAACTGAATTCAGGCACTTAACTGACTGAGCCACCCACGTGCCCCTCAAACATATTTTTAAAGCTGGTGAATCTTCAAATAAAATATTACAGTGGAGCCCCGGGGATGCTCTAGGGAAGACAATTTGAAAACCACTCGGTTGGATCATCGGATCATCGGATCATCGCGAGCCCCTTTCCTTCTGGTATCCTGGAGTTCAAGTGTTTAAGATTCCAAGAAGGGGAGGCTCAGAGTCCCGTGGGCCTGTAGGAGGCCAAGGGTGGGCAGGAGCCTGGGCCAGAGGAGGCCCTTCCCCACAGCAAGTGCAGCTCATGAACTCAGGGTGAGGTCTGCAACTCAGGGCCCGGCAGCCTGGGGCCAGAAGGGCCGTCCTGGAAGCAGCTGGAGCCCCTTCATCATCCTCGACCCCCACCTATGGCCCCGTCCTCATTCTCACAGCTCAGGCAGAAGGTGGCCCCTGAGGCCACCATCAGAAGGAGAAGGGGGCTCAGCAGTGTGATGATAGGGACCTGCTACCCCTCCCCCCCCCCCCCCACTCCGCCCGCCTTCCCTCACTGGCCCAGGAGGTTTCCCTTGGAACACGGAGAACGTCCTCACGGCAGCGCTGAGCCAGGGGAGGAAGTAGGTGCCCCAGAAAGGCTGGATCCTGCCCGTGGCCCATGGCTCCAGCCCCTTGGCCTTCAGCCCCGTGGCTTCCTCTCCCCTAGTGCTCAGGCAGACCCCACTCTGCAAGCTCCAGCCTCTACTGGATCAGAGCCCTGGGCTCCCCCGAGCCCCAGCAGGTGAGGCCTGGCTTACCTGTGAGGTGCAGGCCGCTGGCCGGAAGGAGCAGGGGCGTGCCTGCCTGCCCAGTGGTCCAGCCATCTGCCGGGCCCCACGCCGGGGCCTGGGACCTGGCGCCTGGCGGCGCTAAGGCGGCCGACGTGAAACCCAAGCTGAGGAGACATCAAACATTCATGGGCATGGGGCTGCTCCCTGGGAAACCCTAACCCCGGCTCAGCAGGGCCGAGTGACCAGCCAGGCCACCCCATCCCTGACAGAGCCACGTGGTTAAAACCTCCTCGCCCTGGGCCCCTCTGCCTCAGGGCAGGCTCTGGGTCCCCCCGGAGGCCACCTCCTCTGAAATCACCCCCATGTCCCTCAGTCTCTGTGATCTGGCCTTGCTTCCTCAATTTCGCAGACCCTCTGCCGCAGCCACGACGTCCCCGTGAGGGGCAACTCTAATATCCTTTCCCATGCTCTTTCTCCTGAGATGACTTCCCTCGTCCTTGCTTAGCTGAGTCCTGCTCGTGTCACACAACCCGGCTGCGTCCTTGACTCCAGCAATATTGCCCCCATTTTATAGATCGGGGAGGTGAAATGGTTGGGTGTCCCAGCTCCTGAGGCCACTTAGGAGCCGGAGTCCGAAGCTCACCGTGTCCCGGCACCCTTGTCGCTGAGGGCAGTTCTCTTGACCCATCTGTCTGTGCCCTCAGGCAGAGGGCCGGGATTAGGGCCCGGAGCTGCCTGCCTCACTTACCCTAATCCCCCTCAAGGCTGGATCCCAGGCAATCAGCTCTCAGGGTAGGGGTGCGTAAGCAGCTTTATGGTCCCTGAGAACCAAAGGTGCTCCCTGGTGCTGCATCTCAGAGTTCTGTCGCCCCTCTCCACATGGCCACAGAACAGGCGAAGGGGCAGCGTGGCCCAGACCCCCAGAAGCCTCCTGTGGAGGCTGTGGCTTCCGGGAGCGGAGCTGAGGGCCTGCCCTTGACCAGGAGGTGGAGCAAGAAGGACAGGGGACTCCGAGGGTCCCGGAAGGGTGCTGGTGGCTCCGCGGAGCAGACCCCCATCCCTGGCCCCGAGGCCCCAGGGAGCAGCAAGAGCCTCTCTGGGAAGGGAGAAGGGCAGGAGGGGACAGGCCCTGCAGCCCCCAGGCCAGCCGGTCGTCGCCAGTCTCACCGACACCGCTCTGGCACCCAGCCCGATGCTGCCCAGAAGACATACGGGCCCCTGCTCAACCGCATCTTCGGGAAGGTCAGGTGGGGCCCGGGCTGGGGAGGAGGGGGACACACTTGTGCCCTTGGACTCCGCCCACCCTGCCCCTAGTACTCAGGCCTCTTAGCGCCTCTGCTCCAGACCCGGGAGCCTGAGCTGTAGAGGCAGGGTTTGGGGAAGGGTTGGTCTTGGGCCTGGCCGGTTTGGGCTAGTCTTCAAACCCCGGATTCTGGGAGAGCTCTGGGCCCCAGGAGCCGGAAGTGGGGGGGAGGTCATCTTTTCTCTGGGGGTCGTGGGACTTCAGCTGCCTTCTCCTGCCCTTGTGAGACTGGCCCTACCCAGGCCATCGTGGGCTAGGGCTGGAGGAGGCAGGATGGCCCCCAGGGACATGCTGGACTGTGCCTCTGCAGGACCGCGAGCTGGGCCCCGAGGAGCTGGATGGTGAGTGGCCCTTGCTGGCGGCAGTGGTGGGTGGGAGGTGTCCCTGAGCCGGGCTGCCCGGGCCTGACCTCCCTCCCCTGCAGAGCTTCAGGCCGCCTTTGAAGAGTTTGACACTGACCGTGACGGCTACATCGGCTACCGGGAGCTGGGCACCTGCATGCGGACGCTGGGCTACATGCCCACTGAGATGGAACTCATCGAGGTCTCCCAGCACGTCAAGATGCGAAGTCAGTGGCTGACCCCCACCGGCCCGGGGCGGGGCGAGGCGGCAGCCATCTGGCTCTCTGTCTCTCTGACCCTCCTGAGGCTCCTGAAAAGAGCCTCCTGAGGTTCAGTGAGACCGACTGTGACAGAACCCTGGCCGCTCCAGGCGATTAAATGTCGGATGGGCGTGCGCTTGTGTGATTATCATTAGCTAAATTGTCAAATATCAGATTCCCTTCATTCCAGGACACCTGCATGTGCTCTGTGGTTTGCAAAATGGGATGTGGCTTACACTTGATGTGAACATTTAGCGCAATGCTTTTCTTTTCCCCAAAGCTGTTATTTGACCACTGGTGCTTTTCGTAATCGATGGCGTCTTAGAACGGCGGGACTACGTGGGCATACTCCTTAAGAGGCATTTATGGCTGCCCACGGGGTCCCAGCATGTCAGAGCCACCAACTGCACACCCCTGGAAGCACCTAAGAGTGGGTTCTCTCACCCTTGCCCCGGGATGAGGAAGGAGGTTTAGTAAGTCGCCCAAGGCCGTCGGCACCCAAGGTCACCCATGCCCCATCGACAGCACAGCCAGGGTTTAACTTTAGGGCTGCCTGGTTCCAAACCTTGGCCTCTTTCCCCTTTGACACAGGTGCTTCACTGAGAGCACTCAGGCACCTGGCCCTGTCATCTCTGTGGAGAACGGGGCTCTGACCTCCTACCCCCGTCCCCGAGGGCATGGATGCTGGGTGCTCCTTCCTGGATGTAGAGCTGGGGAGAGGTGGGCGCCTGTGAAGTCCTTTCTCGGGGCCCCAGCCTTCTCCATTGTGACACTCTGCCTCCGCAGTGGGTGGCCGTGTGGACTTCGAGGAGTTTGTGGAATTGATGGGCCCAAAGCTGAGGGAGGAGACAGCACACATGTTGGGGGTGCGGGAGCTGCGCATCGCCTTCCGAGAGGTGTGGAGCGTGGTCGAGTCGGGCGCTGGGTGGGCAGCTGGGCGGCAGACCTACTGGCCTCCCATCTGGGCCAGAGAGACGGTGGGGGGGGGGGGGGCCCAGCCTCTGGAGGCCCAGAGCCCTGCAGATGGTGGGACTGGGCCAGGGAGGATTGGAGAGGGGCCATCTCGTTCTCAGCTGGAGGATCCACCCAAGGAGACTTCCTGGAGGAGGGGCCTATTGTCTCAGCCTGGGAGGAGGAGGAGGGTTTCGGTGGGCGAAGGTGGGGACATCCAGGCACAGGATGTGGCAAGGAGGAAACGGGTCTGGGCAGAGCCAGCTTTGGGTGGGAGGGACTGAGCCCTGCTGGGATCCTAGTTTGACAGGGACAGAGATGGACGAATTACAGTGGCAGAGCTGCGGCAGGCAGCACCTGCTCTGCTGGGGGAGCCGCTGGTGGGTCCTGAGCTGGACGAGATGCTCCGAGAAGTGGACCTCAACGGGGATGGCACCGTAGACTTTGACGGTGAGTCTCCTTCCCAGACGACCCCCCACCCCTCCAGCTCCCAGGATGATCCCAGCGCGTCCTGGGATCCCTGACCAGGACTGGCCCAAGCCCTGCCCTTCTCTCCTCCAGAGTTTGTGATGATGCTTTTCACCCACTGAAGTTCTAGAAGGGAGAATGCGTTACCCCGCTGGCCCCAGGCCAGCAGGGTTCATGCCGTACGCCCTCCCCCTGAGGCCTCAGAATGGAAGACCACCCAGCAGCCCTCAGGCTTCTTCGGTCCTTGACAACACCTGGCTGGAGAGCCTGCTCGATGTCACCCACCCCCCTTCATTCTCACCTTCCTCCCACCTGAGCTGCCTGGAGGGAACCTGCACTCCGCCGTCCATCATTCTCCAGGGTGAGCAAGATTTGGATCTCTCCACACCCTCGGTGGGTAGCAAGCTCCCCGGCACCGCAGTATCAAAGACAGGGGCGGGGCGTGGAGTTGGCGGGATTCTGGAAACATGGTGAATTGAGAGCGTGGCTGGATGCCTCCCACTCCCCGTGTAAAAATGTTAAAAAGACAAAAACTGAACTTGAAAGAAAGCCAGGGATGACCCCAGTACTAAAGACAAAGCAAGAACTCAGAGCCGGGTGGCGGGAGAGAGGGGACAGCATGGGGGCTTCAGACGTGGAGAGAGGTTCGGAAGCCTGGGCTCTGACACCCATGGATGACAGAAGACCTGTAAGAGGCTGGGGAACAGGACAGGAGCCTGAGCACCTTCCCGGGTCTCAGAGGGCTACCCTGTTCTTGAAAAGGGGACCAAAAGATACCTCCATCTATCTACCAGCGTGAGGAAGTAGCAAGGGTACGGACGTCTAGGGCCTTGAGTGGACAAAGCTACCCTAAGGAACCTGGGACTCAGGCTGGCACATTAGGCAGGAGTGTGGTCTATCTCCACGGTATGGGAAGCTGAAGAAATAGGGAGAAGCTACCGGAAGAGCACTCTTCAACCCAGAGCACATGGGACTTAACAAACAACAGCCCTGTCACTTCTGAAGATGAACTCATGACAAAGAATTACAGATCACATGGGAAAACAAGTCCCCGTGAGGGAGACGAGGCAGATGCAACAAACAGGAAAATCAGCACCCCCAAGTGTAAGTAACAGAAAAATCCGAAAGAGGCCACAAAGTCAATGCAAACAGAAATGATATAAAAGAAGGGAGAGAGGCCAATAGGTAGTAACAGAATGGTATGAAACAGAATAGGAAGATTAATAAGAATAAAAGAATTTCTGAAAATAAAGGAGATAGCCATTGGAATAAAAAAAAAAAAAAACAATGGGTTGGTTAAACAGCAGATTAGACACCATTTGAGAGAAGATTGGTGAACGGGAAGCTACATCTGAGGAATCACCTATAAGGTAGCCCTGAGGGATAAACAGGTGGCAAATATTAAAGAGTAGTTAAAAATCATCAGGAGTCTCAGGAGAAAATACAAAGAATGGACACGAGGCAACCCTCAAAGACGTGACGGCTGAAACCCTTCCATAAAGACTTCCACAAAGACAAATGCCCAGATGGAAGGAACACAGTGGAGCCTCAGAAGGATGAACAGAAACAAATATATATCTAGATGCATTCCAGCAGAACTCAGAACACAGAAGAAAACCTTATACACAATTCAACTGGAGACAAAAGTCAGATTACTTACCGAGGAGCAGAAATTAGGCCCTACGAAGGCTTCTTCTTCTTTTAAAAATGTTTTATTATTTATTTCTGAGAGAGAGAGAGAGAGAGAGAGAGAGAGAGGGAGAGAGAGAATGCGAATGAGGAAGAGGCAGAGAGAAAGAGGGAGACACAGAATCCGAAGCAGGCTCCAGGATCCGAGCTGTGAGCACAGAGCCAGATGCGGGGTTTGAACTCATGAACGGTGAGGTCATGACCTGAGCTGAAGTCGGTAACCGACCGAGCCACCTAGGAGCCCCTCTACAAAGACTTTTCATTGGTTACAATAAATGCCAGAAGACAGTGGAATAAATTGTTCAGCATGCAGAGGAAAACGATTGCCAGCCAAGAAGACTTTACCTCACTCAGTCGTTATTCAAGAAGGAAGGTGAAATATCAACTTTTTTCAGGAAACAGAGGCTGGTAAGAGTTTCCTACCCATGTGCTCTCATTGAAGGGAATTTCCTTCAGTAAGAAGGAAATTCAGACCAGAAGAAAGGCGAGTATGTACTAAAGTATGGTCAGGAAAGAGATCAGTAAACATATTTGTGGAGCTAAAGAGGCAGTAACGATAAAAAAAGTTAAGTTGGGGGATTTCCAAAATAAGGACGGACTAAAATAATAGACAAAATAAAACAGAAGATGGGAGGGAATACTTTAGATATGCTAAAATCTTTTTCTCATCTTTCCTAGAGGAGACTAGATGCATTGGTCAGCTTCAGACTTTGTTGACCATTTAAGAATAGCCATTAATACAGGGCGCCTGGGTGGCTCAGTCGGTCAAGCGCCTGACTTTGGCTCAGGTCGTGATCTCACGGTTCCTGAGGTGGGGCCCCACATCGGGCTCTCCGCTATCGGCGCGGAGCCTGCTTCGGACCCTCTGTCCCCCTCTTTCTGCCCCTCCCCCGCAATAAACTTCAAAACAGTGCAAATCTTCATCTTTTATTTTGAAGCCATTAATATAACAGAAATAGAGATAGAATGTTCCCTTCAATGGTCCAATCCGTAGAGGAAGAAAAGAGGGAAAGTGAATAATTCTTGATTAAACCAGAAGACTAGACAGTGGGCGGGGGGGGGAGGAAGTAAAGAAAAACCTGATGAAAACATTAAAACAAAGTAAAACAGAAGATAGGAGTAATCCCTAAACGTATCAAAATTACAACAATTCTAAGCAGATTAAGCTTTTTGGTTAAAAGAGAGTCTCAGTCCCAGAAGAAAGTTTCAATGTTCGATTGGGTTCCCTGTGACTGACGGAGACACCAAATAGCAATGCCTTAAAACTGGAGAGAAGTTTATTTCTTAGGTGAAATCCAGCCGTATGGTCTTCAGGAACCCAAGCTCCTTGCACCTGGTGCCGGGCTATGCCCAAGTTTCTATGTTTTCCAGGTGACACGATGGAGGCAGGAACAAGGAACAAAGAGGGACAAAGAGCGTGAACCACTTATACTCTATTAGGGAGGGCTCCTCACCTGGTACAGGGGGCTGCAAAGGATGCTGGGAAATGCAGTCTTTATTTGGGGTGGCCACGTGCCCAGCTAAAAACCAAAGGTTCTTCTACTGGGGGGCAGAGAGCAGCCTCTTCCCCACAGCGGAGTGTAGGATCTAAGGCACATTCGAGCAGCATAATGAGAATCAAAAGGCTGAAAGTGATGGCTTGCAACACAGATTTACTAGGAGAAAATGAACCAAAGAAAACTCATAAAAGTACAGGCATAGCAGACAGAAATGGGCTAGGAGGCAAAAAGCATTAGGGATAAAATGAGTCACAATTCACTAAAGAAGTCCAACGTTCCTCGTCTGGACACAACTATCGATGTATTTTTCAACTGAAGAAGAAGTTGCATTTAGAGTTTAGCTATTCATGATCCCCTGAGGATAGTGTTACTGTCAACCCAGTTTGGATTTCAAAAATTAACCAGCAAAAATCAAGCACTTTAAATTCTTTTTAAAAAAATTTTAAGACAGAGAGAGACAGAGCATGAGTGGGGATGGGGCGGAGAGAGAGGGAGACACAGAATCCGAAGCAGGCTCCAGGCTCTGAGCTGCGAGCACAGAGCCCGACGCGGGGCTCGAACTCACGAGCTGTGAGATCATGACCTGAGCCAAAGCAGGAGGGTCAGCCAACTGAGCCACCCAGGCACCCCTCGTGAAAACCTTAAATGTTGTGATTCAGTGTTCTGTCGACACGTTCATACGGACTAAGGGTTGGCAAACTTTTTCTGTAAAAAGCCAGATAGTGTAAAGATTTTAGGCTTTGAGGACCCTACGGTTTCTGTCACAACTGCTCAGCTCTGCGGTTGTAGTTAAAATTGCCAAGCAGCCCCAGTCTGCATACAAACAGGGATGGCTGGGGTGGAAATTTGGTAATTAACTGATTAAACTTGGTTTATTGACACTGCAATTTGAATTTTGTAAACTTCTTTGTCTCACGAAATCTTACTGTTCTTTGACTTTTCCCCCAACTGTTACTAAAATATAAACGCCATTTTTATCTTGGGGACTGTATTGGGCCTGTGGGCTATGGCTTGCTTATACTTGCCGTAGTCTTATATGGAGACTCACTACTTCTGGAATAACTTGGTGTTAAGATTGTGGAATGACAGAGGCACCTGGGTGGTTCAGTTGGTTGAGCATCCAACTTTGGCTTAGGCCATGATCTCATGGTTCATGAGTTTGAGCCACGCATCGGGCTCGCTGCTGTCAGCACAGAGCCCTCTTTGGATCCCCTGTCCCCCGCTGCCTTCTCTGCCCCTCCCCTGCTTGCACTCGTTCTCTCTCTCTCAAAAATAAAAAAAAAAAAAAAACTTAAAAAAAGATTGTGAAATGATAAAAAGTTATGAGCACAGTAGCAACTCTGTATTAATTACCTATTTGCTCACAATGAATAGTTTTCATAACTTTCCTTCTTTCCTGTTTGTTCTGATTATATTCACTGAAATGTAATTTTAGGTCTGGTTAATCTGGGAACACAAATTGTGGGCTTATGTTCTGAACGTCATTGTTCTCTCACTTTTCCAATTGTTATTTGATCTCACCACAGTATTGGTCCATGATGGATTAGAAAGGAACACTGATCCTTTAGTACAGCTACTTTGAGAACCACTGATTTAGAAATTCCTGTATCCGACTGGTGCCCCCAAAAGTGCCCAGATTGGGGGCTGAGGTTGGGAAGTCCGGGTGGGCCAGGAGAACAGGAGTGGGAACAGGAGTCTGGGTGTTAACTCTTTCAGCAAAGTCACAGAAACCCAAAGACGTTCTCCTGACTGCTGCGGCACAGCCCATGTCTCTTCTCATCGCCATTCGTGTTTCACTCAGAAGACAGAGTATAAACCTCTAAGTGTGTGAACAGGATCTCCTCAGTCAGCCCTCCCTCCCTGGGGTGGTCGGCTGGGGACCACACAGGCTGGGTGGCCTCACCTCTCCCTCCCACCCCCAGGTGTCTTGGAAGCCTTGGGTTATGTTCCCAACCCTGCCTTTGGGCGAATCCGTCCCTCTGGATCTTGGTTTCCTCATCTGTAAAATGGGACCGAGGTGGTGATTATCAGAAATAACCTGTGCGAAGTGCTCAACACAGGACCTGCTGCCTTCTAAGAGTTTGATAAATGGTAGCTATTATGATCTCAGATTTCAGGGTTCTCAAAGATTGTTTCCTGGCTCGTGAGATTCTGAGATGCCTTGGTTTCCCAAAATTCTGAGTTGGTTTGTTTCCACTGTTCTGTGGAGAGTCCTCGATCACAGAGGTTCTGTCACACGCGCCCTGCCTCTCATTGTCTTCACCCCTGCTTCTCCCAACCCTTGAGCCCGGAAGGAGGGCAATGGGCGGAGAGGGCTGGGCTGCTGCCTTGTCGTGGCCCACATTCAGAGCTGTGGCAGCCCAGGGCCCCAGAGCCACGTTGCAACCGGGATACCAGCCTCCAGGCCCCAGGCCTGCGTCATCCCAGTGCCCTTGGCCAGGGCCCCCTGGGCAGGCACCAAGGCTGCTGCGCCTCCAGGTAGAGAAATGGGCAGGGCCAGCTCTGCTAAGGTCTGGGTGGTGACGGGAGGCTGCTCCAGGCTTGCAGGATAGAGTCCCTGGCCCAGCTCCGCACCTAAAACGGAGGAGCAAGTCTTAGAGCATCAGGACCATCGCGGGTACAACGGGGGGAGACGGGTGGTCCTGGAGCCTTCAGCTGCCTACAGCCAGCGCTTCCCTCAGGTTTTGCGGGAGGGGCTGTGGCCAGGCCGACGGGCTGGGCAGGGTTGGCGGGAAAGGGAGATCAAGGTCTCTCCTGGAGTGAAGTACATTCTTTTATTAGCACAAAACAACAACGCAGCAGCCCCAAGGCTCGAGAATAAGTTAAGGCACAGAACAGGCAAGGGACGAGTTTCCCGGGCCTGGGTAGTGGGCAAACTTCCTGAGCAAACTTCGAGGGGGCTGGGGGCTCGAGGGTCCTGCAGTCCTTCCCTTGAGATGAGGAAACCAGAGCGGGGCGGGGCCGAGGAGCGCCCCCTGGGGCCGCTCGCAGGCGAGGCTGGATCCCCGCGGTCCGCCCGCGGCTCACTTCTCGAAATAGGGCAAGTAGAAGAACTGGAAGCCCCGGTGGCCCTTGACGGCGCAGTAGATGAAGATCACGTGGTAGACTGCGGGGGCGGGGCCGGTCAGCGCCGAGACCCGCCCCCGGCCCGCCCCCAGCCCCGCCCCGCCCCTGCCCGGAGCCCTTCCGCACCTCCCGGGACCAACAGCAGGAAGCCGGGCACGAAGAAGATGGCGCTGGAGACACCTGCAGGAGGAGGGGCCGAGTCGAGGCTGGGAGGCACCGGGGCGGGACCGAGGGGGGGGGGCGGGTCACTGTCTGGTCAAGTCTCGCTGCGGTGAAAGGGGTCCTTTCCTGCTGTGAGGGTGGAAGCAAACTTCCGAGGGGGTTGGGGGCTCGCGGGTCCTGGAGGAGTTTTTCTCTTGTGGGGAACCCCGCTGCCTGCGGAGGTAGGAGGGGGCGCTCACCTGGCGAGGGGGCCACCTCCAGTCCCACGGCGATCAGGATCAGCACTGCGCACAGATGGATCCGCGAGGGTGAGGGGGGGAGGCGGGGGCAGGGGCTGGCGGCAGGGCGGGGAACTCCACCCACCACCCCCAGCAAGGCTTAGGCCCCAGGAGTGTCCCCAATCTGAACTGAAGGTTCCCTAGCCAGAGGACCCTTCCTGGGAAGCTCACCAAGCTCTGTGTTTTCAGAGCAGGGCACCTGGCAGGGCCTGGGAAATGTCTGAAGTGAGATTTTCCTCTGCTCCGTGGTGTGGCCTTTAGTCAATCGACAAACATTTATGGAACACCTGCTGTGTGCCTGGTACTGGGAATCCCACAGGGAAAAGCGAATGAGGTCCCTGCCCTCATGGCCCTTCCCTAGTGGTAAAACCAACAAGAAACTCCAAGCTACGATCCAGTGATAGGGGGTGTGGCAGGCCAGAGCAGGCGGCAGGGGGAGCCTGGGGGATCGGGAGGGGCTTCCTGGAGGCGGTAGCAATGACGCTGAGCAGGGGTGGTGACAGCTATAGCAGCTAACATTTAGTTGTTACTTACCAGGTGCTGCCAGGCACTGGGCTAAGCTTGTTACCTGCCTGCTTTATTGTCACCGTGACTGAATGAAACAGGTATTATCATCCCCATTTCACAGAAGATGAAACTGAGACGCAGAGAGCTGCATGTGGAAGGAGGAGGCGCTTGGACTCTGGAGGCTTTGCTATGGGCTTGGTGCAGGCAGAAAAGAACTGGAATGCTCCGGGCGGAGGGAGCAGCATGGCAAAGGCCTAGAGTCTGGAAGGAACTTGGGGCCTTCCAGGAGCTTCCAGAGTGGAAGACTGGAGAGGCAAGAGCCCGGGCTTGAGGAGTCTGGCAGGGCCTGTAGACCCCAACGAGGGATGTGAACTTTGGCTGAGAACAGTGGGTTTGGGGAAGTCATGGCTGGATCAACTTTTCAGACCTACAGAGTCCTGGGTCCCCGCTTAGAGGATGGGATTGGGGGCGGTGGGGGAGCTGGGCTTTCCAGCAAGGGAGCGATATGGCATGAAGTCTCGAGGGGCCACCATGGACTGTTAGGTGACTGGTGCCCCGTATAGAGCACCTGAAAAAAGGAATGGTGGGGGCTGAAACACTACCTGCCACCCTGGCTTAGGGCTGGGGGCCCTGCCCACTCAGAGGAGGTGTCTTCTAAGTCCTACAAAGGCCCTTTATAGGCCTGGTAATGTCACTGATGTGGGTTTAAATCCCAGCTCATCTACCTCACAGCTGAGGTCTGAGCAAGTCCCTTTACCTGGCTGAGCCTCTGTCCTTATTTCTGGACTGGGATGGTAATAATGCTTGCCCTTGTGGGTACTGGGAGAGAGAATGAAATGGGATAAGGCAGGTGGCCCGTATGACCAGTGCCCAGCTTGCAGTGGGGACTGGAGAAGTTGGTGGCTCCCTCCCCCGACACGTAGACACTCAGAGCCGAGGCGAGGACGCTGCTCAGCTTTCTGGCTAGGGGACTCTGACCGTGCTGGAAGATGGAGAGCAGCTGCCACAGCTGGGCTGTCCTCACGAGCCCCTCTTGATCCCGACCCTAGGTCCCTGCTGGGGATCCTGATTCCTCAGCCCCGCAGAATGAGTCAGAAAACATCTGGCTGGGAGATCTGTCTGCTCTGGTCTTCGCTTTCCCCATCTGGGCAATAGGTGTACCCGGTGAGGGCCAGGGAGGGGTCCTCCTCAGCTCTCAGACTCCAGGGATGGGGACGCGACAGGTGCTCCGTGGGTCGGGCCGGCAGGGTGCTCCGCATCCCTGTCGACAGGGATGGGCAGATCCCTGAGCACTTGTCTCCGTACTGGTTCTGGGTCACGGTCCCACCTCTCACTTTCTGTGTGACCTCCGTAAGGCCGGAAATAAGCCTACCCTGCGGCTGGCTTGAAGTAGCCACAGAATAAATGGTGGCTGTTGGCTCTTTTGCTCCATGAGGGATTAAATGGCTAAGTTAAAAAAAAGTTTGGAGCATGGGACCAGGTTCCCTTTTCCACTATGTGTGATTTCCTGGCTGTGTGTCCAGGAGACCGGGCCTGCTCCTCTTAAGGCCTCAGTTTCCTCACCTGTAAAATGGGGGTGGGGTGATGGCAGTCAGCTGGATGTAGGGAGGCTCCGCGGGCCAAGGAGGACCCAGACCCTGCACGAAGGGAGGACGGCGCCCTCACGGGGGTAGGCAGGGGACCCACAGGGGCACTCACCCAGCCCCAGCAGCAGGAGTAGGAAGGAGGCCAGCACTACCCGGCGGTTCTTCTGGATCAAAGGGTGTTGCGTCCAGCTGGGGGGCAGGACAGCAGGATGAGTGTGAGAAGTGACAAGAGCCCCACCCAGAGGACCGAGGGGGAAAGCCAGGGCTGCCTGTTCTGGGTCACAGACTGCAGGTGGCTTAAGCAGGGCAGGCTCTCACCTGCAGCAGGCATGGTAAGATCGTTGGGTGCTGTTGCTGATGGTGCTGAAGGACCACTGGGAGCTGCGGATGGACGTTCGGCTGGAATCCCTGCTGGCCAGGTGGGCCCAGTGAGAGGCAGGGCAAGTGATGAAGGGGTCATAATGATGTGGTGGGGGTTGGTACAGGGATTAGGATGGGTGTCCCTGCGGGATAGGGGGCACTGAGAGGGGACAAAGTGAGGAGGATTCAAGGGCTGGGGTCTCTGCAGGACCGAGGATGGAAAAAACCTGCAGATTCGAGCTAGGGATTTCTGCAGGACGGATGACCTGGGGGAAGGTAGGGGCTAGACCAGGCTAGGGGTTTTCTGCAGGAGAAAGAGCCTGGTGGGGGTGTGTGGGGGGGTGAGGCTGGCACTGGGGTAGGGTGACCCTGCAGGACAGGGGAGCCCATGAGGGGCGTGGGGATCAGGCTAGGAATCCTTGTAGGACAAGATGTGACAGAGCTGAGTAGTGTGAGGTGGGAAACTGTCCAGGGACCTTGGGGAAAGGAGCCGGGAGCAGGGTTAGAGGCGTAGGCCGGGTCCCCACCTGGCCCTGACCTGATGCTGACTCCCCCATCCGGCTCCGGAGAGGCTTGGGCTGCATCCTCATCATTCTCCAGGTTCTATTCCAGAACACAGGGCTCAGAGGGGTTACTGGGCCCAGGCCCTTCCTCCTCCCTTCTCAGGGAGAGGAGAGCAAGCCCACACAGCTGTTTGCCTGGCCGCTTGACAGCTGCTCACCTGGCCCTCCACCCTCCCCGCAAAACGGGTTTGATGATTCACAGAAACTGAAACCCAGGTAGGAGGTGGGGGGGGGGGGTGCTGGTTGAGGGCTCCCAGCATGGTCCCAGGGCCAGGAGCGCCCCCAAGCTTGGGAGTCAGGGTGGAGCTTTCAGAATGGTATTTCAGGGGCCCAGTATGGAGGCTCCGGATTTGGAGTGCCCCAGGGCAAAAGTCCTGGTTTTCAGGTTTGGGGCGCAGGAATCTGATACAGGGCTCGAATAAAAGGATCTTGGCGGAAGTCCCTCAGGGAGATTGGAGATTCCCAGTTTAGTGGGAGTCAAGGCATGGGTAAGGACTCATCAGGTGAGTGAGGGCCTCCAGCTCTGGGGTAGGGGAGTGGGGGCGGGGGCAGGATGGGGTGGGGACTTCCAGAACAGAAGCGGGAGAGTGGAAGGCTCGAGGGTCTGCTCCGGAGTTTGGGCAAGATCTGGTTCAGGGACAAGAAGAGCTCTCTAGCCCAGCGGGGAAAGAGGGCGCTGGGTCCCGACTCAGGATAAGTGGGGACACCGGGTGGGATTTCCAGCTGGGACTAGGGGAAGAACTCCCGGGTTCGGTGGCTGGGGACCAAAATCAGAATTGGGAGGGTCTGGGCAGGGCCTTGAATCAGTGGCTACGTAGGCAGGGGCGTCTAGACAGATTTTCCCTTGAGTTGGGGTTCTCCAGGGTCCGGCCTCGGCCTGGGGTACCCCCCGGACCCGGGCTGGGGTTGAGGTGGGCCGGGCCGTTCACCTGGTAGCGCAGCCGGGACTGCTTTTCCTCGTCGGCCACCTCGAACCGGGCTCGGCGCTCGAAGTGCAGCGGCCCGAAGCGGGCAACCCCGCTGAATTCGGGCCCTGGGCCCGCGTCCTCCAGGGACAGCTCGAAGGCGTCATCGATGCTGAACTGGGGCCGGGCGGCGCTCATGGCCCCGGCCCGCTCAGGAGCCTTGCGCCGCCGCCATCCGAGCCCGCCAGCCCCGAGCGCCGCGGCCCCGCCCCCGCACGCAGGCCCCGCCCCGTGCTGTAGGTTTAAGACTGCGACTGTCCGGCGCCCCGGCCGAGGCCCCGCCCCCACGTAACGGCCCCGCCCCTGCTCGCCCTCGGCAGGCCGGAGCTGCCGAGCGCCGAGCGGGCCAGTGGGCGGGCCCTCCTTTGGGGACGGCGCAGAGTTTCCGGCGCCTCCCAGCGGCCGCCTACGCGAGCCACAGCGGGTGCAGCGCTCGCTGGCTTGCAATTCGTAGGTCTGTGTCTTGGGCTTGGAGGGGCACCCCAGGCCCGAGATGGAGCGTTGCGCGTCCCAGCCTGCGCCTCGAGTGCCAAGGAGACTCCTAGGACCAGACTGTGTTCCCACCTTGACTCACCGCGGCTCTGCACCGGTTGGGTATTCTCACCATAGCAGGTGTGGACTCTGAGGCTCAGAAAGCTTATGTGGCTTTCACTCCTCCGATCCAGTCTCCACTCAGCAGCCAAAGTGATCTTTTAAAATGTATCTCATCTTTTTCTCTGTGTATTACTCTTAAGGAAAAAAATGTTTTGTTTTGTTTTGTTTTTAAAGTATGCTGCTAAGTCACTCCTCTGTATGAAACTGTCTCTTGGTTTTCCATTGTGTTTAGAATAATATCTGAGCTCTTTTTGACGAAGACCTACAAAGCTGTGAATGATCTGTTCCCCGCCTACATCTTCAATCTCCTCAAGCCCCCTCTGCCCCTCTTTCACCTACCCAGCCACACAGGCCAAACTCATTGTCACCTCGGGGCCTTTGCACATGCTGTTCCCTGTGCCTGGAAAGCACTTAACCTTGCTCTTTCACAACTGGGTCCTTTCATCATCTGCATCCCTGCTGGAAAGTCAGGTGTCAGAGATGCCATCCGTGATGATGCAATCTAAAGTCAGTATCACATTACACGGCCCTTATCCGAGGGTAACTTATGTTACACTGTTTTATTCACCAGCGTGTCCACGGTGCCCAGAACAGTGTTTGGCCCTGAGTCGCTGCTCGTTAAATATTTGTGGATGAAATGAATGAATGCTTTGCCCAAATCCCCAGTGCTTACAGGTGGTAGAACTGGGGTTGGAACCCAAGCTCCCCTGGTTCCAGGGATGCTCGTCCCCCACCCACCACACTTCATTGTATGGCCTCATAGGCAGAGTTGACTCTTTCCTCCTCCTCGGTTTGTGATGCGTCACCACTGTAAACAAGGCCCCTCTCGGTGTGCTCAGGCAGCTTCCTTGAATCCTGTCTGGTTCTCTTCTATACATGGCTTGGCTCCTATATGGATGCTTGAAATTTACAAACATGCTGTCGTGTATAAGACTCATCCTGTTTACGGTTTTACACTCAACTCTAATGTTTTCCACATGCATCTCATTTGTTACTTCTGCTAGTTGCATGTAATATGCCACGCTGAGCATCCAGTACTCTTAGTATCCCCCACACCCTTCAGTGATGCACCCCTTAGCTTGGCCTCAGTGCCCCTGTCACATACGTCACTGCTGCGAACACCTGTCTTCAACTGTCTCCTTATGGACTGTGGGAGAATTCTCCTCGAAGTAGGACTTCCAGGCCACAGGGTACACGCACCCTCGGCTTCCCAAAGCACCGACGATGCTCTCCTGGGTGGCTGTTGGAACTTCCACACTTACCGCGAGGGTTCTGGTTTTCCGTTAGCACTTGCCTTTCCAGTTTTCTGATGCTTGCTAATCTGACGAATCTGAAGTGGTTCCTAACTTCCATCTGGGTTCTCTTGATGACTAGGGAATTTGAATAGCTCTCCACGCACTTGGCAGGCATGGTGGTTCCCTCTTCTGTGAATTGTCTCTTTGGGGAGCCTTTGTCTATCTTTTCTATTGGGTTTCTAGCCTTCTTTCTACTGATTTGCATGTCTACACACAGCTAAGTATCAGTGCCTTGGTGTTGCACATATCTCTTCTCTTTGTCTCCTTACTTTGTCCGAGTTTCCCTTCGTTAACAATGCTCAGAGTCCTGGGGTGGAGTGCAGGCTTGGGCCCACGTCCCACGGGGGCGTTCTCCGTGAGCGCCGCCTTGGCTCCCGCCGGACCCCCCCACCGATGGATGATGGGGGCTCTGGATGCCAGCACTGCCCTGGAGTGGCTCTGGGATGGGCCTGCTACTTCCTCTCCCACACCCCAGCACTCCCGCTCAAAGACCTGCAGGGGACGCCCCAAGAACCCTCCCCCGGACTCAGGTGAGAAACCTGCTGAAATGGAATACTGAGTTCAAAGACCCTCTGCTGCAGGCCTCCCCAGCATGGTTTCAGCCCTAACTGCGTTGCCAGCTTGCAAAACAAGCTTGCCTTGGCTGTTTTGGCTGCCCCGTACCCCCGCCCATCGCAACCTATGCCTTTTTCAAACGAGGCTGCCTGGGGATCCACACCCCTGCCACCCTCCACTTGAATTCCAGTTCTCTCCACATTTCTATTTGAGGACTTCTCTAAAGCCAGTGGTGTCAAAGGACAAGGTCCTAAGACTTTCCACGAACAGCTAACCCTTCTATGTCTCCCGCTTTCTCATCCTTCTACTTCTGCTTTTTGCGTTGCAGAGCCCCTCCTACAAGTATGAGAAGAAAAGAAAGAAAAGTGAAAGAAAGAAAAAAGAGAGAGAGAAATACCACTGGCCCAGGGTAGAGATGCCCACGGACAGGTTCCTGGCGGACCCAGAGTGAGGACGGCTGCTCAGAACCCGTGTCTCCAGTCGCATTGGAAACGGCCCGGCAGCAACACGCAGGGGGAAGACTCTGGCAGCGACCACAGCAAACCCTTGCCTCCTACGGACACTGGCACAAACAGGCAAATCCCCCAAGGATGGATTGGGTCCACGAGATGCGGACTAGGTTATAGGAAAGTGGTGCTAAATATCTCACTGTGTTCCCAGCTTCCATTGAGGGCAGGACCAGACCAGAAACTGTGTAAACTTGCGAGAACGTGGCCTTGCTTGGCGTGTTCACGAGTCGTTTGACCCATGATATACATGGGACTAAACCCATGACTCATGATTTTCTACAGCATATCACTAATCAGCAAAATAAAGAACAAGAGTTTTCAGGACACTTTCAGCCTTGAAAGTATGCTGCTTTTTTTTTTTTTTTTAAAGTTTATTGACTTATTTTGAGAGAGACAGAGGCAGCACAAGCAGGGGAGGGGCAGAGAGAAAGGGAGAGAGAAGTCTTAGCAGGCTCCCTGCTGTCAGCTTAGAGTCCGATGTGGGACTCGAACTCACGAAGCGTGGGATCATGACCTGAGTTGAAACCGAGAGTCAGATGCTCAACTGAGTGAGCCACCCAGGTGCCCCCAAATTATTCCTCTTTAACATTCGTTAAAAACGACATCATGTTTTCTTGCCCCCCACCCACGGGTGCAAGAGGTTTTGTGTATTTTTTTTAACTAATTCATTAATTCCTTTTAAAGATTTTATTTTTAAGTAATTTGTACACCCAACACGAGGCTGGAACTCACAACCCCAAGATCAAGGGGTCACATGTTGTACTGACTGAGCCAGACAGATGCCCCTGTGAGAGGTTTGAACTTACTTTTTCTCAAGGGTCAGCCCTGGTTTGACTTTTCGGTCAGAAACGGGTTAAACTGGGAGGTGTTTTGTTTCTGTCTTAAACAGGTCATCCCAGAAGAGCTTTTTTTTTGGTTTGTTTTTAATGTTTATTTTTGAGAGAGAGAGAGAGAGAGCACAAGAAGGAGAGGGACAGAGAAAGGGGGACAGAGGATCTGAAGAAGGCTCTGTGCTGATAGCAGTGAGCCCGATGCGAGGCTTGAACTCACAAACCACGAGATCATGACCTGAGCCAAAGTTGGACGCTCAACAGACTGAGCCACCGAGGCGCCCCAGAAGAGCTTTTATTTAATGTCCATTTATTTTTTGAGAGAGAGAGAGAGACAGAGACAGAGCACGAGTGGGGGAGGGGCAGAGAGAGAGACAGAGACAGACAGACAGAATCCAAAGCAGACTCTAGGCTCTGAGCTGTCAGCACAGAGCCCAACACGGGGCTTGAACCCACGAATTACGAGATCATGACCTGAGCTGAAGTCGGACGCTTGCCCAACTGAGCCACCTAGGTGCCCCTGGAAGAGCTTTTTAAAAAAACAGTGCTTGTTTATTCTTTCCATGCCTTAGTCTAATATGTTTTTATGGACCACCTGCCAGAAGTCCCTTTACTCCCGGTGTCTCAAACCTGATCCGGAAGTCTGCTTCCTGAGGGATAACTTCACCCTTCTCGATAGTTTCATCATCTTTCCGGGCTTGTTCTAGGTTGAAGCAGAGGGGCAGCTGGCACGCCCCTTCCATTGTGGATCCAGGATCTCTTCATGGTAGCACTTGGTATATTCCTTAGCTTTCTCTAAACTCGTACTCCAGGCCAACTCAAAACACAAAAACCTGTGGACATACGTGGAAAATGATAACTGGTCCTGTTTGGTTCCCTCTTTTCGTCTGTTTTGCTCACAAGCCATATAGGTCTGATTGCTGGCAGTATCGTCGGAGTCGGGTGTCTGGGTCCAAGTAAAGGTAGCTGCTGACCGCTGCCTGGTTGGTTTTGTGGACCAGGACCTAGAGGACCCAGGATTGTCTCACAAGAGTTCAATGTCCACTTCAAAGGCACCAGGAAAAGAGGTAGATCAAGCCATTTGCAAACAAAAATTTACTGCGTTTCCTTCCAAAGCTTTGTGAATTTGTAAAAGAAGGAAGGAAGGAAGGGGGGAGGGAGGTTAAGCGGCTGACTTCGGCTCAGGTCATGATCTCGCGGTCCGTGAGTTCGAGCCCCGCATCAGGCTCTGTGCTGACAGCTCAGATCCCGGAGCCTGCTTTGGATTCTGTGTCTCCCCCTCTCTCTGCCCCTCCTCTGCTTGCACACGCTCTCTCTCTCTCTCTCTCAAAAAATAAACATTAAAAAAAATTTTTTTTAATATTCAGTTCATTTTTGAAAAAGAAATCGGACAATATATTCATTTTCTTCTGCTTCTACTTTACACAAACCTTCATTAAAAGAAAGAGAAACAATCCTCCGTTTTATATATTCAAGTCCATCAGGTTTGTGTTCTTTGAGTTTTGTTTGAAGTGTTTCCCCCTCCCAAGATTATAAAGATATTCTCCAGTGTCGTATTCTAGTGGCCTGATAGTTTTGTTTTTTTTTTTAAGTTTATTTATTTTGACGGAGAGGGAGGAAGGGAGGAGCAGAGAGAAGAGAGAGAGAGAGAGAGAGAGAGAGAGAGAGAGAGAATCCCAAGAAGGCTCAGCTCTATCAGTGCAGAGCTCCATGCGGGGCTGACTCATGAACTCATGAACTCATGCGGAACTCATGAACTGCGAGACCATGACCTGAGGAAAAATCAAGAATCGAGGCTTAACCGGCTGAGCCACCCAGGCGCCCCTGGCCCGATAGTTTTACTAAGTGTCACAATAAGATCGTTCACGGAATCTGGAGCCAGACCACTGGAATACTGGGCTTCTTACCAGTGTTGGGATTTGGAGGGCCAGGACTAGTGTAAAAAAATTAAGTGGATACCAAAAGATCCGCTAAGCAAGGTCAATAATACTTCAATGCATTGTTTTTCAAAGTCAGATTTAAGGCAAAAACACACGATGAACAAAATATCAACAATTTAAATAAAGATACAAATTGACTTTGCCCGGCTCACATCCTTCACCTCACCCTCATCCAGCCGTGAGCAAGTTACATAAATTCTCTGTGCCTTCGTTTCCTCATTTGTCAGATGGAGGTAATAATAGTATTTCTTTCATAGCATTCATTTAGCATTAAATGACTTCCTGCACAGTAACGGGCACGGCACAAATGAGCACTCGATCAATGGTAGGTATCACAATTTATATTAAGATCCTTAAGGCCACAGATTCTGTCTCTGGATGTGGTGCAAGAAGGGATCCAGATGTGTTTCAACGTAGAGTGAGCCAGTTTTCCCAGCATCGCCGACCAATCAGTTCTTTCTCCCTTGGAACTGTGGTCCCACTTTGATCATACAAGTATGCAGTTGTTAGCATACATACGTATTTTAAGCTCTCCTTTGTTTCCTTTCATCTGCTTGACTAATTCTCAGTCGGTATCACATGCTATTGATTGTTATGGTTTACAGTGGTTTTGTTTGTTTCAGAGAGAGAGAGAGAGAGAGCATGAGTGGGGGAGAGGGGCAGAGGGAGAGATACAGAATTTCGAGCAGGCCCCATGCTCAGCCCGGAACCTGATGCGGAGCTCGATCTCATGACTGCGAGATCGTGACCCGAGCTGAAATCAAGAGTGGGACGCTTAACTGACCGAGCCACCCAGGCGCCCCATACGGTGTGGATTAATAGGACAGGGCAAGCCCCGCGCCCTCCCACCTTTGGTCATCTTTTGCAAACTTGACCTAACTTTTTATGAACCTTTATTCTTCTGGAGAAATATTGTAAAAGTGTTTTCCAAGTTCTTCAGAAACCATCTTAATTTTCACTGAGCTTTCAATTAAATTTCTAGATTGATATCAGGAGAAATCACAGCTTCAAATGTTAAGCTCTTCTAATCATTAAAAAAGTATGTCACTTCAGTTATTCGTGTCTTCTTTTATGTCCTTAAATTTTTTCACTCCGCAAAGTTCAAGGCTGTGTTTTTATTTCCGAAATGCTTTCTGACTTTTATTGCTCTCGTGAGTGGCATCTTATGTTCATGTTTTAGTGAGTTATTGTTGGTTTGAAGAGTGTTGTTAACTTTTGGTAGCTTTATTTTATATCCCTGCAACACTGAAGAATTCTCTAATTTGTAAAAAAACGTCTGCCCATAGATCCTGTTGGATTTTCTATGTAGATAGAATTACTCTCACAATTTCTTTTTCTTGGTTTATTATTAAAGAAGGCACTTGTTATGATGGACACTGGGTGTGAATCCCTAAATTCTACTCCTGAAACCAGTATTACACTGTAAGTTAACTAGAATTTAAATAAAAATTTGAAACAAACAAAAAAAGAAGTGTGAATACTTATTCCATCGTACGTAATCACATATGGCTTTTTATCATTCTGAGAAAGCTCCTCTTTTTCCCTAACTGTAAGTTTTTATCATAAATAGTCACAGAACTTCATCAAATGCCTTTCCTGAATATTTTGAGATAGCCATATGAGTTTTCTCCTTCAGGTCACTGATGTGATGAATTGCAATGATAGATACTCCTAATGTTAAACCATTCCTTTGTCACTGGAATGAGCTGCACTTGATCTTGATGCTTTTAATTTTTTTTCTGAAAAAAATTAATTTTTAATTGTGAGGAAATACCCGTAACATAAAATTTGCTATTTTAAACTTTTGTTTTGTTTTGTTTTAGAGACAGAGTGCGCGCACAAGCGGGAGAGGAGCAGGGAGGGAGAGGGAGAATGAGAATCTTAAGAATCTTAAGTAGGCTCCAGGCCCAGCGATGAGCCTGACTTGGGGCTGGATCACAGGGCTTGTGAGATCACGAACTGAGCTGAAATCAAGAGTCCAGAGCTTAACAGACTGAGCCATACAGGCGCTCCTACCTGAAACATTCTTACATGCACAGTTAAGTAGTGTTAAGTATATTCACACTGTTATACGACCAATCTCTAGGACTTTTGCATAATGTGAAACAAGTTCTATATTCATAAAACAATTCTCCATTTTCCCTTCCCCCCAGTCAACCACTGTTCAACTTTGTATGAATTCCACTACTCTAGGTACCTTATATAAATGGAATTATATTGTAGTTGTATTTTTTTTAAGTTTGTTTATTTATTTTGAGAGAGAGAGGGAGCAGGCAAGGGGCAGAAAGAGAGAGAGCGAGAATCCCAAGCAGGCTCCACACTGTCAGCACAGAGCCTGATGTGGCGCTTGAACTCAGGAGCCATGAGATCATGACCTGAGTGGAAACCAGGAATCCGAAGGCTTAACCGACTGAGCCACGCAGACGCCCCCGCCCCCCCCCCCCGCCCCCTAACTTGTCTTTTTGAGAATGACTTTCACTTAGCATATTGATGCCTTTTGATATACACTAGTGGATTCAATTAGCCTAATATCTCAATTAGTCTTTTCCACATCTACGCTTATCAGTAAAAATACTTTCCTTGTCTTGTGGTATACTTACCTGGTTCAGGAACAATCAAGGTTAAACTCACCTCATAAAATATATTGGTCAGCTTTTCCACTTTTTCTATTTTCTGTAACAATGTGTATACAATACAGACTACTTGTTGCTTCAAAATTTGGCAGAACTCTCCTATAAAACTTCCTGTGTTGGTAAAACGCAAAAACCAAGCAAACAAAGCACATTTCCTTTTCCCCTTTGAGGTCCCAACTCTCTAGGGGGACTTGTTGTGGGAAATGAATCACAGTAAATATCTGAAGCCTTTAGCACCTGGGTCAGAAGGGAGGGACAATAATCCTTCCCAGTTAGGAGGATACGATGAAGGCCCGGCTCAGGCCTCAAGACAGTCCCCTTACTGGGTTACCTTGACATTGGGAGAAGACTCCTACCGCTATTGTTCACGGCTAGTTTCCAGAGGCCGAGGGAAACCTCGTTTTAGCCCACAAAGTACCTCACTTCCCTCAGTTATGTATTTCCTAATATTTAATGCGCACCTACTGTGTGCTTGTCACTGTGGATTCAGTGGACGACACACTACTCCCGAGCCCACAAGGGGCGCTCACAGTCTCTTGGGAGTTTATTGTACTCCCAGGAATACTGAAGCCCTCCCTCCCTCCCTCTTACTCCTCGTTTTATTTTTTATTTTTCACTTATCTATTTTTAAAGAGAATAATCCAGGACGCAAAAGTCACCATTGTGCTAGAGATGCAAAAAGAAAAGGCCTGAAAAGAATACACAATAATAGTAGTTTTAGGGAGTGGCGTTATGGATGGGGTCCTCCCATTCTCCGAGCCCTGTAATGTTGTTCAACTACTACAACTTTAAACGGGCTGGCGGGGGGCCAGGCACACAACCACTCGCGAGGGCCGGTCCAAAGCCACACAAAGACGCAACTGCCAGGGACGCCCCGCCCCGCCCCGCCCCGCCCCGCCCCGCTGACCCTGGCCCCGCCTCCCTGACAGACCCGGTCCCTCCCCCAGAGGGTTTCAGGCCCCGCCCCTGGGTGACGCGCGCGCTCGGCCGCCGCGCAGAGAACCAATCACCGTCCGCTTCTACGTTTAGTCTCTTTTTGGCGTCCGCCCTCAGCCAAAATGGCGCCATCTCGGAAGTTGCCGAAGCTCTAGAAGTTGCCGAAGCAGGTCCGGAAGCTGCCGAACGGGTCCGGAAGTTACCGAAAGAGAGCAGCGGGGAAGAAGGATGGCGGATCTCATCGCAAGACTCCGGGAGGACGGGATCCAGAAGCGTGTGATACAGGAAGGCCGAGGAGAACTCCCTGACTTTCAGGATGGAACCAAGGTTCGTGCCTAGCCCCCTCCCCTCAACCCTTCTGCGGCGCGGTGCGCATGCGAGGCGGGAGGAGGCCTTAGGCGAGAGGTTGCGCATGCCCAGATAGTAGTGGCCGGTGACCCTACTGCTCACATGCCGAGCTCGACGCTGGTTGGTCTGAATTTCAGTACGGGGTGAATTTGGATACGTCTGCCTCGCCCCGTGGCTTGGCCGTGTGGCTGCATTGGTCGGGGAGGCCGTCAGTCATCGTAAGAACGTTGCAGGGGTTTGGCCTCCGTGTCTAAGCCGACCCGGAGCTGGAGGAGACCCGGAGCAGGAAACCTGGGACTTTGGAGGTGCCCCAGGACTGGGGAAGGGAGCCCGGGGCCTCCGGGTTGCAAGGTTGAAGTTCTTTTATAGGTAGGAGGGCCTACTGAAAACAGTTAAACCAGCTCCCATTGTTTAGATGGGAAAAGTGAGGCCCCAGGGCACGCAAACCCATTGAATATGCCCAGAGGTCAGGTCTGCCAGACGAGAGCCTTTCGGCAGTTCTAAGTGATGTTGCTCAGGACGGACAAGGGCTGGGACTAGGGCTCGGAAGGTAAAGAACCTACCACCCTCCTCCTTGGTACATCCAGTCCTCTTTGATCCCCTCCCCCAGACAACCTATGCCTCCAGGCTTCCGTGCTTCTGCTCATGCAGGTCCCTCCTCCTGGAGTGCCTTTCCCAGTTGCCACTTGTCTGTAGAGTAAGGAGCTTCCCAGGGGCAGCCCCTGGGCCCAGCAGAGCAGCCACACAGAACATGCACAGGGAGAGAATGATCAAAGATCCTGGCCTAGACTGAGGACACCACAAGTCAGAGCAGCTGTGAATGAACACACGCTCCTGGGGTAGAACTATGCCAAGGTTGGGCAGGTAAAGATCCTAGCCTGGCTCGGTGTGAGTGCCCTGAAAGCAGAGGGGAGCTGCATGGTTCTGGTGATCAGTTATATTGAGAGGGATCGCTTCTGAGCGGAGAGAAGAGGTGTGGGTGTGGATGCATGCTCCCATGGGCTGGGGGGTTGATGGCCTTGAAGAAGGTCCTGGCAAGGGAGATTCTGGATGGAATACACACCCGGAGGAGACACATTGTAAAGATAGTGAGATAGTGAACAATGGCATCAAAAAACAGGGACAGGTAATATTAAATAACAATCCCCAGGTTAGATTGAATGCTCCTAGTGCACTGTGCTAAATGCTACACAAGTTTATTTCCTCCCATTCCCACAATGTGGGATAGGTACTGTTGTTGACGTGGGCTTCTCTACCTATGTCCTGCCAAGGGTTCAGTCTTCAGATTTCTTCCCTCTGCACTCACCCCCAGATGATTTCCCCCAGGCTCATCTCTAGAAAACTCTCAAGCATCTGGGTGGCTCAGTTGGTTAAGCGTCTGACTTCGGCTCAGGTCATGATCTTGTGGCTCTGAGTTCAAGCCCCACATTGGGGTCTCTGCTGTCAGCCGCAGAGCCCGCTTTGGATCTTCTGTCCCCTGCCTCTCTCTGCCCCTTCCCCTCTTGTGCACGTGGTCTGTCTCAGAAATAAATAAACATTTAAAACATAATAGTAGGGGCGCCTGGGTGGCTCAGTCCATTGAGCATCCAACTTTGGCTCAGGTCATGATCTCACAGTTCATGGGTTCGAGCCCCACATCGGACTCTGTGCTGACAGTTGGAGCCTGGAGCCTGCTTCGGATTCTGTGTCTCCCTCTCTCTCTTGCTCCTCCCCCATTTGCACTCTGTCTCTCTTGCTCTCTCAAAACTAAATAAACATTAAAAAAAGTAAAAATAAGAAATTCTCCTTGCCTGGACTACTCCCGCATGTGTATTTCTTTTCTTTTCTTTTCTTTTCTTTTCTTTTCTTTTCTTTTCTTTTCTTTTCTTTTCTTTTCTTTTCTTTTCTTTCTTTCTTTCTTTCTTTCTTTCTTTCTTTCTTTCTTTCTTTCTTTATCTTTCCTTCTTTTCTTCCTTCCTTCTTTCTTTCTTTCTTTCTTTCAATGTGAAGCTATCTTTTTAATTTATTTATTTTGAGAGAGCACACACATGTGCACATGCTTGTGTGTGTGTTGGGGGGGGGGGCGGGCAGAGAGAGAGAGAGGAAGAGAGAGAATCCCAAGCAGGCTCTGCACCATGAGCCCGGAGCCTGGAGCCCAACTCAGGGCTCGATCTCACAAACCTGAGCCAAAATCCAGTAGGATGCTTGACCGACTGAGCCACCCAGGCGTCCCCCACATGTGTATTTCTGGCTGCACCTCTTCCTTAAACCTGCTCCCAAATGACCATCTCTGCTTGGATGTCTGGTCAGCAGCTCAGACTTCACCCACTGTGCCCAGGCCTTCCCCGTCTCAGTTAAGGGCCCCCCGACCTTCTGGTTGCTCAGGCAAAACACCCCCCAGTCTCTGCGGCCCCTTTAGTTCTCTTCGGTTCCACAAGTCTTCAGAATGCAGCCGGGATCTGACTGCTTCTCACCACCTCTCCCATTACCACCTTGGTCCAGGCCGCCGTTGTCCCCCCAGGCCTACTGTGGTAGTCTCCTAACTCCCCTTCCTGCACCAGCCCTCGCCTCTCTGCCTCCTTTTCTTATCTGGGCAGCCCTGGAACCCAAGTTAGATCCTGTCCTCCTCTGCTTGGAGCCGCCCAGAGTAAAGACACAACGTCCTCACCACAGCCTCCAGGCGCTGCGGGATTCATCCCTGCAGACCCCGGTGACCCCACAGTGCACCCCTCCCCTCGTTCACTCTGCTTCTGCCACACTTGTCTTGATGCTGCTTCTTTTTTTAAATGTTTATTTTTGAAAGAGAGAGAGAGGGAGACACAGAATCCGAAGCAGGCTCCAGGCTCGGAGCCGTCAGCGCAGAACCCGACACAGGCCGCGAGATCATGACCTGAACTGAAGTCGAAGCTTAACCGACTGAGCCACCCAGACGCCCCTGCCTTGATGCTTCTTGAACACACCACACAATCCCACTGCTGCTCTTTTGGCCTAGAAAGTTCACACCCCTTTGTACCCCAGCACCTGTCTGGTGTGCTTTCTTCTGTACTCTGTTCGGATCTCGGCTTAGGTTGCCTCCTCAGAGAGCCCCCCCCGCCGTCCTGTGTATAGATTCGCCCTGTCTTATTCTGCTGCATTTTATTTTCTGATCCATAACCCTTAGCTCCACTGTTTTGTCTGAGGCTCATCTCCTTCCTTTAGAAGTTCCACGTGAACTCCATGGGCACAGGGTCTTTTGTCTGCTTTACCTACTACTGTGTCTAGCACAGAGCTCAGGCACGAAGTAGGTGCTCAGTAAATATTTGTGGAAACAATATTTGGAGCCAGAGTGCTTGAGATCCCATCCCAGCCCGTCCCCCCCACCACCCAACCATGTGACTTGGGCTCCTTACTTCCCTCTCTGTGACTTAGTTTCTTCCCCTGGGTGGTGGGGTAAAGGTCAGGTGGTGACCCTCGGGCGAGCCCTGTCCCTTGGTGCTGTCTGCAGGCTGAGAGCCGGGCTTGTCCTTGGGGGCTTGGCGGGAGTGTGTGCCCTCACCTTATCCCACGTGTGGCCCGCAGGCCACGTTCCACTACCGGACTCTGCACAGCGACAAGGAGGGCACTGTGCTGGATGACAGCCGGGTGCGTGGCAAGCCCATGGAGCTCATCATTGGCAAGAAGTTCAAGCTGCCTGTGTGGGAGACCATCGTGTGCACCATGCGTGAAGGGGAGATCGCCCAGTTCTGCTGCGATGTCAAGGTACCCGATGTCCCGCACCTGCCTGTCGTGTCTGTGCAGTCATCCCCTATTCCCCATCCCAGGGCCTCTGCCCTGGTTGGGCCTCCTCCAACTCCCTCTAGGGCGCCATACCAACAGGACGTTAGGGTCCTGGCCTCTTCCGCCTTCTCCTCTTCATAGACAGACTGCAGCCAGGGGATTGCACATGACCCATACGACTCCTTCTTCGGTCCTCTCTGGCCCCTAATCATTGCCAGGCTAGACATATATAAGCTGTAGGGTCTGACCCCTGTCAGCTTTCCCCTCCCACTCACCTCCCTGCCTTTCCTTTCCATCCCCTTCTCAGCCAAGATTCTCCCTCATCCTTCAAAGTGAATTCCTGGGTTCACTACCCCCAGGAAGCCCTCCGTGACTGCCGGTGGTTGGCTCAACACCCTCCCCTGGATCCTCTAACCCCTTATGCCCTGCATGACCAGGATCTGGTCCTCTACCTGGGTCTGAGCTACAGCAAAGCAGGGATTGGATGTGTTTACCCGCAGCTCAAAATGCTCAGCACCGAGACTTAGGACATGTCTGCCGGCTGGATGTTACTGTAGCAGTCTGCCCCCGCTGCGGACAGTAGGGACTGTGAATGGAGCTGGTTGAACTGGGGAGTCTGGGTCCCATCATCTCAACAGCTGTTCCCAGTGAAAGTCAAAGGCCAGGTCCTCTATGCCTAGAGGTCTCTGCCGAGGGCTTTGAGTCGCTACCGTGGGCCCAGCCCTGAGATAGGCCCCGAGGCGGGTGGGGGTGGGGCGGGAGAGAAGGAAGAGACACTGAGAACAGAACGTAGGGGACCCTGGTAGTGGTGACAAGTCCAGCTTGTGGGCCACACCCCTAGGAAGACGGGGGAAGAGGCATGAATCCCGCTGAACTTGTAAGGGCAGGGAGCCGGGTTCACAGGGAGAGGGAGAGTGTGTGTGTGTGTTGGGGTAGGAGCAGTAGGTGCTTGGCTTGGCTTGGTGGCCAGAGAGTGTGGCAAGAGCTGGGGACCTGGCCAGAATAGAAGGCCGGGAGGCCCGAGGACTCCTGAGGGAAAGGCCCTCCTGCGTTTCAACCGGACTGGTTGCTGCCCCTCCTTGGGCTTCAGTGTCCTTTCGAAGGTGGCGGTGGGGCCAGGGGCTGGGCCTCTTGGGCCCGGTGACCAGGCAGCCCCTGCTGACAGAACCCCTGGTGCCCGCTCGCCGTTTTGCAGCACGTGGTCCTGTATCCGCTGGTGGCCAAGAGTTTACGCAACATCGCGGCTGGCAAGGACCCCCTGGAGGGCCAGCGGCACTGCTGCGGGATCGCCCAGATGCACGAACACAGCTCCCTGGGCCATGCCGATCTGGACGCCCTGCAGCAGAACCCCCAGCCTCTCATCTTCGACATTGAGATGCTTAAGGTGAGGGGCCGCCAAGCCCCAGGTGCCTCACCAAACCGGCCCTGCCTGGCCTCACCTCGGGACCTGGCCCTCCCGGCCTGCCTGGGGCTGCTGGGCTCAGTGGATGCACTGTTGGGGGCGGGTGTCGGGACAGGACAGGGGTGTTGGTACGAGAACAGCTGGCGGGGTCCCCGGCAGTCCCCGTGGGTGTCCCTCCTGGGGCCCCTCTGCTTCCACCCGTCTCTGTGAGGGTGGGGACTGTCCCCGTCTTGTTCACTGTTCTATCCCTGGAACCTCGTAGTGCTCGCCAGGTAGGAGGTGCTCCTAGAGCGTTTGTTTGTTGAATGGTCACCGGATGAGCAAGGGGCTCTGCTTCTGGTATTTAGCGTCCAGAGGCCCGGCCGGCCCAGAGGTCAGGTCTGCGGCCGGAGAAGCGGGGGTGCCCCTGGGGCCGCCCCCTGACTTGGCCGGCGCTCTGGCAGGTGGAGAGCCCTGGCACGTACCAGCAGGACCCCTGGGCGATGACGGATGAGGAGAAGGCGAAGGCGGTGCCGGTCATCCACCAGGAGGGCAACCGGCTGTACCGTGAGGGCCACGTGAGGGAGGCCGCCGTCAAGTACTACGACGCCATCGCCTGCCTCAAGAACCTGCAGATGAAGGTGCCGCCCAGAGGCTGTGGTGGAGGGGGCGAGGTGGCGCCAAGGGACCCAGCTCTCAGCGTCTCCTGCCCTCTCCCTGCCCCCCTGCCCCCAGGAGCAGCCTGGGTCCCCTGACTGGATCCAGCTGGATCAGCAGATCACGCCGCTGTTGCTCAACTACTGTCAGTGCAAGCTGGTGGCCCAGGAGTACTACGAGGTGCTGGACCACTGCTCCTCCATCCTCAACAAGTATGACGGTGAGCGCGGGGCACCGGGCTGCACAACTGGGTCTCTGACCGCCCCCCCCCACCCCTCCCAGCCGCCGAGCCCCTGCGCGAGCCCGCACAGATGTCCTCCACCCAGGCCTCCACTGGCCCTGCTGTGCCAGTGACCTATGAATGTGTCATGGGGTTAGAGGTGTGGTTGGCATCCTCAGGTCGGGAGGGCTCTGCCCCACGAGGGGCCCGTGGTGCCAGAAGGCAGGCCGGACGGCTGGCTGGCCCCCCCCCCCCCCCCGACTCATGCCTTCGCATGCCTGCTGCCCGCTGCTACCCCTGCAGACAACGTCAAGGCCTACTTCAAGCGGGGCAAGGCGCACGCGGCCGTGTGGAATGCCCAGGAGGCCCAGGCTGACTTTGCCAAGGTGCTGGAGCTGGACCCCGCCCTGGCGCCCATCGTGAGCCGTGAGCTTCGGGCCCTGGAGGCACGCATCCGGCAGAAGGACGAAGAGGACAAGGCTCGCTTCCGGGGCATCTTCTCCCACTGATGGGGCTCTGCCGGCCCTGCCTGCCCTGCGTTGCCCCCTGCTGCTGCCGCCAGCGCCCCTGCCCCTGCTCCGTCATGCTTCTCTGTATATAAAGGCCGTATTTATCTCTCCCTGGTCCTGCCGGGCTGATTCCATTGCGAGAGAGAATTTCCTGGTACTCGGGTGGTCTTGGGAGGCAAAGGATCGGGGTCCTCCCTCTCTGGGCCTCAGTGTCCCCAACAGAGATAAGGAGGATGGTCTCTGTCACAAAGGAAGTGTGTTTTGCTGGCCACGTGCCAGCTGAGGTTCCTGGGAGCCTTCAGTCTTCAGGGGGAGACAAAGGCACAGCCAGGGGGCTCCGAGTGAGACGGTCCCCCAGTGCAGCTCTCCCCTTCAGCCTCTGGTCCCGTGGCCTCACGGCCCCCGCTTCGGGAGGCAGAGGATTCAGTCGGAAGCAGAGTCTGGGCCCCCGCGAACTGAAAGGCCGGCCCAGGTCTGGAGGGCTGGATGAGGTGGGAGGACTATTCAGGAGGAGGCCTCAGGTAGGGAGGACACAGCCCTCCATGAGACCTCCAAGGCCCAGGCCCCCATCCTGGCCTCGGCTCTAACCTGTGTGACCCTAGTCACATCCCCGCCTCTCTGCCCTTCAGTGTCCCCATCAAACTGGAAACTGGGCTCGGTTGCCCTGTGGTACCAGACAGGTGGGCAGTCAGGTGGGATGCAGGTGGTTTATTTTCATGGATTCACACACACTGGAAAAGCCTCTGGGCCGCATCCTCCTTCCCCCCCCTCCCCCCGCCCCCCACCGAGGCTGGGTGCCTCCCCCGTGAAAGGGAGGTAACACCGAGGGGCAGACAAAGATGTAGGGTGTGGGGTTGGGGGGCCAGAGGTCTGGGCCCCCAGCCCCCCCCCACCGTGTGCCATTCGGGCCCCTCGAGTGCATGAATAAATAACTCCGGGCCACCGCGGTCCGGGCCTCACTCTTCGCTGTCCAACTTGAGGCTGATGCTTCGGGGCTTGCCTCGGGCCAGGGTGGTGGGCGGTGTCCCCGGGCTCTCCCGCTCCACCTGACTGGGCCCCCTGGAGCGAAGCAGCTGGCTCTGCTTGCGGAGGAAGTCCACGGGGGTGGCCCCAGCATAGCTGCTCTTGGCCAGGGCGGCTCTGGAGGGCCCCGTGGGGGCGTGAGGGTGGGAGCCTGCCTCCAGTTGGCCCAGGTGGGCCACGTAGCCGTCTGACAGGAACTGTGGGCAGAGACGGGTAGGGCTGAGGGCACTGCTGGTCTCAGGCCCACACGCAGCCTCACCTGTCCCCGTCCCCCAGGCTCGTGGGCAGTGCTGGCAGCATTACGGACCTGGCACAGCCTGACCCTGTGTCTTCTCTCAGCAGATAGGAACCTCAGACCGGGAGCCAGAGCACCCTGGCTTTCCTCCTATCTCTGCCCCTCTCTGGGCTTCAGTTTCCTGGGATCTTGGCGGGAAGTAACAGCGGCTGACAGTAAGCACCTACTCTGTTCCCACCCCCGTAGGCATTAAGTAGCGTTGGTGAAAGCTGTGGGAGTTGGTGCCATTTCATCACTTCCGTTCTACAGACAGGAAATTGAGGCTCAGGAAGCTCAAGGTCCATGGCCAGGGCCATGCGGGGGTGGATACGAACATTCAAGGTCTTGAGCACACTTCCGCCTGTTACCTATCCCTGCCCAGCAGCTTCGAGCTGTTCATGACTCCTGTCCTAGGAGGAGCCCAGTCCCCTGAGGCCAGCTGGCCTTTTTGGAGCCGCCCCCATCAGGTGCTTCTTCACAGAGGTGGTCTTCGTGGCCTCACACCCAGGCTCTGGCTCCCGGGCCAGCCCCCAATCCCAGCCTGCACTTGGCTCTCACCTGGCACTGAGCCTGCAGCTTCCGCACCGCACGGCCCACGATGTAGGTCTGGCTCGGGGGCAGGCCCAGGGCCGCGTATACGGCCACATCTTTGGGGGACCCATAGCCGGCCACGATGTTCAGTTCTACCTGTGGCAGGAGAAGCCAGTCAGCCACCCTAGGGCCGCAAGACTGGGGCGCTCGGCTGGGCATCCAGGGTCTGATTGCTTCGGGGAGGGTCTAGCGGGACGGAGGCGGGGCCACGGGGGTCCTAGGTCACCAGGACACTAGCCGGAGTTAGTCCAGAGGACTAGGGGCCTCTCGGACCACTAGGGGGCCGGGCCCAAGGGGCCCCTCTTGCCAGTTAGGGTCCCGGGCCCGTGGGGGTGGGACCAGATGGGCCTGCACAAGTCCTACAGCCCCAGGCGGGGACGAGGGCGGGGGCGGGCCCTCCCCAGGCGCACCTCCTGCACCAGGCTCTGCAGAAACATCGCCTTCTGGCGCAGCGGGTCGTGGGTGAGGCCATCGCAGAAGGAGACGACGCCGTGAGGAAAGTTGTGCTGCGACAGCCAGGCCACCACGCGGTGCTTCTGCATATCGGGCCGGCCCGTTACGTACACGATCAGGTAGCCGGCGTCCTGCCAGTGCCTGTGGGGTGGGACGGCGGTCGGTTCCATCTCCGAGGGTGGGGTCGGTCACCGCGACCAGCCGGGTGGCGCCGCTCCTACCTGACCACGTCCACTGCGCCGGCGCGCACCTTGGGGTCGCTGCCCATGATGGAGACGCTGGCGGTGAAGGAGCCGTCAATGCTGAAGACCACGGCCTCCGTGCCACGGGCCACCACGGTCAGGCAGCACTCGGCGTACGTGTGGTCGCCCCTGCAGCCCACGGACGGCGTGAGCGGCGTGGGTCGAGGCCGGCGGAGCCCCCGCCCCGCCGAAGCCCCGCCCGCCTGGCGCTCACCTGACCACCATGCGCACCGGGTAGACGCCGATGCCCAGCGCGCGCTCCAGGGGCACCGAGAAGGTGAGGCGGCCGGAGCTGTTGGTGACCTCAGTGCCGAAGTGGATCCACTTGCCTGACAGCGGCTGCGTCATGATGTAGACGTCCACCTGGTGGGGAGAGCGGGCGAGGGGGCCCGTGGGGCGGAGCCTGAGCGGAGGAGGGTCTGGGCGGGCTGTCGTCGGGGGTAGACGGGACCGAGAGTTCCCTGCGGGTGCGAGGTCGGCTCGATGGGGGCGGGTCTACCCGGGGCCAAGACCGCCGCGTCCTGACCTTCTCTCCGGTGAGCGTGACTACGTCCAAGGGCCCGTACATGAAGCGCCCGTTCAGCACCTGGGGGCGGCCCTCGCACACCACCGTGTCGCTTGCCCGGTGGTTGGAAGTGACATTCTGGCGAGAGGAGACGGCGTGAGACCGCGGCCGGGAGACGACGTGGATGTAGGAGCGGCTGCTGAGGGGGACCCTAGCCCAGGTGGGGGCGGGGCCTCTGCAGGAGGAGCGAGGCCCGGGTGGTGGGCGCTTTCCCGACCCCCACCTGAGGTCCCGAGTGCCTGTGTGAGGACTTCGGCTCCCAGGGAGCGGAGCCGTGACAGGACGGGATGCAGAGGATGAGGCTGGGTGGGGAGAGCTGGGATCCGAGGCCCCAATTAGCGGTGGAAGGGGAGGAGGTTCCTGGTTCCCAGGGGCGGGACCGAGACTCGAGGGGGCGGGGCCAGGACTACAGCGGGCTGGACGGCACCCGGGGAGGTCAGGTCGCGGGAAGGTGGTGAGGGGCGGGGATGCTGCGGAGAGAGGGCTGGGCCTCTCTCCCCAGAATCTCCCGAGGACCCGAGGGGGCGGGCACGTACCCGGATCTTGACTTGCGTGCGTTTGCGCTGCCACTTCTCTCTGGGGAAGGCCGGGCTGTAGATGGACGGCTCCTCGCACTCCGTCAGCTGTGGCTGCTCCTTCTCGATCACCTGTGCACGCGAGGCCACGTGACCCGGGGACCTGGGTCTGCCCCTCCTCTGGCCGGCGGCTCCCCATCCTTGTCCAGTGCTCATCTCCCACCCTGTATGCCCGATCCCCGAGCCCACCTGGCGCAGGATGAAGGCCACCACATCAGCCGACTCCCAGTAGCTGGCGTGGAAGAGGTGGGGCAGCGTGACGGTGGGGAAGGCGGTGAGCGCCTCGGGGCAGTACAGCGAGTAGTCAATCCGCTTCGTCCCCCACCAGCGCTCCAGGACTGCACGGCCACGTTGGGCAGGGAGTCAGGGGTGGCCCCCCACCTCGTGCCCACGTGTCTGGCCCCTGGGTACTCTTTCCTCCCTCTTTTCTGCCGAGCCTGCTCTTTGCCAAGCCCAGGGTTGGGTACCGGGGCCCCCTCATCCCAGAGCAAATGCTGGGGGGGGGGGGCAAGGGTGTTTCAGCTGGGCTTTGGGAGGTAGAATAAGGGTCCCCTCCCCAGGCTGGGGGGCTGGCTGACTTACTCTTAACCACTTCACTGGTGGTGCTGGGGGCAGCTGGCTGGGCCGGTGGATCAGTGCCTAACTCACTGCCCTTCCAGAAGGCACCGCTGGCAGAGGTGGGTGTGGAGGGCACCAACATCTCCAGCTCTTCCAGAAAGAGGCCTGAGTGGGTCTGCAGAGTGTCAGCTGGGGAAGGTGGGGCAGCCTGAGCCGTGGTCTGAGCCGGGCCGCCCTCCCGGCTTCCCATCTGAGGGTTCCAGGACAGCTTGGCCCTCACACATCCACCACCTTCCCTGCCAGCCCTCCCTGGTCAGGTCTTGGCTGAGGCTGAAGTGCCCTACATTTGGGTGGAAGTGAAAAGGGCCCGACAGCCAACTGTGTTCCTTCCAGAATGCCTGTCACCACCACCCCAGTGCAGTCCCATTTGTCTCATGGGGCCAAACGGGTACCCACTGGCACACCCACGTGTACATGCCCCATACCAATCCATGAACACAAGTGTATATGGATACACCCCTACACACAGATACAGCAGCCCCTCCACATTGCGGCGATTCTGAGACACTGGCACCCCGGTGCCACCCTGGCTCCTCTCTTTAACCCAGACATCACCGCTGCCCCCCACTCCTTGGCAGAGAATGTCAGAGGGTCTTGGGGAATCCAGACCTCACAAAGGGCCAGGGTAGGGCTCCTTGGTCCTGGAAGTGGCGACATGAGAGGCTACCAATGATATGGGAACCACCTCACATCTTCCTGGGGGAGGGGCGCCCATCCCCATCCCTCCCTGTTAGTGCCCTCCTCCTTCTCCCCTTTATCTTGGTTGGGGGCATACCCAGCAGCAGGGATGAGCCGTCTCCCAGGGGGAACTTCTGGTAGCGGGGCACGGCTAGTGGGGCGATAGCTTGGAACTTGGGGGCCAGCAAGGGCTCGAGGCGGGAGGCGCAGGGGTCGGCCGCGTGGAAGAGGTTATAGATCTGCTCACAGGCGGGCCGCATCTGGGCCACTGGTACCCAGAAGATAAAGGAAGGAGGAGATTCAGCTGGGCATGCTGGAAGGTAGGGGGTGTGGGAAGCAGCACCTGGCATGCTGGGTGACCCTGAACCGGCCCTTCCCAACCTGTACTCCCCAAGAGGTCACCAGAGTCCTGTTAATGTGAGACAGGTGACTCAGCTAAGAAGAGAGCAGACCCTTCATCTGCCGACGGGGTGCAGGATGAAGCCTTTCCTCCTGCCAGTCAGACCCCGGCTCATGCAGAGCAGCGTGTGTGGGCCTGAGTTCCTCCTGGTGCGCTTTGGGAAACTTGGCCTTGGCAAGTTTCTGGGTCTCGGGTTCCCCTTCTCTAGCCAGGCCGTTTGATTTGTTCAGTGAGGTATGGCAACAACACCAGCATCTCGTGGGGGACGAAGGAGACGGCAGAGGGACAGATGAAGGAAAAGGCGTGGCTGCCACCCCCACCCTCAGGGCTCACCCTCCAAGGCGGGCATCACGGTTTTGCGCAAAGCCAGCACCAGGCCCAGCGGGGAGCCAAAGAGGAAGAAGCCGGAGACCTTGAAGTCAAGGCGGGCGGCGCTGGTGGGGCCATCAGGAGCCTCAGAAGTGGCAGCAGGGGGGCAGGAGGCTGTGCTTGCCCGCCTGGGCTCCCCGGAGGAGGTGGCGGAGGGGGCCGCCTGCAGGCTGTGGGGGGAGGGGAGGGGTGCTCAGTGCTGCTGCCTCCATGGCCCAGCACAAGCCCAGGGCACGGATGATGGGGCAGGAGTGTCACCTGTTCTGAGCACCCTCGGGCTCAGGACTGGCCATGTCGCTGGGGGTACGCTGGGCAGGCAGGGCTGAGGGTTCTGGGCTGGCCCGTCCCAGCCCATCCACCCCATCTGCCAGGGGGTCCCGCACTGGGCCGACCTCCGGGGAGAGCAGCTCATTGTTCTAGACAGAACAGGGGACAAAAATATCCTTAGGGTTGGAGACGATTCGATTTCTACTTATTTGGAAGCGAGGAGAGAGGCTGGGAGGTTGGGCAGGGACTCAAGGAAGGAACTGGGGCAGAGCCCAAGAGGGGACAGAGCGAAGCAGCAGGGAAGCTGCCCGAAGAGAAGTCCTACTGCGGGGAGACGGTGGTGGTGGTGGTGGGGGGGACCTAGAGACCTAGAGCTGGAGAAACAGCCCCCTCCTGAGTTGGCAGGGTCCGGCCACACTGACCATGCTCCCTCGGCGGCTGCTGCCCCGGCTCCCGGTGCCCGCGCTGGCACTGTGGCAAAGTGCGTCAAAGCCCAGGATTCCGCCCACGCCGTCTCCAATCAGCACCACCTGATTGGGGAGAGCGGCGCCATCAGGAGGACGGACGCAGGGCTCCAGCGGCAAGCTTCCCTGGAACGTCCCCGACCCCTGACCTGCCCGCAGAAGCCGGCACCCTCCGACGAGCGCAGGAAGGCAGCATAGGCCTGGTTGGTGCGGGCGATGACGGTGGCCACAGCGCCCTGGTATCGGGAGGATGAGGTGGCCAGCAGTGGCAGGGCAGCCAGTGGAATGTGGTCCTGGGAGCGGGACAGGCTGTCACCGTCGTGGCTGTAGGGGCTCAGGCTGGAGGAGGAGGGGCGGCGGGTGGGTGGGTGGGAGGGCCTCCGGCCCCTCCACCGCCCCCTCCGAGTCCCCTCGGCCTGCTGGCAAGTCCCAGCTCTGCGGCGCCTCTGTGGGGAGCATCGGCACCGAGGGGGCCTTTGGGATGGAGCCACTGACTAGAAACTGAAGTGCAGCCGGGTGGGTGGCTGGCCTCCCCGCCTCGCCCCTCCCCCGCCCCTTCCCTCGTGGGCCTCTTTGGTCCCGGGAGCCCCCGGTGGCTATCTGCACCTTGGAGACCCTGTGTGTCCCCCGCCCTTCCGCCCCTGACCAGTACTTGGAGACAAGGGCATAGGCGGCCGCGCAGATGGGCGGGCAGGGCACCAGACGCAGCGCCACGTGGCCCAGGGCCTCGGGGAAGTGGACTCGGGTGACGGCCTCAAAGGCCAGGCTCAGGGTCTGCACGTCCGCCTGCTTGGAGTTGGCGTCTCCAGGGCCTGAGTCCAGGATGTTGCCGCTGTGCAGGATGAGGAAGAGGGCGTGCACGGCGCACGCCTCGGCGCCCAGCTCCCCGGCTCCGTCTGGGCCCTGTGGGGCACAATGGGGTGCCCGGGTGTCAGAGCAGTAGCCTGCCTGGTGTGGGGCAGAACTGCAGACGTGGGGAAGCCGGCCGTACTCACCTCTGAGTCCCTGGGCGCTCGGGCCCCATCCCCGATGTCTTTGGTGGCCTCGCTTCCAGAGTCTATAGGACGGGGGGTAGCCAGTGAAGGAGACTGAGGGGCCTGCGGGGGTCCCCTCATCCGGCACTTCGGGTACCCTCACTTCGCTGTCTGCCTCTTCCTCTGACCTCTCTCACCAGACTCTCACGGGGCATCTCACGCGGCCGGGCCTTTGCACGTGTTCGTCCCGTTGCTGAGAGGGACGCCTCCTCCCCACATGCCCGTTTGCCTGGAAAACTTCTAATCCTGCCCTGTCCAATATGGTGGCCACTGGCCACAGGGGCCTGTTTAAATGGGAAGGAATTAAAGTACAACACAAATCGCAGCTCCTCAGTCTCACGAGCCACAGTTCAAGTGCCGGAAGACCACATGTGGCTGGCGGATGTCCGTCACGGCTGCAAGTTCTGTGGGACGGAGCTGGTGCAATCCCTCAAAGTCCGGCTCACATCTTACCTCGCCCGTGTCGCCTTCCTGGCCTCCACGTTAATTCCTCCACGTTTTGTGCTATGTCTGAACTTGGAGTCCATTCTAAGCCCCCATCTATCCTTGCTCACCCGCCCATCGTTCACCTGCGTGTTCAATGCACACTCTCTCTGGATTGGCGCTCAACTTAGGGCCCCATTAAGCTGAGGGCTGGGCGGTGCCGAGTGCCCCCTGCATGCAGGGCGCTGGTGGCCGGCAGTCTTTACCTGGGGGCCCCTCAGCCTCCACGGGGGAGGCAAAGGCATCAATGAAGTCACTGGAGTTCCACTTGGTCATCTCCTTGGGGAAGACCTCGTCACTGTCCGAGAAGCCTTCTAAAAGGACAGGGCGCCGTGTCATGGGGCAGTAGGAGCCGCTCAGGGACACCCCTGCCCCCAGCAGGGCTCTGGTGCTGACCGTGGGCATCAAAGAACTCCTCCTCGGAGCTGTTCTCAGAGTCTCGGGCGATGTTCTGCATGCGCCATTCGGACAGGCTCTGGGGAGACACGCCCCCTGCAGGGCCACCTCAGTCTCAGCCTGGGGTCCGGCCCGAGGGCGGCTCCCTCGCTTCCCCGTGCCCCAGCCTCACCTCCATGCTGGGATGAGTAGGACGAGCGGGAAGATGAGGACCACTGCTTCCCAAAACTGGCATCGGGCGAGGCATCGGGGCCGGAGGGTGCCTCGGGCCGGTCGGGGGTGCCAGCATGGCTGGCCGCAGCCCGGGCCTCAGCACTAGGCTTCCCAGGGGCCTGGGCTTCGGGCCCCTCACCGCCCGTGTTGCACTTGGCCATGCGCTGTGCCAACATGCGGGCAGTCTCTTCCTCCAACGCCCGGATGTCAGCCATGCTCAGCTCTGTCCATTCATCCTGCCAGCACCAGGCCTGGCGGTGGGCCCGTAGCATCACTCGACGCAGACCTGGAGGTGCCCGGGCGTCAGAACATGGCCCCCCGCGCCCCGAGCCCGAGTTTCCCTGCCACTGCCCCCCCCCCCCCCGCCCCGGGCAGCAACATTCCCAGCCCTCTACAGTGGGTGATGGCTCCCCTGGGCACACCACCCACCCAGAGCCACGGAGTAGGGCGAGGCTGGTGCCACCCAGGAGATGGGAATAGAAACTGGAGCATTTGCCTTCCTGCCCTGGCTCCCTCCCTCTGTCCCTGCCTCTTTCGTGCCTCTGGACACCCCAACTCAGAGCACAAACCCAACCCCAACACTCTGGGCAGCTGGGACCAAGGCCACTTCTCGCTGTCTTTCAGCTGGCTTCCTGCTGACTTCTTCCGAGAAGTCAACAATTAAGGCATTAACAGTTAATGAAATTGTTGATAGTTAATGAAGGTGTGAATAGTTAATGGAAGCGTTGGCACTTAATGAAGTTTGTAGTGAAAGATGATACCCATTCTGGGATGTTTTCATCTTAAGCGGAGGAATAAAGTTAGAAGCTTCAATATCTACGAGAGAAATTAATAAGGGTTGGATTATAATTATAAACTCCTGGAAGGAAATATATATCGGAATCTTACTAGCGGGTATCTGTGGGTGATTTCATTTTCTTATTTGTGCTTTTTGGTATTTTTACAAATGCAAGACAAGGAGCCTGGATTATTCTCTGAGTTCCGTTCCCTCATTTGTAAAATGGGAATCGTAGCTCCCACTCTGGAGGGGTGTCAGGGCGTTAGAGGAAATCTTGCATGAGAAGTGATCGGCAAAGGAACTTGCATGTTGTGAATGCTCAGTCGATGTTAGCTCTTGATACCTGGCCGGGCCTCCTGCTCATTCACAGAAGGGAAAACAAAGATGCAGAGACGCAAAGTAGCTCAATAGAGGTCCCGTGGAGCCCAGGCCCCCAGAGGCCCCCATCCGGGGTTCTTGTACCTGCAGGCGGCCCACCCTCAGACCTGGGGGATGGGGCAGGGCTGAGCTGCAGGGGCTGTGGGGTTAGCTTTAGGAGGGTGAGAAGGGGAGCTGGGAGCGGGAGGGACCCCAAGAGGATGAGTCAGAGTCACAGCCTGTACTTCTTCGTGTGTTGCTGGTTAGGGCTGCTGACCCTTCCGAGAGTTTCTAAGTCTCCCCGGGCCCGCAGAACGTTGGAGAATCCGGGAAGCCTCATGGATGAGAAGCAGCATCTCTGAACGTCAGAGCCTGCGTGGACCTCAGAGCTCAGGTCCCCAGCTTCTTGCCCTCCTGACTCTTACCTCCACCTCAAGGCTAGGCTCCCCCGGCCCCCAGCCAGGCTGTGCTGTTCCCCTCTGCCTCAGTGCCACCATATCAAGTGGAAACGATGGCTTTATGCTTCTGTGTCCCCAGTAGACGGGGAGCATCCCTGGCTCAAACACGGGGGCCTGGTGCATGCTGGGTAAAGGGAGCCTCCTGTGGCTGGGTGCTCACCGACATCGTGGATGAACTGCTCGATCTTGGCCTGCATGCCCCAGTAGCGGAACTCGACCTTGCACAGCTTATAGGCACACATGAGGGGCCCGGTCTGGGCCGCTGTGCGAGCCCAGTCATCGGCCAACGGTCCCCGGCCAGTCTTGGCCGAGCGGTACAGCCGGGGGTCCTCTTCTGCTTTGTATTCTCCTGGGGCCACGGCGTCCCGCACGATGTCGATGGTATCTGAGGGGGTTCCAGCGGCACTGAGCCACACGGACCCCCTGCGTCCCTGCCACCTCCTCCCTGCAGCCAGGAAGCCGAGGCCAGGACAGAGACTGGGACTTGTCAGAGGCTGCCCACTGAGGTGGCAGGTGGCCTGAGAGGGGCTCTAGGGTCCCCTCACTGGCCCCAGGCCTCACCCAGGATGCGCTGTCTCCTCTCTGCTCCACTCAGGTTGAAGACATTTGGCTGCTGCCCCCCGTCAGGCAGGTAGTAAGTCTCTATTTCAATGGAGAATTTCTCCACAAAGGGGCAGGTGTACCTGGGTGGAGGGCAGGGGTGGGGTCACTACTGTGCCCACCGGGGCTGTTGTTATAGCCCCAGGCCTGCCCCACCCACTCACCGAGTTCGGGTGTAGGGATACGCATTCCAGGATTCCTCTTCCACCTGCAGGGCGGCCTTGGGCAGCAGCGCCCGGAACCAGCCTGGGATGTGGGAGCCCACGTGGTACACCTTGTGAGTGTATTGCCCACTGCCGCCGGGCCCGTCCGTGTAGGGCCGGTTGGCCAGGATCTCCACACCACTGCCCTCACCGCTCGACTCCTCCCGACTCTTTTTCTGCACCCGGGGCAGAACAGAATGGGCAGCTCAGCCTCAGCTGAGCTCCTGGGGTCCCCAGCTGAGCCTGGCCCCCTGCACAGTGCTGGAGCCCTAGTCCCAGCCTTCCCACCTCCCTGCAACTTGACCCTGGCCCCCTGCAGCTCCCTGGGATCAGGCCCACAGCTGCTGTCGTCCTCCACAGGGCTCGCAGCCCAGCACTCACTCGTGTATTTATTGTCTGCTCTGTTCCAGGCATATTGGGATTATATTAATTGGGACCTGTTGATGAATAAAACAAAGATCCCTGCCTGCCCTGCGGGACTTAAGTTCTAGTGGAGGGGGGGGGGGACATAACAGAAGCCAAGTGACAGGGTATATTAGAAGTGGGAAGTGTTGGGGCGCCTGGGCGGCTCAGTCGGTTGGGCGTCTGAATAGGGCTCAGGTCATGATCTTGCGGTTTGTGAGTTTGAGCCCCGCGTCGGGCTCAGTGCTGACAGCTCGGAGCCTGGAGCCTGCTTGGGATTCTGTGTCTCCCTCTCTCTCTGCCCCTCCCCCACTTGCGCTCTATCTCTCTCTCTCTCTCCCTCAAAAATAAATAAAAATATTTAAAAAAAAAAGAAGTGGGAAGTCTTATGGGAAGAAGAAAGTGTAGACTAAGGTAAGGGATATTGGGTTGAGATTATGGCATATTGGCATATTGGCAATTAGGGCAGGATGATCAGGGAAAGCCTGAGAAGATAACATGACCACAATCTGAACATGACTTAAGTGGGGGAGGGTAGACGGTGGAGTGCAGATGTGGGGTGGGGGGAGCTATTCAAGGCAAAGGGGATGCCAGTGCAGGCTCCTGGGGTGGGAGTGTGTGGCATGTGCTCTGGGGGCAGCAAGGAGGCCAGGGAGGGTGGGCTGGAAGAATCAGGGAGATCCTCCGAGAACCTGACCCCAGTCCCCTCCCTCCCCGAGACCCCAATATGGGCCCCTGCCACACCCCTTATAGCTTGAGAGCACTCAGATACGGCCCTTTTACAGCTCTGGAGCCTGAACCTGGCCCACTCAACCCCCTGAGGCCGGATCCTGGCCCTCTTGTCTCCTCAGACCCTGACCCTCATTTCTGGGGCCTCCCTGAGGCCTTGCACCCACCCTCTTCTCCCCCTGAAAGCCTGCCCGGCCCCATGCTTCTCACAGCCCAAGTCCAGACCCCTACCTCTTGGATCCCTGCCTGCCCCTCTCTGTCACAGTTTTGGGGTCTGGTCCTCACCCCGTTTCCCTGACCCCCTGGGGTTGTCAGGACCCCCTGGGGACCCGCTTCCAGTCTTCTCTACCACCCAGCACCCCTCCTCGCTCCCTGCCTCTCACTCTTGCCTCCTCAGGTGCTCCTTTCCCTCCCGAAAGGGGTTACATTCTAAGGAGGATTAAAGGAGATCAGAAGTGGGCTGAGCGGCAACCAGCCAGCCGGGCCGGGCACTTGGGGGATGGGGAGGCACCACCAGGCCCTTCTGTCCCTTTTCCCACCGCCGCCCCCCTCCCCGCACTGGAAGGGGGACTTTTCTGTCCTCCCCTAGGCTCTGAGTCCTTCCAGGCCCCAGAGCCGGGCTGGGGGGTGGGGGGGGTGGGGTTAAGGCGGCCCGGCCCCTCGTCCCAGGTGCGGCCTGCGCGCTCCTGCCGTTACCCCATCACGAAGTGTGCCCCCCCCCCCCCAGGCTCCTGCTGCCTCCCGCCCTCACCTGGATCATGTAGAGCTGGGCCACCTGGTACTCATCCAGGCTCATGGGAAGCAGAATGTGGTACTCCTTGATGAGCATCCTGAAGGTGCTCGGCCGGCCGCGCGCGGCCTCCGCTCCGCCTGGCGCAGGGCACGGCGCGGCAGTCAGTGCGGGGCGGCGGCGCGCGGCCCCGAGCCCTGCGCGCGGGCCGGAGGGCTCCGGCCGCGGGACCCCATGCCTGGGCCCGCCACGGGGGAGGCAGAGGCGAGCCCGGCGCCGCCGCCAGCCGCAGCGAGGCTGAGCGCTGACCTCTTTTCCGCGCGGCCCCCGTCCCCCCCCCCTCACCGCCCGCCCGTCGCCATGGCAACCGCGCGCTGACGCGGGCCCCCCGGAGCGGCGGGCGCGGGCCGCCGGGCTAGCGGGCCGGCCGCGCCAGTGTCCTAAGCCCCCTGACACCGCATCCCTCGGGGACCCACCCCCGGGAGCCCCGGTGCCCTCCTTCCCGGCCCGCCTTCCACAACCGGCCCCTCGGGGCCCGCCCCCTGCATCCCTTTCCCCTAGTCGGTGGGGTCGCTTGCCCCCCACTCCCAGACATCCACTTAGAACCTTGTCCCCCGGGGTGTCTCCGCAGAGCAGCCCCGTGCGCCCCTCCTTGTAACGTCTGTCAGTGTCCTCCCACCCCCCCGCGGCCCACCCCCCCGAACCTACCTTCCAGGACCAGATAACTAACCCCTCCGGCCCCCAGATCTGCCTTCCCCACTCTGCCCGGCAGCCCAGTCCTCGACTTCCCCGCCTCAGCATCCTTCCTGGACCCCCGGCACACGTCTGTGCAGCCACCCCATCATCCTTCCCGGGGTTGACCCCTCTTCGAGCTGAGGCAAGAGTCGCTCCGCTGGGTATCCCACGGGCCCCGACCCTGGGAGACCCGCTCCGCCCGCCCGCGCCCCGGTTCCGCTGCAGGCACCCCTCCCACCTCCCCACCTCGCACCCAGCGAGCGGGCGAGAGGCCCCATTGTCCCCACTTCCCTCTGCTCCCCGGCGTCCCCGTCCCCTGCCGCGCTCTTGGCCCGCCCGCCCGCCGACGTCCCGGCTCACCTCTAGTCTAGAGCGGGCGCCCCTCACCCCGTGCGGGCGGGGGCGGACGGGCCGCGGGTCGGAGCCCGGAGCACCCCCAGCCCCAGCCTCGGGTTCCAGCGGTGGCCGGACCCTCTGAAGGCGCAGCGCGGGCCCATGGCCCCGACCTTCCTCCGGGTCCGCCCGCCGGCGCCCCTGCTGGCCCTCCCCGCCGCCCGCCGCGTCACGGCGGCCGCCCCGCCCCTTTCCTGGGCCCTGCTGCCCCTCCCCACTTCAGCGGGGTCCCGGCGGCCCCGCCCGCGGTGGAGGAGGGCGGCCCCTGCTTCCTTCCCCCAAGGCGGCAGGGGAAGAGGCAGTTCCCCAAACGCTGGCGCTTTTACTCCGTGTTCTCTGGGATCCCCTAAACACTTCCTATCTCCACCCTGGCCCAGCCCTCCTGTGTGCCTTGGAAACATGGCTGGACCCATCCCCATTCTTCCCAGCCCTCGAGCCCGGGACCCAGGGCAGGGGAGATGCCGCGCGGCCTCCAAAGTCTGAGGAGAGGCTGGTCTAAGACTTGCCTGTCCCTAGGGGGTGGCGTTCCAGCGCCCCGGGCCTCTAGGGTCATTCAGCTATACACTCAGGCATAGGACTGCAGTCACTCCGAAGCCATGGTCTAGCCCCTGAATGGGGCCCCGTGGCTTTCCCCACTGATACCTTCCGGGTCCACAAGTCTGGCCAACCAGACCCTGGGCAAAGGCTGAGACACCTGAGGGCTGGGCTCACGGGGCCACACCCAGCAGGCTAGAAGGTGCTGGGACAGTGGATGGCAGCACCGGGCTGGGTCTCCCCCATTTCGGAAGGCAGTCCTCTCCCCTTGGCTCTCCTTCCCAGGTGCTGGGGGGAGGGAAGCAGCGGTGTCCCCTCTCCCCTGAGGAGTCAGGATGTGTTCAGAGCCTCTCATGGCTGACTCGGAGTTTAAGATGTTAGGGCATGAGGGCAGGCGACCGCCTGGCTCACATGAACTGACATTTCCACCCTGCCAGACATCACTGCCAATCCAGAGAAAGAAGCCTCTAGGCCCAGGCTGCCGACAGTGCCCTCCAGCTGCGGAGGCTGCCAAGGCCCTGCGCTGCCCCCTGGTGGCACCATGTGTAGGAGGGCAGGGCTCCCAGGTACTAAAGTTCAACCCTTTCCACAACTGGCAAGGCTGAGGGCAGGAGAAGGGCAAGGTCCCAACCCATATCAACCGACAGCAAGGGCAAGGCCAGGCTGGGCTCAGCTGCCCTCTCTCTCCCACCACTGCACCGGCCCTTTCCCCTCTGTAAGTCTCCTCTTTCCCAATTTCTGCCTGGCTTGGCAGAAGTACCAGACTCAGAAAGACTAAGAGATGAGAGAACAACTCCAAATTATCTTTTATTTATACAAAAAGGGCATATTTAGCAAAAGACACTGAAAAAAGAGTCGCTATGGCCCAGGAGATGAGGCAGGGAGGTGACAGGCCTTCGGAGGCCCTGCTAGGGGAGGAGTCTGGGAAAAGTGGTGAAAAGTCCTGGGTAAGTGCTGAGTGGTGGGGGCCACAGAAAGGAGAACGCTCCAGTTGGATCAACACTGTTGGCAGGTCATGGGTGGGACTCACAGTGACCTCGCTGCTAACTCTTGAAAGAGTCCCAGTTAGTGCTGTCGACTGGAGTGAGAGCCGCCCCCTGGTTCCTGGAGGGCACCCACCACGGGACACAGGACAGGAAGCCCAGGCTGGGAAGTGCAACTCGGGGTGAAGGCCAGGGAGAAGCAGGTGCTCTGCAGTGGCCGGGAAAGGTCCAGATTCGGAGGCGGAGTTGCGTCCTGTTACGTGCGGGCGTTCCGCTCTGTCTCTGCCAGGCACTCTCTGACTAGGGCCCGGGCATGGATGATGCCTGAGGTGGGGATGCGCAAGTGACGTAGAGCGACTCTCCACAGTCCCCCCCCCCCCCCAGAGGAAGACCCCTCCCTCTCTACCCCCTTTCCTTTCAGTAAAAAGGACAAGGACTATAATCTAACGAGGGGACTAGTACGATTAGAGACGTGGCTAACCCTCAAATCTGCCTTGTTGAAATACAAATGCTCTGGTCCTTCCCCGAAAACGGACTCAATTTCAATTCAATTCAAAACACCTCTCTGGATGGTGATCCTGGCCCTTGTCTAGGCTTGGCTCAGGTGGCCTTCAGATGTCCTTCCCTTCCTCATGAAGGACTGTCCGGTGTTAGTCTCTTGACCAGGGCGGGTGAAGGCCTCACTTACCTCTCTTCAGACGCTCCATGGCGCTCTTGCTACCAGCATAGGTTGGCCGGATCTCTTTGCCCATCTCCTCTATGACCGACAGCAGGTCCGTGTAGGTGCTCTGGGAGCCCTGGGCGCCCGGTGGCTTCATTGCCTGTGTCAAAAGAGGACAGGGCAATGAACTCAGGCCCCGAGGGGACCTCCAGTCCCCATCCAGAGGCAGTCCCTCAGCCCCACTCACCTGCACATAACCCATGGAGGGCGGTCCGAAGTCGTTAAACAGGGGTCTGAAAGGGGCAGCGGCTCCCGGCACCGAGCCCGATGGCGATGGGACACTTCCGGCTGCAACATGCGCGAGTAAGAGGTCAGCGCGGGGCCAGGACGCCTCCTCCCAGCTTTCCAAGCCCCCGACCGGATTCGCCCGATTCCCTCCAAACGGATGCTTCACTTCAGGAGCTCAACTTCAGGGACAAACCCCTCCCCCTGCACTCCACCAACTAGCCCTTACGTGACCACGCCCACTTCACAGGCCAGCAAACTGAGGCTCAGCGAGGGTAGGCGGCAGGCCCAGTGTTGCAGAACTCAGGCCGTCTTCTCCACCACCCGGGCAGGTGAGCAGGGGTAGAGCTGGATCCTCACCTGTAGGGACCGGGGTGCCGGGCCCAGGGGTGCTGGAGCCGGGGGTACTGCTGGGGGCGGGGGCGATGGGTTTGTAGGACATCCCCAACTCTTGGGTGCGGCGGACGCCGGCCGGCCGCTCCTCCGGGGTTGGCTGCTTGGCCGCTCAGCCGCGCTCTGATTGGTAAACCGGCCGCACGCCCCTGGTAAATAGAGCTCAGGCCGGAAGGGTAGGCGGGCACGAACGCTCTCTCACTCCCTATTGGTGCGCGAAGATGTCACTCGAGCCTCCTCATTGGCCGAGACCGGCCCCAACAGGCCGCAACCGCTGCTGATTGGCCTCCGCCTTTCGGGGCTCGCACCTGTCTGCTCCGGATTGGGCGGTGGCTGACGCCCTACGCAATTGGCGAGTTCGCGGTCCAGGCCGGCGCGCTCTCAATCCGATTAGTCCCAAGGCCCGAGAGGCGGGGCCTCGGAAGCCGGGACCCCGGTCCGGTCCGCCGCGGTTCACGCGGAGGGGTCTTCCCGTGTGCGGGCGCCGCCCTAACGCTTCACTCGCGCTGTTTTGCACGTCGGCTGCGCTCCGCCTGGTCTCGGTCCGGCTGGGGCTGTTATTGCTGCTGCAGCCGCCACCACCGAACGCGCCTTTCTACCGCTCTGGGTGCCGGAGGACGCAGGGCTTTGACGTTCGGAGCCCTGCGTCTCACCCCGTGCGCTTTTACGTCACCTTTCACCGGTTCAACACCCTTTCCCCGGTCCGCGCATGCGCCCTCCTCCTAAAGCCTCCGTTTGTTCCTATGGCAACGGGTCCCTCACCAACGCTACCACCGCGCCTGTGCTTCTCATTTGCCTAGTGCTCAGGTCCAGGCTGGGTCTCAGGTCCGAGGGCAACCTCAGAGACCCCTCAACCTGGCCCCCCAGACCCCAAGCCGGTGCCTCATACTGACAATAGCAGGGACAGCTCACCTCCGTTGACTACTCACTGCAGGTCGGGCCCTGTCCCAAACTGGTGAGGAGAGCATCGACTGGAGTTAAATAAGCTGATGGTTCGAATCTCACACTGCCCCCACAGGCGATTTCCTCCTGGGCAAGTTACTCACCTCGGCAGGCTTGGGTTTCCCCGTCTTTTAAGAGGCGGACGCTAATAATAACTATCTTATAGGGCTGTCGTGTGGACAAATGAATATTCATTCTCCTCTTTTCCATCCATTTCTCTATCCAGACCCCTCCCCTGAAATCTCATTCCTCATAACCCTATATCTTAGACTCTCCTCCAAACACTAACCCTTTCTCCCACGCTACTCTTCCTCAAAACTTTTCTGGCCTCGCGTACCCCTCATGTCCCGGGTCGGTAGATTTTCCTCATCTGCAGGACATTCGTTCGTTCATTCATTCATTCATTCATTCATTCATTCAACAGACATTTTTCTGACTCTATCCTTCATCCCAGGCCTTGTGCTGGACACTGATGATATGGAAATGAACTGGCCATGGCTTCTGCCCTCAAGGAGCTCTTAGTCTCAAGGAGAGACGGACAGGGAAGCGAAGGCACACAGTATAGTACGACAATGGGAAGTCTGGTACAGGATGCATTGGAATTTGGAGGAAGGAGCCTGCTTGGTGACATCACAGAAGTCTTCCCAGAGGAAGTGGCATTCAATTGGCAAATGAGCAAATTAACTGTGATGTATCCATATAATGAACTATTATTCAGCAATAAAAGGAAATCATCTATCTCACCATGAAAAGACACGGAGCGGCATATTGCTAAGTGAAAGAAGCCAGTCTGAAAAAACCATGTACTGTATGATTCCAATTGTAGGGCGTTCTGGAAAAAAGGAAACTTCTACATAAGGTAAACAAATGACTGGTTGCCAGGGGTGATGAGGGGTAGAATTAAGTAGCTGAACAAGGGATGTTTTAAATAATTGTTTAAAAGTTTATGTATTTTTTTGTAATGTTCTTTCACATTAAAAATTTATTTTTTAGTGTTTATTTTTGAGAGACAGAACACAAGCGGGGGAGGGGCAGAGAGAGAGGAAGACACAGAATTCAGAGCAGGCTCCAGGCTCTGAGCTGTCAGCACAGAGCCTGATGCAGGGCTCGAACCCACGAACCGTGAGATCATGACCTGGGCCGAAGTCGGACGCCCAGCCCACTGAGCCACCCAGGCACCCTGGACTTTTTTTTTTTTAAGTAGCCTTCAAACCCAGTTTGGAGCCCCATGCTGGGCTTGAACTCATGGCCCTGGGATCAAGACCAGAGCTGAGATCAACAGTGGGATGCTCAACTAACTGAGCCACCCAGTCACCCTGGGGATTTTTGGGTTTTTTTTTAAGGCATTGAAACTATTCTATATGATACCGTAATGGTGGATACAAGATATTAAGCATCTGTCGTAAAGAGTAAGCTTTATGCAAAATTTAAAAAATCATTTAGGAGGTCAGGGGATCCCAGGATGGAATGAAGAATGTGACAAAAGAGTCTAGCTGTTTTACAAATGTACGAGATGGCCTCACGGAAGGGACGGAGGACTAAGGTGCTAATCTGGAAATGAGTGGATCTGTGACAATGAACGAGCACTGTCTCTAGTTGAAGTGGTTTCCTGTGGGGGTGTGGGTTGACAATTTTAAAACCACTGTGCACATACACGGGAATTGAAAAGTAAGTAAATGAACATGGATGATTTCTTATTTTTTGGACGAGAAGTTACTTGTAAGCAAGGGGAGGAGGCTAGCGTGATCCATGTGATAATGGGTCGGAAATTGGAGACATTAATATGAACTCGTGTTTAGCTCAATATAGATACAGTAGATTACATACAGAAATATTTAAAAATTGTATATACACAGATTAGTGTACATGCATATCTTCTCTATCAACTGAGAGAGCCTAGAAGCAATATGGCACCCAGATCTTGGTTTCTTTTTTTTTTTTTAAGTTTTTTTTTAATGTTTATTTATTTTTAAGCAGAGAGGGGGTGGAGGGGCAGAGAGAGAGGGAGACACAGAATCCGAGG